>NW_026652276.1:189438231-189837863 GCF_009828535.3 Hylobates moloch | reverse complement strand
AATATAAAAATTATTATTTTTATAAATATAAAAATTATTTTTTACTTATAATTTTTTATTTTATAATTTATTTATTTATTTTATAAATATAAAAAATATTTTATTTATAAAATAATTGTGACTTTCTTTTGTACTCCAATCTGATGAAGCAGGTTATTTTACATGAAATAGCTCTTATTGAAGAATATATATTTTTCAAGTGCTCTCAGTAAAGCATTCCACTAATACCATAGACAATTATAAACAGATATACACATATACACACAGAGGGATATATATAATTATATATACGTATTTTATAATTACTATGATATAAAAATATTATATATTATACATTATAATTATCTTGTTATATATAATTGTATTATGTACACATATAGATATATAGAGTATACAGAATTTGAATATAAACAGTATCTTCAAGGAACTGAACCTTACATTAGAAATACAAAATATACACAAGTGTTTATATGCAGGATTTGACTACACTACTCTGAAATGTCATTTAAAAGACTAAAGTTATCAAACAGTTTATGCCATACAATTGTTAAAATTTCCAATTTAAGCTTTAGAGGCCACAGAGCCTCTAATACTAATTTCATTTCTTCAAAAAAATCTTCTAAATTGTAAATCCAAAAGCCACTAGTAAAAGTTCTATTTTTGCTCAAAACTCGTCATTACAAAACCACAGCCAATGTGAAAAAACTCTTTCAAAAATTTTCAAATCCCCATAGATTTTAATTCATCATGTTAAATGAATACTTTTAAAATCAAAGAATACTAGTTTAAAATATTTCAAAGAAAATGTATTTTCCCCTGAAGTTCCAAAACGTCAGGGATTTTGAAGTTTTTAAATTATTATTCAACTCAGAGAAATAAATCCTGTTTAAAATATAACCACAGTTGTGAAATACAAGGAAACACTGAGGAACTTTCATAGAGAGGCCAAGTAGACTTGACAACTGAATGACTATGGGATTCTCCATTGGGTTCTGTGACAGGAAAAAAGGGACATTAATGGGAAAATTGTTGGAACTCAAATACCATCTTTAGTGGATAGTATTATGCCAATAATAATTCCTTGGTTTTGATCATCGTACCAAGTTTATGTAAGACATTAACATTTGAGGAAGCTGGGTGAAGGCTTTACAAGAATTCTATGACTTTTGCAAATTTCCTTTGTCTAAAATTATTTAAAAATTGAAAGTTTAAGACAAATCTCTGAGTAGAAATGCACGTTGTTTCCTTATGCAATTGGGTAAACTTTAGCTATAAATGAAATACTTCTCTGCAGCATGCTTAAGAGAAGGTTTTGTGATGAGGAGAGTAATTCCTCACCACCCACAGAACACTTATTTGATGGCATCATTTGCATAAATAAAAACATTGTCTTAGTAAAAAAGTGCTTAAAAATTCAGTAATTAATGACTTTCCAAAACTATGATAATAATGATAACGATTGAACTTCGTTGCAGTCTGTCTCCTCTACATTATTATGCTAAGCTATAATTACCATGTTTTGTTCTCCAGAATAATTTTTGATTCTAAAATTCTAGGTAAAAAGTGCTTTTACAGATTGCCTTCCACAGTGTTCTTTGGCACCTTTTCATAATGCTATAAATACAGCAGAATCAGGAAAGGTAGGCTGAAGGGCTAATACCCTAGAGGGTTTGTTAAAGAAATAACTAATGGGTTTCAGTATGAAACAGTTTCATTTTAAGTTTATACCAAAAGTATTAGCCCTGAGGGCTATGCTATCGAGAAGTTCAAGTTCAGTCTAATATCATTGTGAATAAAGTACAAAGGCCATAATTAAGGCCTGTCTTCAGATCCCTAAATTTCAATTTCCCCAAATTATTCTTGGTCAGCCAACATGACTTTTATCCTCAAAGGGACGATGTAATATCTAAGAAATAGGATTGCCTTGACTCAGGTCTCCTTCTGGCCTTCCCCCATGACATAAACCCTACCTTCCAGACACTCACTGAGTTTCAAATTCCTGATAACAGCAGGCTCAAAGGAAAAGCAAATATATTGCTTAAGGAAACCTACGCACATAGTTAGTCCACTAATATACAATCCAGGAAGAATAATTTTTTAGGTTGGTTAGTTTTAAACTCAAGAGAGAGAGAGAACTGGTATAGGATAAGAACTCGAAAGTCCAAGAGTATCAGCTTCTTTCCAGGGAGAAGAGTAATGCAAAGAGTAATAGGAGAGTTAGGGTCTGGGAAGAGAGGAAGATGGCGGCAGAGGCACTAATGAGAACTTCACCTGCTTAAAACTGTTCAAGAGGAAAGCCTTCTAAGACAACATATCAAGGGTGATGATGGCTCACATCTGAAGCAGTTGGAATGCCTTGAAGTCATACTATGCAGAAAAAGGGAAAAACAAATTTACAGCTGTGAGTTGGCTTATTCTGAATTTCAGCTGATGCCAATTAAAAGATGCTATCTGAAATATTCACACAATTTACTTGGAGTTCTAAGCTCAAAAATATATGCCAAAGAGACCTGTCATAAAGTCAATCGATGCAGAATAATGGCTATTGTTGGAGGGGAAAAATAGCACCAAAGTTGTTTTAGAACTACAATGTATCCCATCAAAAGTTTCAATACAGTATATTCATTTCCAAGCTAACTTTTCTCCCACTGGAATAATATCTTTATTTGAAATCAGACAAATATGTAATACTAGAAAAAACACAAAGAAATTATATAGTTGAACTATTGCATACTTTATTTCAGTTATTTTAAAGCGGTAGGTAGGAGAAGTATACTAAATGCTTCCAGCATTTTGAAAGCCTCCACTTTGGCAGCCCCTCAAGGAAATTTGTCATTCTTTGTGCCACTGTTTGTATCTCCAGCTGGCTTTCCAATATCTTGAAATTGTTTGGAAGAAATCATTACATCTTCTCAGATTGAAGATTTTTAATTGATGTAAACATAATTATTATATGATTTCAACACCTCCCCTTTCTGCAGTGTTCTTTCCAAAACTATTTAACTAATTATTTTTTTTGAGGATTTGGCCCAAACACAATCACAGCTTCTTTGTGGAAACAATTTCTCACCTTTTAAAAAATAAACTGGCAGGAGTTGATTTGTATTTTACTGTATTTTATTTATTTGTATTTGGTTTTTTACAGTTAATAATACTTTTGGAGTTAAACCTTACCCTATGCATCTATCTTATTGAATCTTGGGTCCCCATCTCTCCAGGCAGAGCCAACTTAATGAGTGTGTGGCCTGTGCAGTCACATAGGGCACCACACTCAAAAGGGCACTGTGCTTGGTTTCATACTACGCTATCAATATCTGAAAATTCTTAACGATTTTTGAGCAGGGTCCCCACAAATTTTGTAGCTGGCTGGAGGGAATACCTTCACTCCATAAAACTCAGCCTGAAGACTCTGCTCCATAGTCCATCTGCTTAGCCAGCATTCCCAATGCAGGATCAGCTTGTGCCAATCCCAAAGAAATTCAGCCTCCTAGCATCATGTTTCAGAATGCTACTACAGGTTTGCTTCTTAGGAGCCAACTTTAAAAGATAAGTAATGAGAGGAGAAGAAAGTGTGTAGGGGGGAAGGATATAGAAAAACTCTTAGAAAATGTTTTATGGATTTTTTAAGTTAGACTCAGCATGAATTTTGTGCTTCTAAAAGGCAGAACTGAACTCTAAATATCACTTTCTATGACTACACACCATAATCAGTTAGTACTAAAAAATTAAATGAACATAGTAATGTGATAGCTTACAAGTTAGAGGGGACTATAGAAAGCATGGAGTTCAAACTTCTATTTCTACTTCACCAGGAACTTGAAAATAAGAAAGCCCAAAAGCTCACATGCAGTTAGGAAGTCAGCTGTGACCAAAATCCAGGTATTCTGGTTGGCAGTCCAGGGTGCTGTCAAGCTCACCACTCTGCTATAGAAAAACTAAGTGCCCTTTACAGAGCTCGTCTGGTACAAACACAGTTGTGCTGTTGCTAAGGATGGGGCCAAGACACGTCCATACCTCTTTACAAACTCCCCACCTTGCCGTGGGGCACCCAAACTCGGTTAAGGTCAGATCCAGAGAATCATTAGAGCCTGCTGGGATGACCTCAATAATCATCAATAACTGCTGAGAGTCTACATTATCACTGAAGGAAGTGGAGAGAACTTATAAAGAATATATTTTTAAGTTTTTTTTATACAAAAGGTATACTGAGGCTCTCACTGTATATAATCCTGTGTTTTTGACTTGTTTAAATATTGCCAGTTGTGAATAGCAGTCCTGTCTTCATTTGTAATGGTATACAATGTCCAAAAAGATTTTTTCTTTTTTGGACACTTTTCACATTTATTATTGATTTTTATGGGGGTGGGTGCTTCAGCTGTACATGAAATTTGAGAACAAAGGAAAAGTTCCTTTCTGCCTTTGTTGTGAAGTTAGAGCTCCCTCCAGTGATCTGTCTCGTTGATTGAACTTCAAAACACCCTTTCTTTTCAACTGTTCTATACATTCAAATACATCTAAGCTTTAGCCTTCTCAATGCAGATTTTTTCCTTTTAAATTTATACAGTAACACATACATATAAATTTCTGCTAAAATCTTGTTAAATATCCATTTTCATTTATCCTCTAATAGCATATCTAGAGGACAGTATCAACATAAAGAAACATGGTCAAGGAATTTTCACTTTGACAGACTACTCATTTATGGTTATTATTTATAAACTTTGTGACTCTGCAGTTGAACGTTTACTTTCATAATTATTAGCCAACAAAGAAAGTGGATAGGGTAAGTGACTTACCATTTACACTAGAGTTGTTCTTCATATTTCAGAGACTTTATTCAGGAACTGAGATATCTTTTTAGATTTCTCAAAGTCATATTTTCATTCTTCCCAGAACTGCCTCCAATTTAATGGCTTTCATAAGCCATTGATAATGCCAATATCAGTGATGCCATATAACTAGATTAACTAAAGGTAGTACCCAAAGGGATACATGAATAATAACCAAGTGTCAAGTGGACATTAAATCGCTTTTGACCAGTGAGAAAATGAGTTAAGATTTTTGTAGTTTGTTTATTTACTTATTTGCTTATTGAGTTCCTTTGAATGCCAGATGAGGTGCTTTCTTGCTCTGTATCATTGAATCACCTCCAAGGTAATTCATTAATGTGATGCTCTCTCAACCCCATGTATGTCTATTCTCTCTCCTTTTGTTCCTTCCTCCTCTTTTTCATTTTTTCATCTCTCCCTTTCTCCTTTCCCCTTTCTCCTAGGTTTCATTGAGACTCAAAGCCTTAGAGCTTTTAAACACATTAAAGATAATCTAACACAACACTTTGATTTTATAAAAGAGAAATTCAAGAAGGTTGAGAAGGCTGACTCAAATCACACCAGAGTTTTCTTTTTCTTCCTCCTGTGCTTGTGCCAGGGCCATAAACACCCATTAAGTTTGGCAAACTTCTGGGCTTTGCTTAGACCGCTGGCCCTGTTTTACTCCAGTTCATTGTCTGAGGTTTGGGTCAATGCCCAAAACCATGTATGCAGCAGGGGAAATAGGGCTGATAGAAATAGCTTTCTGGTTGAAGAGACCTTGGAAGATTGAAAACCAGGGGACATTGCATCAGCTTATAATATTTCACAAATATGGTATCTAATATTTTAGGATTTTTTTTTCTAAAAAATGGCTTGCTTTTGCCCCTTTAAACAAACATAAGAGAATTTCATTTTACATCACTTTTCTTGACAACAATGTCAATAATATTGCATTATATTTCTCTAGCTTGTTATACTTTACAAAGTTTTTTCATTTCCTATACTGGTTCAGGTAACCAGAACGCGATCTCCTAGAAGGTCAAGGAACAGAAGTACAGAGGGAAGAATGCAAGGAAGCAAACTCTGACAGAGTTTAGTGGAGCTTCCATATTTAGCACTTGGAATAAGAAGGTTATTGATATATGGAAAGTTAGAGCAAATTGCCTAGCCAAGAAAAATCACTGCAGCCTCTACAACAAACACAGGTGTTCTGTCACCATTAGCCACTGCCTGGAAGTCCAGTAGGAGGAATAAATCTAATGCTAGTCACAGGTGTTTAACCTAAGAAGCAAAGTTTCCCTTAAAGAAGTTCACCCACCTGGGTCAAAATGGTAAATGAGAAAGTTTGAGAACTTCCAGCCATCTTGCTAACCTACATTTCTTATGCTGTTCCAGTAGTTTTGCTAGATATTAGCTATTTTTGTAAAAAAAAAAAAAAAGCAATTGAAAACTTTTATTGATAAAAAATTCCTCTGTAGAGAAACACAGCAATCTCAGCATTACTTACAAGTCTCAGTTTGTATGAGTAAAAGATTGGTTTCTATGAGAGCAACAAATCAAACCTCTTATTCGCATACTGTGGATCTCAAATGTCAGTAATCACAAAAATTACCTGGGGACCTTCTCAAAGCGCACATTCCAAGATTGCCCCCCAAAAAGTTCTCTTTCAGTAACCTCAAGGCGCAATGAAGACATATTTCTTTTAATCAAGAACTCCAGGTTATTCTGATATCGACTGTCTGGGTCCCACACTTTGATAAAACAATTACATAAACTATGAATTTAGTGAGATATGGTATTAGCCCATTCTCATGCTGCTAAGAAGAAATATCCAAAACTGGGTAATTTATAAAGACAAGACGTTTAATTGACTCACAGTTCTGCGTAGCTGGGGAAGCCTCAGGAAACTTACAATCACGGCAGTGACACCGCTTCACAGGGTTGCAGGAAAGAGAATGAAGGCAAGCAAGAGAAACGCCAGATGCTTATAAAACCATCAGATCTTGCGAGACTCACTCATTATGAGAACAACATGGGGAAAACTGCACCATGATTCAATTACCTCCACCTGGTCCCACCCTTGACACGTGGGGATTATTAGAATCCAAGATGAGATTTTGGGTGGGGACGTAGCCAAACCATATAAAATATGTATTGTGTCCAGGATTGGGGGTTGTTGACTAGTTACTTTCAGTTACTTCCTTTGACGTAAGAAGAGAATTGAAGCAGAAACCATAAGTGAGCTCTATTCCTGTCTCTACACTGAGCGAGTCTCTTTAGCATTCCGAGCAAACACCAGTAGCCTCATGTTTTAAGATCTGTTTTCTAGAAAACACAGGGTTATGGAGAAGATTTTAAAAATATCTGCATGCAAAAAAATGTTTCCCAAAGCATAAAACACCAAAGTAAGGTGTTTATTTTACTAAACAACCAAATGTCAAGGGAATTCTCTGGGATTTACAATGTACAAATATGTACTTCAATTAGAATTGCAATGTCTTCTTTACTTGATTGTTGACAATGACTGAAGGAAAATTATCTAAAATAGTTGTCCTAAATATGAATTATTTGAAGAAAATAAACAAAAGGTTAAAAAATCCAAAAATTAAAATAGTAGCCCCACAAAACTAACCTTTGTCCATCAATCTGATAAAGCAATATTGCTGAATTTACCTCACTGTTCTAAGTGGTTTAAGACAACTTTTGAAAATTGATTCCATGTTATTCATCAAGATAAGCCAAAATAATAAAAGCAGGCACCCTGGAAAAAGTAGAGATGAGGGCTTTGAACTGAGACTAAAAAATGCAAGTGTTGGCTAAACAAAGCTTCAAGCCATCTTAATACCTCAGTCCCATCATCCATAAAGTGGGGATTAATCATGATTTTCTCCCTTCAAGGGTTGCCTTAAAGGAATTACTAACACAGCAAATAGTTGTAAATTATTTTGAAGGCCTGCTGTGTTTCTACCGACTAGGAAAAGTTTGATTTAAAAGCTGAGATATTTAGAAGCTTCATAATATTACAAAGTAAGTCACATTTCATGGCTAATTTAAAACATCAGGGGTTTTCACAAGTTACTTATAATGATATTTTCCAATTCTCATATTACTTGATAATTTATACAGCTTCAGCTTTTGCATTTGAACCCAGCTATTCCTCCGTAGCCATGATTCTCTTTTATCAATATGACCCATTCACATAGCTGTCTATATCTTCAGGGGATTAAGCGCTACTTTTTATCTGGACCTGGGAAGAGTAAATTCAGAGATGATAAGAAATTCTGGTTGCAAATCCAATGTGTTATTTATTTAGATCAGAAAAAAAGCCATTACATACAGGTGGAGGAAGACTTTTTAAAGCACTGATAAAGTCTCTGTGTGTCAAATGGAATAACACTCAAGTTATTTTAACAGCTTAAAGCTCTTATGAGTTGAATTAAACTTTGAGCAAGAGTCTGATTCTCCTTCTAGAATTCTAGCCTTCAAAAGAAAAAAAACATGTTGAGCAAAATAAAATGACAAGAGCCAAAAAAAAAAAAACCAAGTGCATTAAATCTTTAAATTACAATATTAAGGTAAATAATAGTTGTAAGTTTAAAAGAAAACAGGAGACATCAGACTCTGGACGAAAGCAGTATGAGAAATAGTCACTGTTTGCCGAATATAATGTATCCTAAAAATTGCCTCGGATATTAGATAAAAATATAAATCCCTAGACTCCCCTTCTAGCCTTTTTGAAACAAAATCTTAGAAAGAAGGTACTGGAAGTCTGAATTTTTTGCTAGTGTCTGAGATTCTTGCTACATAAGGTATTGCTGGTGGGCCAGTAGTATCAGTATCATCTAGAAGCTTGTTAGAAATGCAGAATTCCAGGTTCCACTCCAGACCTGTTGAATCTATACCCGTCATGTAACAGGATCCTCATGTATTTGTATACACACGGAGGTGTGAGTGGCACATCAGATAATTTTTATATTCTAACAACTTTGGGAAACGATTATCATGGAAAGAGTCAGATGATTTAGGTTGGAGCCAAGCCCTGACTCTGCCACTAACCAACCCTGAGCTTCCTCCTCCCTAGAGGGAGTAGAGTAAGAGGTTTAGTGTGAGTTCTGCATCACTAAACAAATGATCTTTTTAATTGTGATGAGCCATCAAAGATCAAGAGTTCTAAGATGTTCTTCTTTGGAAAAAAGAGATAGGAAATATTAGGTAGGCAAAGATTGTTATTAAATAGTTTTTAAGGAAATACTACATGACAGACACTGTGCCAGATAATTAAAAACTATAAGCCTCCATAGAACCAAATAGCGCACACACACACACACACACACACACACACACATATATACACACATAAAGCTGGTGAAATCAGAATGAAGTGAGTGGATTGGACCAATGTCAATTTCCTCGTTGTAATATTGTTCTGTGGTTATACAAGGTGTTGCTATTGGGAGAGACTGAGTGAAGGGCTATGAGACCACTCTGCATGAATTTTTATAACTGCATGTAACCCTACAATTACCTCAAATTAAAAACTTAGGAAAAAAAAAACTCCCAGTTCAACAAGGATCCCCATTTTATGTGTGAGAAATCTCAGGCTTAGAAAGATTAACTTTGGCAACTATTCCTGCTCATAAGATAGGTAAATTTGAAAAACGGTAGCCTTTGGTCCATGATGAATCAAAAAAGAAATTCACAGAGTGAAATGCATCTCTATGTCTTCTATTTTACACTACGGCGTATAGATGTCACTGCTTTTAACCTATTCATTAATAAAGACACTATTGAATCCAGGTTCTGTATTAATTGAGCTTAAGTCAAAGCAGGAAGGAAAAAAAGGGGAAAATATATCTCTCAATCACAAATACTATTAGATCTACTATCAAGGACCATGAAATAAGGAGTTTAAAAAAGTACAATTTAACTTGCTATTAGGTTTCTATCTCTTCCTTTGTTTTACACTTTGAAGAGAAAATATTTTATTTCTTAAGAGGGACAAGCAGTATAAACATATTCCAAATTGTAAATCAAAATCAACAAAAAAACTTTCCAACTTGGAAGCACGGTTTTTAAATGTTATTTTAAAAAATATTTCTAATAAAACCTCTTTAGAGAGAGGGAGAGAGAGAGAAATAAGAAAGAAAAAATGAGAGACGGAAGAAGGGGAAGGAAAGGAAGAAGGAAAAAGACAGTGAAAGGGATGAAAGAACAGAATGAAGGAAGAAAGGAAGGAAAAAAGGAAAAAGAATATGAAGGAATAAAGAAAAAAGATTGGAAGGAAGGTAGGAAAAAAGAGGGGGAAAAGGAAAAAAAGGCTCAGAAGAGAGGTTAAAAATATAATCAGGGCTAAAAAATACTCTTGACACATTTTAATGAGCAAAAAACAAAAACAGTAAATTCCTACAGTAAGCAAATTGTCACTAGAGGTTTTTTAATATCCCCCCTCAAGATTAGTATACACATTCTCGATCTATCAAATTGGAACATATACCTTAAAAATAGTTATTTCTGGTAAAGATGGACATATTCATACTAGTGGAATGGAACTGGTGTAACCTCTGTGGAATACATTTAGGTAGTACACCTCAAAAAGTGCAGGTAAAGACTTCCATGCAAAGATATTCATCATGTCATCCTTTCTAACAGTGGATGTCTCGTGGATCTTCACTGAAAGAGAAAGAAGGATCTTCCTCCACTAGATAGGCAACTGTAGGAGTAGAATGAAAATAAAGAAGCTGGAAAAAGGTGCAAAGACTGAACGGAGGGCTTGAGGTACATCCCCAACCAGAATTTCCCAAAAAAATGAGGTATGGCTAGTACGAAGGCCAAGCACTCTCCATCATGTGAGCCCTGCCTACCCAGCCGCTTTCTGCACCTTTGGTAAAGATTAGAAATCGGTGGGTTTTGGAATCATCCATGTCAGTATTTTTCTGTGTTTTCATTTTCCTAAGTTTCCTGTGGAAAATTCTGTTTCAGTGAGTTTGACCTTGTTTTGCCCCATCTCAGTTAAACTAGAAGAAGAGCAGTATTATACCTGAAGTAGGCCAGTGAGATGGTGGTTTCGATTGACATCTCTGCTTGGGCCCAGGAGAGGTTATTAGAGAGGGGAAAATATTGGAAGAGGTTATCTAGCTGTGACTGCATATGCTGCTCACTTCTCATTTGGAACTTGATTTCTATTTTACATACAAAATAAACTAGACTCTGTGGCTGTAATTCGCACCATCATAATACTAAAAACAAGCTATGCCTTTAAATATGAATCAAAGGAATTTCTAAACATAAATGGAAGTTTAAGCACCAAAAATCTGTTTATATACTATATTTTTACAAGGCAAGTGCTTTGAGGCCCTATATGTGCATGAATGCATGTGTGTAAGAGTGTGTATGGTAAGCTATAAGATTTCTTCCCTCCACATGAGCACAAAACAGAGAAGACTCAAGTTCTCATAAAGCCTTGTAGCTCTTCTTGAACATAAAAATCCTTTATGAGTAAGTCAGTCAGCTCAGGGAGAAGAAAAAGAGAAATATAAACTGTAGTTTAAAATTTAGGCAAACCTAGGATAACCACCAGGGATCTTGCTGCCTCCTGCATGGCAACAGGCAAGATTGGACATTCCCCTTGCTCTCAGCCCTAAAGGGAATAGGCACACAAGCCTCACGTGATTATCCATCTCCTATGCGTGAACGTAGTCAATAATCTTCAGCTGTGAACAAAAGCCAAAAGCAGAATTCTACTTCTGGATAGTAAAGAATTTAAGGATAATAAAGGTTAAGGAGAGGAGGCATCCCATAGCCATCTATGCTAGCTATGGTTTCTATACAAACAGCAGTTACACAGAAAGCATTCCATCTTTATTTTTGATGAAAAATTCATACGTAAATAAAGCAAATTCATGCAATAGTAGTAAAATCTCATCTGAGAACATTCAATATCTTTGAAAAATTCAGCCCATAAATGTGTAACTCAAATTGTTTACTCGATTGTGATGGTTAATACTGAGTGTCGACTCGATTGGATTGAAGGATACAAAGTATTGATCATGGGTGTGTCTGTGAGGGTGTTGCCAAAAGAGATTAACGTTTGAGTCAGTGGGCTGGGAAAGGCAGACCCACCCTTAATCTGAGTGGGCACCATCCAATCAGCTGCCAGCACAGCTAGAATACAAGCAGGTAGAAAAATGTGAGAAGAGAGAAGGGCCTAGTCTCCCAGCCTACATCTTTCTCCCGTGCTGGATGCTTCCTGCCCTCGAACATCGGACTCCAAGTTCTTCAGTTTTGGAACTTGGACTGGCTCTCTTTACTCATCAGCCTGCAGATGGCCTATTGTGGGAACTTGTGATCTTGTGAGTTAGTACTTTATATATATATTCCATTAGTTCTGTCCCTCTAGAGAACTCTAATACATAGATCAAACAAGCTAGCAGATATGCAGTAGGTGGAGTTCCATACATTATCAAAATAATATTGCACTTCTGGAGTCTCCTGTTCAGGCTTGCCAGTTGATATTTCTAGTTTTTATCTTTACCTTTAAAAATATCCACCATTTTATAAAGTTTACATAGATTTGGCATAAAAGTAGTTTCCCTTTGCTATGAATGCCAACAGCTATATATAGTTCTAGTCTTGTGTTATATATGTATCTTGTATATAAGTATATATTCCTAGTCATATAAAGTTTATGTGACAGAACACACTTTGATGTGTCTATTGAGAAAAAAAAATAACCTCTACATTGTCTTGTTAAAACAAGTTCAATGTTGCTTCTTAGAAAATAACTTTTTCAGCATAAAAATATTGTTTTTTCCTTGTTGATTTAGCAGAGCAATCACCCATTGAGCCCCAATCTAAGGTCAAAGTCAATAAGGTTGATATAGGATGACGATATAATTTATTGACCAAACTGGGACCCTTTTGATAGTAAATCAGACCTCTAAATAGACAGGCAAGGCTGGATGCCTGGCCACCCTAGCTATGTCCCAGACTGAATAGCTGTTTCTTGGTGTGTTTATCATATTGCAATAATTCGAGTTACATCTTAAGATATAATTTATTTTTCCCAGAATGTAAAAATTTAAAAGTCAAATAATGCAACAAAGACAGAAATAACAGTAATGTAAATGATCACAAGACAGCAGGAAAACTCTTCACTCTTTACCCACTCTGGGTTTCCTCCTGACTGTCTCAGTGGCCCTATGTGACTGTGCTACGTGCCCCAGTCATCCTCCTGCTAGGTTGCAGGCTACACACAAGAGAGCATTAGCCCAGCCACAATATCAGCAAAAGCCTCACTAGGTGATTATTTCAAATAGAAATTGGAAATGAGATCTGTCATAAAGCCACTGTGGAGAGCACGTTACACCTAGAAAAAAATAAATATTTTATCTTGATATCTGTTTGCAGTTCCAGTGGTGGAGAAACCAACTTTCAGAATACCTTGTCATCCTTTACCTATCTTCCCCTGCTCATTCTATGCTCACTCTACCTAAACCTCCCCTTTACTATCCTAAAGCATTGATAATCCTGCTCTTGTTATTTTTTCCTTTTTATGACTTTCAGAAAATCTAAAACTTTCTGATACACAATTCATATTCTTAAAAGTTACAAAGTAAAAGAAACTAGTTCATTTTGTGCCTTTTTCATTTCGATATCTGATTTTCCATAGGCATTTTATATACATCCCGAGGCATGAATCCAGATACTTTTCACAAAGATAAATTAATCCAGAGAAGAGAAGGTAACATTTATTGTAGACTTGCCACATTTCTGGTAATGGAAGAGAAAAATAAATAAGCTTCTACTTCTAAAGGAAAAGAAAAAAATAACACGATAAAGGGAATCAGAATTACATTCTACATATGAAACTCTCTCTACCTGGCACCAAATAGATCTTAAAAAGATGTTGCCCCCAAGCCGAAATGTTGATTACAAAACAAGATAATATCTAGGTATAATGTACACATATGTATTGCTCAATAAATTATTTGTGCAAAGCGAACACACCTGTGTAATCAATTTGCAGATTAAGAAATAGGACAATGATGGCATCTCCAAGCTACCTCCATGACCTCACATCATCAGTATACTTTCTTCTCCAAATATAATAACCTTTCTGACTTCTGTCACCATTGATTAGCTCTGCCTGTTTCAGGATTTCATATAAATGGAATTACACAGGATAAAATTTTTAAGTGTCTGGATTGTTTTTAGTCAATATTAAGTTTATGAGACTTATCCATGTTGTTACATTAAATAGTAGTCATTTATTCTCACTGATATATGGTAATCCCTGGTATAAATATGCCACAATTTATTTATCTGTTCTACTGTTAATGGATAGGTAGGTTGTTTTCAGCTGGGGGCTATGAAAAATAATGGTACTACAAATATTCTTAAATATGTCTTTTGGTGCATATGCATACACATTTCTGTTGGGTACAAGAATGGATTGCTGGTCAAGTGGTAGGCATATATACTGCCCAGTAGTGTTCCAAATAAGTTGTATCAATTTACACTCCCACCAGCAGTGTGTAAGAGTCCCTGGGCCAGGCACGGTGGCTCATGCCTGTTATCCCAGCACTTTGAGAGGTTGAGGTGGGTGGCACTTGAGGTCAGGAGTTCGAGACCATCCTGGCTAACACGGTGAAACCCCGTCTCTACTAAAAGTACAAAAAATTAGCTGGGTGTGGTGGCAGGTGCCTGTAGTCCCAGCTACTTGGGAGGCTGAGGCAGGAGAATGGCATGAACCCGGGAGGTGGAGCTTGCAGTGAGCCAAGATTGCGCCACTGCACTCCAGCCTGGGTGACAGAGCAAGACTCCATCTCAAAAAAACAAAAAAAAATACAAAAATTAGACAGGCATGGTGGTGCACACCTGTAGTCCCAGCTACTCAAAGGCTGAGGTGAGAGGATCACTTGAACCTGAGAGGCAGAGGTTGTACTGAGCCGAGATTATGCCATTGCACTCCAGCCTGAGTGACAGAGCCAGACCCTGTCTCAAAAAAAAAAAAAAGAAAAAAAGAAAAGAAAAGAAAAGAAGAAAAAGAAAAGAAAAGAATTCCCATTGTTCTATATTATATTCTCATAAAAATAGGTACTGCCAGTCTTTTAAAATTCAACCATCATGGCAGGTGTGTAGTGGTATATTATTTTGGGTTTAATTTAGATTTCCTTGCTTACTAATGAGATCAAAGTATGTTGTCATATGTTTATCATTATTTGGATATTCTCTTTATGAAAGTTTTGTTCAAGTATTTTGTCCATTTTTCTACTTGATTGTCTTTCTTTTTCTTACTGATTTGTAGGAATTATTTGCAGATTCTAAGTTCTATTAAGAATATAACCCCTTGGGTATATACCCAGTAATGAGATTGCTGGGTCAAATGGTATTTCTGGTTCTACATCCTTGAGGAATCGCCACACTGTCTTCCACGATGGTTGAACTAATTTACACTCCCACCAACAGTGTAATAGCATTCCTATTTCTCTACATTCTCTCCAGCATCTGTTGTTTCCTGACTTTTTGATGATAGCCACACTAACTGGCATGAGACGGTAGCTCATTGTGGTTTTGATTTGCATTTCTCTAATGACCAGTGATGAGCTTTTTTTCATGTTTGTTGGCTGCATAAATGTCTTCTTTTGAGAAGTGTCTGTACATATTCTTCGCCCACTTTTTCATGGGGCTGTTTGTTTTTTTCTTGTAAATTTGTTTAGGTTACTTGTAGATTCTGGATATTAGCCCTTTGTCAGATGGATATATTGCAAAAATTTTCTCCCATTCTGTAGGTTGCCTGTTCACTGTGATGATAGTTTCTTTTGCTGTGCAGAAGCTCTTTAACTTAATTAGATCCCATTTGTCTATTTTGGCTTTTGTTGCCATTGGTTTTGGTGTTTTAGTCATGAAGTCTTTGCCCATGCCTATGTCCTGAATGGCATTGCCCGGGTTTTCTAGGGTTTTTATGATGATAGGTCTTACATTTAAGTCTTTAATACATCTCAGTTAATTTTTGCATAAGATGTAAGTAAGGGGTCCAGTTTCAGTTTTCTGCATATGGCTAGCCAGTTTTCCCAACACCATTAATTAAACAGGGAATCCTTTCCCCATTGCTTGTTTTTCTCAGGTTTGTCAAAGATGAGATGGTTGTAGATGCTGGCATTATTTCTGAGGCCTCTATTCTGTTCCATTGGTCTATATATCTGTTTTGGTACCAGTACCATGCTGTTTTGGTTACTGTAGCCTTGTAGTATAGTTTGAAGTCAGGTAGTGTGATGCCTCCAGCTTTGTTCTTTCATTCTACCATAAAGACACATGCACATGTGTGTTTATTGCAGCACTATTCACAATAGCAAAGACTTGGAACCAACCCAAATGCCCAACAATGATAGACTGGATAAAGAAAATGTGGCACATATACACCATGAAATATTATACAGCCATAAAAAAGGATGAGTTTATGTTTTTTGCAGGGACGTAGATGAAGCTGGAAGCTATCATTCTCAGCAAACTAACACAGGATCAGAAAGCCAAACACCACATATTCTCACTCATAAGTGAGAGCTGAACAATGAGAACACATGGACACAGGGAGGGGAACATCACACACTGAGGCCTGTCGGCGGTGGGGGGCTAGGGGAGGGATAGCATTAGGAGAAATACCTAATGTAGACAATGGGTTGATGGGTGCAGCAAACCACCATGGCACGTGTATACCTATGTAACAAACCTGCACGTTCTGCACATGTATCCCAGAACTTAAAGTATAATAATAAAAAAAGAAAACAAATTAATCTCACTGTTAAAAAGAGATATTTGTACTCCCACATTTACTCCTACATTACTCATAATAGCCAAGATACAGAATCAAACTTAGTGTCCAGCCACAGATCAATAGTTAAAAATTCGCCTTGAAAAATGAAGTAAATTCTGTCATTTGTGATAATATGGATGAACTTGGAGGACACAGTGTTAAATAAAGTAAGCTAGTCACGAAAATATATGTATATGTATATATATGTGTATATATGTGTGTATATATATACACATGCCAGGCATGGTGGCTCACACCTATAATTCTAGCAGTTTGAGAAAAGGAGATGGAAGGATCACTTAAGCCCAGGAGTTCAAACCAACCTGGGCAACATAGCAAGAACGTATATCTATAAAAAAAAAGTTTAAAAATTAGCCAGGCATAGTGGCACATGACTTCAGTCCCAGCTACTTGGGAGACTGAGGCAGGAGGATCCCTTTAGCCTAGGCGTTCATGGCTGCAGTCAGCTATAATCACACTACTGCCCTCCAGTCTGGGCAACAGAGTGGGACCCTGCCTCAAAATATATATATATATGCATTAAAAATGTATTCTCCAATGCTGTTTCTGTGGCTTGCCTTTTTATTCTTATGTACCATTTTATTCCCTTTCTTATAATTAGTGTGGTCCAAGTATCAACCCTCCCTTTTTGTTTGTGCTTTTTGTGTGCTATTACATAAAGACATCCTTTTAAATTTTCCTTTAGAAGTCTTACTCATTCATTTTATATTTAACTGGAATTTGACTGTATCTATATGTGAGGTAGGGAGTAAATATTCTTTTTAAAATACAGGTATCTCATTTATTGAATTTTTCAATTTCTACAAAACCTCATACTTTTCTCCCTGCATTGTAGAGTAACTTTGTAATAAGTGAGCATATGTGTGTAGCTTTATCTTTAAGACATCAATATAAGACTTTCTTCTTTTGATATTTATGCATTCCACAGTTTATGTCTTATTTTTTAATGCCAGTTAAAAATACCTTCTCACTGCCTTGTGTTTGTTTTATTCGTAGTTTTGTTCTCTTTCTTTATTTTATTTTATTTTTTTTCTGAGACAGAGTCTCACTCTGTCACCCAGGCTGGAGTGCAGTGATGCAATCGTGGCTCACTGCAACCTCCGCCTTCTGGGTTCAACTGATTCTCCAGCCTCAGCCTCCCAAGTAGCCGGGATTACAGGCATGCGCCACCATGCCTGGCTAATTTTGTATTTTTAATAGAGGCAGGGTTTCACCATGTTGGCCAGGCTGGTCTTGAACTTTTGACCTCAGGTGACCCACCCACCTCGGCCTCCCAAAGTGTTGGGATTACAGGCATGAGCCACTGCACCTGGCCTTTAGTTTTGTTCTTTTAAAAAAGTGCATTTCTTCTTCCCAATACTCAGAAATTTTCTAGGTCTTTTGCAATTGATTCCTAGTTTTAATTCTACTATAATCAAAGGAGATAGTTTTATGATTTTTGTAGTTTGAAATGTATTAAAACTTTCTTAATAGCCCAGCGTATTCCATAGAGAAAATCTTAAAGCCCAGTATAAATCTAATACAAATATAGTTATAGTAACACATTTTTAGTAAATGTATACTTGTAATTTTTTTCTAACACTTGATTTTCAACATTTCTGTATCCTTTTATTTTAGATATATGTATTTTAAGCAGCTTATAGATGTTTTGGGTTTTATTCAGTCTAATAATTTATTTTGTTTACATTTAACGTAATTACTTCTATATTTAGATTTAAATAGCTATTTTATTACTTCCTTCTAGCTTCCTCACATTTCTTATCTCTCTTTCTTTTTTCTTGCAAGAAAGCCTAACAGGTTATACATTCTTTTATTTACAGTGAAAATAATTGAGGTTACAACAAAAATTCTTAGCATATTATAATCTAACATAAACTAGAGTTGTATTATTTCTCAGAAAACGTTATGTTCCTAGAACACTTTAATCTCATTTTCCTGCTTCCTACCTTTTTTGTTATTATTGTCACAATTTTGATTCACATTTGGTTAAATGCCATGAGACATTACTTGTATTTTTGTTCTCATCATCAATTTTTGCTAAGATTTGCTCACATTTCCATCTTTTCCATTTGTCTTATTTTTTCTTATTTTATCATTTTTCTTTTGCCTGAAGAGATTTCTTTCATATTTATTTTAATTCAGGTCTTCTGGCAACAAATTTTCGCAGTTTCTTCTTGTATGAAATGCCTTTGTCTGTCTTCTTAAAGGATATGTTTACTTAATTCAGAAATCTAAATTGACAGCTATTTTTTTATCCACACTTTCAAGATATCATGTAATTTGTTTTTTTTACTTCCATTGTTTTGTTGAAAATTCAGCTCTGCTTAGCTTTGTTTAGGGCTTATCTTGGCTTCTAAGTCTCTTGCTGTGCATGGTTTAAATTCAGCAAATGCCCCAATGAGAAGAGCTGTCACATACCGTGGGCTCTCTTCTTTGCATCTCTCTTCTATCTGTGACTTTAGACTTTCAAGTCTTGGCTATTTTAGCACTCTCAAGCTCTAATTATTGTCCCTTCAGTCTCATGAGATTGTTGTATCTCTGCTGGTGTTTCAACCTCATCAACTGACCTGTCTTTGGATTCTTAGCCTCTCACCATGTGCTGCTAAAGAGCCAGCAAATGCCTTCCAGCAGAAAGCAATGTGCAAAATGTTGGTCCAACTCAGTGAGCTTCTCTTCTCTCCTCTCTCCTCTCTCCGGGATCTCAGGTCATAAGGGCCTGTCTGCTTCAGAGGCCTTCTGATATCCCTTAAAAGATGTTTTTTAATCCAGCTATTTTAGTGGTTCTCACAAGAAGCACTTGTCTATGACAATCCATTCCGTCAGACATAGAAGCAGAAGTCAAATATTGTCTCTTGAAATAATAGTCCAAAACTTTTTTTCATTTTCAAGGTTATGGTAAGTTTTAATATTTACAGTTATTAGCTTTCAACCAGCAGCAGCAAAATACATCCCTGCATTCACTGACATCAGCTTGGCTATGTGACTTCTTTTCATAAATGAAATGTGGACAGAAATGAATTTGGTTATGTTTCATTAGTATCTTTAAGAGATAGCTTGTAGATTACCCCGTCTGTTTCCCTCTGCCATGAAACCAACAATAATTCAGAGTGAAGAAAAAAAGGAAGCAGAACCAAAACAAACTGGATAAAGACATAGGACAGGTGTAAGGGCCTGAAATGGGGTGGTTTATACTGCAGTACCTAGCCTAGTCTCACTAATACATAGTCACACAAAGGAGATTTATGTCTCCTTCATCATGTGTCAATTTACTAAGAACAGCTTCTCTTTCATCCAAGATTGCCTTGATAGAAGAAAACTAATGACTAAAAGTCAACTTATCCCTTCCACTCACAATAGTTGATATGGTTTAGAACTGTGTCCCTGCTCAAATCTCATGTAGAATTCTAGTCTCCAATGTTGGAGGTGGGGCCTGCTATGAGGTGATTCGATCATGGAGGTGGATTTCTCATGAATGGTTTTACACTATCCCCTTGGTACTGTTCTTGTGATAGTAAGTTCTCATGAGATCTGATCATTTAAAAGTGTGTAGCACCTTCTCCCTCTCCCTTGACTCTACTCCTGCCATGTAAGATGCTTGCTTCCCCTTTGCCTTCACCATGATTGGAAGTTTTCTGAGGTCTTCCCAGAAGCAGACGCCACTATGCTTCCTGTGCAGCCTGAAAAAGTGTGAGCCAATTGAACCTCTTTCCTTTATAAATTATCCAGTCTCAGATATTTCTTTACAGCAATGTGAGAATGGACTAACACAAGAGTCTTTTCTTAAGATTCTCAAAGGCAAAAAAGATGAGTTAGATCCCAATGCAGTTTTGACTTTGACCTGTTTCTAAAATCTCCCATTATGAGAATTCAAGCCATTATGTAAATTCAACCATTAAAGAAATAGGTTCTTTTACCAGAAAAAGTCATTCAAAAGATTTCTAAGCCTCCTTTCATGTCCAATGATAATAAAGGCTTTTTCCTTGACCTATTCATTTCATATCATTTCTAGAAGGCTTACGTGAGAGAAAATACTTTGAAATAGAAGAAAACTTTATACAAATAAGCCAGGTAGTAAAAAAAAAAATACTATTTTTATATTTATGATCAAATTAATAGCCAAAAGGGATACTTTATTTTCTAAATGCATTCATTCAATTAATATTTAAGTATTTACTAAAATAAATTCAAACTATTAGAATTCAAACTTGTTATCTAAATGGTTTCATCCTTACATTTCAGAAGATAGCAGCATTTCTTCCTGGACAATTAATGGAATTAAATCACAAAGCTAACAATTCAACAAATTATTTTATTACATAGTTAATGGTATCTTAGTTACAGTCCTCTGCTATTTCACATGAAGCCCTGACCTTGCCCTAAAATTAAGCTCTGATATGATGAGTACATTTTACAACCCTGAGAAAGTGATTTCACGTTAAAATAAACCTGTGACAGAAATCATATTACAGAAAATAGGAAGGAAGCAAATTCTAACTAGTATATTGTGATATAATGTGAATGAGACTGCAGTTTAGATTAAGAATATATTATCTAGTGGCTTTAAAAATACTTTTTGTTTTTTAACTTTGAAGTGACCTGTTAAATTGATCTGTGAACATCTTGGGTGCCCTTGGAAAGTGGTGCTTAAATTATTTTCAGTAGCAGAAAGTCCTGGTTGAATTAGTGCAGACCCCAAGGAGACTTTGGAGGCTGTTGATAAATCATGTTTAAGAGCTTTTCGGACCAAAGCTCAGCTGTAAACTCAGGCAAAGCCATGAACAAATTTGCAGGTGGCAATGCCCCATAACTATTCCCATCTAATCCAAAGTGATCCCTTCTGAGACACTTCAGCATCAAGCAGCCCATTTATCAAATTAGGCTTAGTCATGCATATGTGTGTATATATCTTCACTTATATTCTCATCCTTTGTGCAGTCAGATCTGGACCAGGTAGAGAGCAGGCAGAGTGATTCATCAGTGAAAAAGAAAAATATAAATAAGTGAATCAAAAACCAACATGTAGGGATTCACCTTTTAAATGTTAGACAAGGGCAACAATGATCGTTTTGGGGGTGGTTTATACTGCAGTACCTAACCTATCTTATTACTGAAATATATGTTACTCCTCACCAGTTTGACTATACACCAAAGTCAAAGGAAATATTGTTACTTAAGTCATTTTTATCTGCTTTCTTATATTGAGTACTTTACCTTTCCTCAATATATCTTTTTTCCAAACATTCAAGAAATAGATAAGAAACTTGTGTCAATAAAAAAGCATAAGTACATTTACTGTTATCTAATATGATTCCAGACCCAACTGGCAGCAAGACAAATGGAAATTGGCCCCCGAAGCAAATTTAGCTGAGTTAGTGTTTGAGCTTCTAGGTGAGTACTTTGGACTGTAAGCTTAAAGGCCAGGAGCAGTGGCTTATGCCTGTATTCCCAGTATTTTGGGAAGCCAAGTCAGGAGAGCTGCTTGAGGTGAGAAGTTTGAGACCAGCCTAGGCAACACAGTGAGGCCCCATCTCCACAACAACAACAACAACAACAGCAACAACAAAAATGTAAAAATGTAGCTGGGTGTGGTGACATGCAACTGTAGTCTTAGCTACTCAAGAGGCTTAGGCAGGAGGATCACTTGAGCCCAGAAATTTGAGGTTACAGTGCACCACGATCGCACTACTGCACTCCAGCCTGGGTGACACAGAGAGATACTCTCTCTAAATAAATAAATAAAACTTAAAAGACTGTAAGCTTATGGAGGGTAATGATCATAGTTTCACACTTTAAGGCTTATTGAAGCTTGTCCAAATTGAATTTAATCCACAGACTCTTTCTCTTGCATTACATATTATGGTATTATAAAAATTATAATGTATATAAATAATGGAATACTAAGGAACATTAATAATGACATTAGATAATTTTAATTTATATGAGAAAATTTCCATAATATACAGTTAAGTGAAAATGAGTATATTAAACTGAATTTACAATCATGAGAATAAATGTAAAATATTAACGTATGTAGTATATATGCATGACAAAATTACTAGATCAGAAGTAGCCAATAATAATGTCATCTTACATGGATAGGAACAAGAGTAACTGACTTTTCCTTTATATTTTACTATATTTTTTATATTTTTGACAATAAATGTGTATTTATTTATCATAGGGGAAATCAACAAGCATAAAATATAAAAATTTGAAACAAAGTCTTGTGATGGCGTCAGCTGCCTTAGGAAAAATGCACTAATCTCATGCAAATTTCCTCCCTCTTTGCCTTCTATACTTTAGCGTAATAATATCCCCTTATAATAATGTATCCAGGGAGGGTCCTGAGGGTGGTGCACTTTAGTTGTAAGCAATAAGTGGGAACTTTTTCTGTAGAAAATTAAAATGCATGATAAAACCTGCTAAAAGTCAGTCTGCTTCATATTATCATCATGTGCCAACAATTTTTTTAAGACAAAAATACTCTTCTCTACCAAAACAAAAAATGAAAAACAAAAAAAAATTCCCTCTTATTATAAGTTCTAAATAGCTGCCTGACCCAGGGTGAAATTCTCCTACAGTTTGCCATGGGTATACCACCCTTCCCCCACTTTCCAGTAATTGTTCAAATGAACCTTTAGGTCTGGATACATTAATTCATCAGACATTGTCTCCCTCTTTTTCCTCTGCAGGACCTTCTTACAACCCTTAGATCCAATTTATATGTCTTCTATGAAAACTTTGCCAACACTCTCAGGCAAAGTTCTTCACTTCTCTATGTGAACTACCTTCACTCCTCATCCACACCTCTATTAACACACTTAGTACATGATGTTGTATTTACTGACCACATTTCATTTCCTCTTAATGATGCCCTTTTTCGATATTTACCATCACTGCTACCCTTCATCCTTCTCAAGTTGAAGCTCCAGTATGGGATAAGAAAACATGGGCAAAACAATGAGGACAACAGGCTGGACTGTGGAATTCTTGGGGCCATATCAAGGAAGCCAAATCTCAAAGACCCAGGGAGGGATTGTCTTCTCCTAGAGTGGCTGACTTTCTTCCTGAGAAGCAATTTTTGAGGTTTTGATACCATGAAAGAGAAACCTAAAGGATGTCATTTCAAGAAGAGTTGCTTTCCCTTAGCTATTTTTCAACTGCTCACCCTCATGCCCTTAAACAATACTATTTTTTAAATGCCCATCAGGAGAGAAAATAGCTATGTCTTTAATACAGAAGCCCTAGCCAGGAATAAAATTTATGTATTTTTAGACGTCATTTTCTATCTTTGGGGACTAAGCCCTGCTTTCAGCAATTGGGGTTAAGGAGGATAAACAGATTCACTCTAGGTGATAGATCACTAATATATGACACTTCAGCAGAATAGAAGTCTCCTATCTGAGATATAAAATCAACATCACATTCATGCTGATATCCCCTGCTCCTAACATGGGACCTTATGACTTACAGTAAATGCTCAATATATAATTATTAAATTAATTTTTAAAATAATCTATGTGCTTTCTCAGGTAATAGAAGTATATGCTTATAAATTACATTCCCATTTTGAAATTGCATCTCAATTTCTCCACTAACTGATAGAAATCATGAAGTCAGTAAGAAAAAAACAAGCAAACAAACCCCACTGGACTGTGCAGCTGGATCTGTTTCTATTTCTGAGCCAAATGAAACTTAGTTTTGATCGTAAGCCCCACCCTAAACCTTCAGCCTTGGTTCTTCACTTGTGAAGAAAGAATATTGGAATAGATGTTGACTGATATCCAAGTCAATGTGGCTATGGCATCTCCAAGGAAGAGATGACAGGTATTCTTCCCTGAATCTGGCAATGAGAAAAACACAGGATGGAGGCTAGTAACACAGCTTGATTTCCTCACTCTTTGCGGTCTAGGTAGCCTGGGTTGACAACTGCTCATAATCTTGCTCACAAAGGCTTTGACCTTGCTCTGCTTTCTGATGCATGCAAGTCTGAAAACTTCAGAACTGTGCAAACAGCATGAGACTTCATTTTCCCTGCCTTATGAGGTTATAGTGCACATATATTTATATGATAAGGGTAATAATAATATCTACCAGATAGTATTACTGTGACAATTGAGTGACATTATGCGTGAAAAGGGCTCACCATAGCTTCTAGCACACAGTAAAAGCTCATCAGAAAGTGTTAGAATTTTTACTGGATGTATTAGTTTCCTAGGGCTGCTGTAACAACATGCCACAACTGGGAGGTTTAAAACAATGGAAATTCATTGTCTCACAGTTCTGGAGCCTAGAAGTCTGACTTCAAGATGTTGGCAGGGCCATGCTCCCTCTGAAACCTGCAGTGGAGAATCCTTCCTTGCTTCTCCCAGCTTCTGGTGTTCGCTGGCAATCTTTGGCATTCCTTGACTTCTAGACACATCATTCCAATCTCTACTTCCATCATCACATCTTCCTGTGTGCCTTTGCTTCTGTGTCTCTTCTCTTCTTCTCATAAGGACCCCTGTCATATTGAATTAAGACTCATCCTAACAACTTCATATAAACATCTGCATTTCATCTGCAAAATGCCTATCCAAATAAGGTCACATTTACATGTCCCAGGGGCTAGAATTTCAACATATCAACATGTTCGATCCATAACAATGCAAATAGTCTCAAAGGCTGTCACTATCTAAATGTACTCAATGTGATTCAAGGGACCATGTCTCTGTAGAATTTCTAAAGCACAATCCCTCAAGATTTGGCAAGAACTATTATTCTCTGTTACCTACATATGGAAGAATTAGGGTCTGCACAGCCTGTGTTCTCATAATTATTACAGGTTTTCTTGGTTCATCGTCCAGAATAACTTCTCTATACACTTGAAAATTTTGGATTAGCTGTTTTGTTTTTTTAAGTCAGAAATAACATACCTGGATATTTGGAAAACTCTATTTATCTTTTCCTCTCCAGTGTTTCTCATCCAATTCTGTCTTCTTATTGTAGACAGATTGATACTCCCAAAACAAATCACTCCTCTCCAGAGAATTAGGAACTCATTGGCCTACTTCTTGCCTGGCATTCAAGGCAAGCGCTACACTGGCCCATGTAAACTCAGAATTCTGAGACCCAATGCTGACAACTTGCAATTTAGCTTCATCTTTGTTGAACTGACTAAACTTCATTCATTTTTAGGCCTGTTCTCTCTCAGGTTCTTACATCTTTATTCATATGGTTTCTACATGCTAGCAATTCATCATTCTATCAGTCCATCAGTCCAAATCCATCCATTTTTCATGATTTATCTCAATTTCTACTTAATTGAGGAATAGATCACAACTGCAAATTATTTATTCTTCCTATGTATTCTGCAATTTTCGATGTCAATTCTACTGATCTGGTGTTTATTCATTTGTTACCTGGTAATGGCACATACTTTTAAGCTAAATTTCTTAGTCTTAAAATTAAAAAATAAAATTCTCAAAGGGAATAAAAATGTCTGCGTTTCTACCTATTATAATGTCTTGTATGTGGTAAATACTTAAGAATTCCTTTGTTTTTAGGCAGAAACTAACCCCTGAAAACAAAGCTGTCAGAGAGGAAACACCACAATTTGGGTGACCTGGAAAGAATGTTTATTGCTCCTAACCTCCAAAGAGCCGATCAAGCTAAGTCTGGACTTGGGTTTTAACTCAAGGCACATCATGGGCACTACAGATGCCATCATGCCTTGCAACGTTTCACTCCTGGGTCACTGTGGTCATTACTAGAGAAAACTAATTGGCTATAGAAAAAGAGAACAGATTGTCGTAATTATTCTCTATGTGTAATATTTGGGTTCTGACCATGAAGTCAATTTAAGGACTGAGGTAAAAGAATTGGGGACCTGACTAACAGATCCTCCAGTTCCTTCAATAAGTGGCAATAGAGATTATTCTGCCCAGCATCTGAGCTTTTTCTAGGCTGGAAATGCACCTGGCATGATTGACTAATTTGGGGAGTTTTTCCAGTGTTCTCTGTGTGGTGTATTTTAATCAGCATTACAATTTAGCAGCTGCATTAATTAATTAGCACATTAATCAGGAGAGCATTTTAGCAGCTAATCTCTAGCAAACTAGCAGTTTGTGATAAAATCTTAGCAGTAGGAAAACAAGCAGCATACCAAGTTATTTTTCAATGTTATCATCACCATACGCCTAGCAAAGCCTGAAATTATGCAACCAAATTGAAACTTTTCTTAAAATACACCTAGGCAGGGCACATTCGAAAAATTGTATGCTTCATGCGGAAAGGTTTAACAATTACTATTTTCTCTACAAAGCAGTAGTTTTGAAGAAAACTGTCAGGCATTCTAGGAAACAATCTCTCCAAGTGATCTTAAAATAGTCCTTGTGTGGCCAGGCGCGGTGGCTCACGCCTGTAATCCCAGCACTTTGGAAGGCTGAGGTGGGCGGATCACGAGGTCAGGAGATCGAGACCATCCTGGCTAACACGGTGAAACCCTGTCTCTACTAAAAACACAAAAAATTAGCCGGGCATGGTGGCGGGCGCCTGTAGTCCCAGCTACTTGGGAGGCTGAGGAAGGAGAATGGCGTGAACCCGGGAGGCGGAGCTTGCAGTGAGCCGAGATCCGGCCACTGCACTCCAGCCTGGGCGACAGCGAGACCCCGTCTCAAAAAAAAAAAAAAAAAAAAACATAGTCCTCGTGTAATTTCAGAAGAAGTCAACAAGGTTTCTCTTCTATTAGCAAGATTATGTATGTAATAATGGGAAGTTTCAAGACATAATTTTATAGTTACATGTGTTATGGGGATTTAAAAGAAGGAAATACTTGCCTTAGCAGTGAAAATATTACAAGTCTAATTTTTAGCTCTTTAAAACCTTTACAGTGAACCTTATACTTGAGAGGGGAATCGAAAAAAAATCTCTTCTAATACAATGTTTAGAGATAAATGCATGTAGCACCACAGTCAAATGTAATATAATTTTGATGAAATGTAAATTGGAAGACTTCCTCGCATAGAAGCATTGCTCCTTTTTAGCTTCGTTATACCCAAACTGCAGTGACATGTGCTTTTACCGAATCCATGCATATTGAATTCCACATGTTCCCAAATTAAAAATTTAATGGCAAAATCCCTTAGGCTGACATTAAAACTTCCCTTCATTTACAAAGCCTTGGGATATTGAATTCTTATACACAGCAATCTATTAGTTTGAACTATTAAGCAGTTCTCAATCCTCACAGCGTTTTCCTGGGAGAAATTAGTGTTCTTTCATGACTTACCATCACTTTTTCAACCTCAGAAAGGAGAGGGTCAGGATAACTGATAGGGCCCATGCTGCATAAGCATTTCCATACATTTCAAACTCTTCTGACATTGATTTTCTCCTCTGGTTCATGGAAATTGCACTCTATTCAAATAACATACTACAATCTAAAAGAATTTTAATCTCCACTCTACCTTTTGTCTCCATTTATAAATCACATGTATATCTCTCAATCTTCTGCCCTTTCTTTTCTAAATGTTCAACTCTTTAAAATCTACTTTATCCGCAGTTTCACTGCAAGTTGAAAGATACATCAAAACTTTCTGGGAAAAGAAAAATGAGAATTAGATATTTCTATACAAAAATTTTATAAATTATAATATCTATTAAGGGTCCTTTCAAGTGTAATATTAGTGGGCTTATTTACTATAAATTCCCAATAACAAAAACCCTGCCTATGCAATGGCTACTCATGCAATTGTATCTTCAATTATTTCGAGCAATGTCAAGTCTTACAGTCTTTTGGATACTTAGGATGAAATTCACATATCCTTTTTTTCACATCTGAAATTAGTGTAATTAATTTTTAATGCATTACTCGGCTTCATTTGTGAGCACAGTATTTGCTATCACAAGATGCCTTATGGATAAAACCTTCACTTAATTATGAGTTGCCCTCTGTTGACATAATCCTTTTTAACTTTGTAAACTTTGATAATTAATATAAAGTTTTCCTAGGCTCACATTCTCTCTCACTGAATTTCCTATTCCTCCCTCCATCTCTAGTCTGCTTAGATGGGTTGGCACACACATGCACACACACATACTGACATGCATGTGCATACAAGCACCCATGCGTATACACACACCATCCTTCCTCTGTAGTATCCATTCTAGGGAACTCTGGTGGAGTATTGACTAGTGTTGCTCTTTGCTAAAGCACTAAACATTATTGCAGCGTACTAATTGCCCTCTCTCTGGTGACACGTTTTTATATTAAGGTCTATAATAAACCTAAACTGCCTATCCTTCAGTCATAGGATCAGGCATCTCAAAAGGGGATGATTTCATTAATTTATTTATTTGACAGTTACTTATTGAAAACCTATTGTATGCATGACTTTTACTCTTTAAGCCCTTGAAATCTGTTATCAGGACTAATGCAATATTCCTAACTGGTCTTGCTGACTTGGGTAAACTCCCTTCACTAGAAAACTATCATCTGTCATACTGTTGCTATAGTGATCACTCTTCAAATGACATAAATCTGTTTGTTTTACTCCTTTACTTGAAATCATTAAGTGATTTCTTATCACCTTTAGGATAAAAGATAAACCTTGTAGAATGGCCTACCACATCCTTCTTGATCTGGTCCCTGTGTCCCTCTGTGATACCATTTCTAGTCACCCACGCAATTCCTCCAGTCCAGTTCATTTTGCCATTTGTTCCTTCCCAAACAGACTCTGCTCTCTTGCTTCTGTGCCTTTGTGGATGCTTTTTCCTGAATACGGAATGCCTTCTTTTCTCCTTGTCCTGGATAACACTTGTTCCTTTTTAAGACTCATTTCCAATGTCATCGCACCCTGTCCTATATTCAATCTGTTAGTTGCTGTCTTCCCTGTGCTAATGGAATCCTATGTATATCCCTCTTCTTAGAACTTTCCACATTTACTTTTTGTGATTACCCTGTCAGTTTTTCCCAGGAACTGTGTGTTGTGTCACTTTCCCCCAGTGCTTCACAGAGGGGAAAGTATGTTAAATCTTGAGAATGTTGGTTGAAAGACGGTAACTTTTTATGGCAAGTAAAGGGTACGATTGATGTGAGACACAGACTGTTGGAAAAGTCTTTGGGCCTCAGAATGGAAGCAATCAGGCAAGAAAGAAGTCCTTTAAAAACATGTCTTCCAAACCTTAAAGTGATGATAGGGACTTTTACAAAACCGGGACTTTTGCCAAACTCATGGGACCCATGACCAGGATTAGTAATTAAGTAAATCCTTCGAGCTCTTGTGAATTAGTTTCAGAGCTTCAAGGCAAATCAGTCTACTTTTCAATTCATTAAGGGATGATATGACTTCCTCATGCCCAAGAAATGGCAATTTGGGAACACTGGAATTTGTATCACCTTGGTGTTAAAATGTCTCAGAATAAGCAATGAAAGTCATGAAATGCTGGCAAGAAAAATCTCTTATAAGACAGAAAACGTCCTATAACATAGGTAAAATATCCAGTACCTCTATTTTTGATGAAAAAATTGAAGCTCAGAATCATTTAATGACTTGCCCAAAGATGCACTGTTAATAAGTAGCAGATGTTGGTGTCAAACCTAATTTCTGAAATGAAACCACCATGCTCTTTACCTATGCTATTAACCATGTACCAACATCTTAAAAGGCTCAAAAGTAATGAGGCATTTGGGCTGATAGAAATTTATAACTGCTGCTGATGCTACTGAATGTGTATGTGTGTCTGTCTGGGGGAGCAGGAGGTGGAAACAACTAGCAACTATCACTGTGACATTGAATTGCAATTATTATTTTCACATATTAAGGTAAATTATTTTTGGTACTAATTGTGAAATATTACCCTATTAGAAATAATTATGTCTTTTCAGCCAAAGGTAAAGCATCAACCAACCTGAGTTATCTCTGTCTCAATCAACTTCCTATGTCTTCTGAAATTAATCTTTTCAGAAAATTGAAGGCTACTAGTGGGCCTAAAGGAGAAATGATGGAGACGTTACACTGGGAAAGTACATTGATTAGCTAATAAAACAAAGTTACACACAGCAATAAATGTTGGTTTTATATGGTTCACTTAATCTACCTTGCCACCAAATGCTTTATAGAGAAAATCTGTCATAAGATAAAGAGCACTGAGAAAATATGAAGATGTTTAGTAACTCGGGGGGAAAGCAAGGAAGCTATAGGAGGTATCACAACATCGCAAAAGGCCACTAAACAAGATAACATTCTGACAACTCAGAAGGAAAGGGGCATCCAATTATTTATAATAAAACCTCATGTTAGGAATTAGATACAAATGGTGGACAAGAGGAAGCCACTTTGAACAATTATACTCACCAGATAGTGCTATGGTTTGAATGTATGTGTCCCCACAAAATTCATATGTTGGAACTTAATCCCAAAGGGTGATGGTATTAAGAGGTAGTCCCTTTGGGAAGTGATTAGATCATGAAGGCTATGCCCTCACGAATGGGATTTTTTTTTCTTAAGAGACAGGGTCTCACTCTGTCACCCAAGGCTGGAATGCAGTGGCATGTACATGGTTCACTGCAGCCTCAAATTCTGGGCTCAAGCGGTACTCCCTCCTCAGCCTACAGAGTAGCTGGGACTACAGGTGTGTGCCACTATGCCTAGCTAATTTCCTTTTATTTTTGGAGAGATAGGGTCTCGCTATGTTGCCCAGGCTGGTCTCAAACTCCTGGCATCAAGCGATCCTCCCTCTTCAGCCTCCCAAAGTGCTAGGGTTACAGGCATGAGACACCATACCTGGCATGAATGGGATAAATATACTTATTAAACAGGCTTCAGAGAGCTGCTTGGCCCTTCTGTCTCTTCTGCCATATGAGGACACAAGATTTGCACCTTTATCTCCCTGCCATGTGAGGATGCAGCAAGAAGGCGCCATCTTGGAAGCAGAGCTCCTTCCCCAGACACCAAATCTGTCAGCACTTTGATGTTGGACTTCCTAGCCTCCAGAACTACGAGAAACAAATTTCTGTTGTTTATAAATTACCCAGTCTGTGGTATTTTGTTATAGTTGCACGAGCAGACTAAAACAAGTTGCTTTGAAGAGATAGACTATCCTTCAAAGAAGGAGAAATGTGGACTCTGGCTTTGGTGATAAAGAGCCCCAGGAAGCTAAAATCATTCAAATATTCTTGGGAGGACACAAAATTACTTGCAGACTTAACTGACTGGCTTTTTAGGGGAAGTGTTGTTTTGAGATGCAGGTATTGTAGGTTTAGAGATTTACAAATAGGCTCTGTTACTTGGGACATCAACATGAGATTAAAGAAGCATTCTTCTCCATTTAGTCCATATTCATAGAAGCATGATGTGCACAGAAAGCCAGTGCAGGCACAGTGAAAATAATAACTATCAGCCCAGCTCTTCTTTAGTTGATGTCACAGATATTTTCAAACCATCGCCCAAAATACTGATCTGAGGAAGGGTTTAGGGAGTGAGGGGAATATGGCAGTTCTGTCGGTTGTCATTGACACACATGATAGACTCTTTGCCAGGGCTGATCTTCACTAATAATCAACCACCGTGCCTATGAAGTGGAAATGAGATTGTCTCCACAGTTCAACTGTAGAGAAGAAATCCAATGAGCAATAACATCTCTCCTCAAGTAGAAGTGGAGCAGTAATGTGCACCTCAGAGTTGCCATGGAATCAATCAACTTTTTCCGCGTTTTCCTTATATAAGGACTGCTTGGTAATTATTATCCTGACACATCTAAATTTGATAGCAATGGTATTCTAATGGGTGTTGGTACTATATTGTAGGCATAAACATTTATAATTTCTGATCAACCATCTGTTACTAAAAAGCAGGATCACCTTGAAATCCACAGAAAGAGTGTGTAGGCAAATTACAGTGAAAAATTGAGCAATTAATTTCCTACCAAGCAAATTTTATAAGTCAATCAACTTTATTAAATTGAGGAGAAACAGCAAATAAGAGGGCACTGACTTCAACAGGCTCACTCTGTTGTGGAGTACACTCATCATCATCACCTATCACTCCTTAATAATTAGAGGCAATGAAAGTATCACTTTAAATTAGCTTCAAAGTCTTTAGGAAATTTCAGTGGGACAGAGGAAGGAGACTATGATTTAAAGAGTAGAAAGGATGACGTGCAAATGAAGGTAAGCCTTGCCAGCAATTCCACTGCTAAGACAAAAGTATAAGAACCTTGAAGAGGAAAAGAGCAGGATGTTAAAAGTCAGAGGAGATAATTCTAATAAAGAAAAGCAATGGTGGGTAAATGAAAGATGGGTCAAAGATGTGTAATTAATAAAAAATCATCCGTTTCAATTAACAGTGTAGCACTTAACCTCAAAATAATGCAGTTTTACTTAATTAAAACAATTATTTCTCTTTTGCATATATGAAATACATGGTTTGATGTTATCTCTTTCTCTCTGTCTTCTCTACTTATTATTTTTGACTTTTAATCATGCTGTCTCATTATGCCAACTACCAGCTGCGTTTGCCATTCCATTTTCTTGACCCACATTAAAATTAGGCAAGTATGAAATTAAAACTCCAAACATTTTCAAAAGCTATTTCAAATTCAGAGATTTATATCCCTTGCAAAATGGGATTTTGACTTTGACGCTGGTCTGGGGAACATTAGATCCCTAAGCACATTTCCACACAGTTATGGAATAGTTGTGGCAGTATGGAGGGAGAATTTTTTTTTAATATTTGAAAGTCCTTTGTGACTAACTTCTTTGGGTTATTTACATGTACAGCATTTGACAAATTTGAAGAAGTTTCAACTAAGTAAAGCAAAAAGGACTCCATTTTCTTAATAGCATTTAATTTATATAATGACATGTAGGTACTGGGTAAAAATTACCTCTGTGATTCTATTCATACTCAAAGTCTAATATAAGAAATGTCATCCAAGGTCATAAAATGCCTCTAAACCCAATGACAACATGAAAGGCATAGAAAGAATCAGTCAATATGGAGATGCTCTCTCCAGCTTTCTCCAAAATCCATGACAGAGGGACTGTTTCATTAATACTTAAATTATAAAATACCACCTTGATTAATATTTATAGAGAAGAAATGGCTAGAAAAACCTTTTGTCAAGAACAAAAATTTAGAAAGAGCTTACAGTGTAGCAACAAAAATTATCTGCTTAACACAAATGAAGGCAAGGCCCCTTTTCACAAGGAGCTTTTAATAAAGTTGAGAAGAAAATCCATACATAATAAATCAAAGAACCCCTTTTTCACACTCACATACACACACACACACACAAATGGGATTAAGGTTAAAAGATAAGTGTATGCTTAAATCCTTAAGTGTATCTTTAGAAATGGAAGTTTGTAGGCAGACAGACCCGGATGGAATCCCAGGTATGACACTCCCTAGCTGTGTATCTGCAATCAAGTGACACAAATACCCTGAGCCTTGGTTTCCTCACCATAAATTTGGGAGAATAGCAAAAGGTTTTACCTACAACAAAAGATTGTTGTGAGATTTAAATGAGAAAACGCACAGTGTTTGGTATACAGAAAATAGTCAATAAATCTTAATAGGAAGATGATGCTGCCTTTTTTCTAGGAATGTTTTTCCACCTCTATTGAGGTGTGGTTGACCTTTCCTGTGCATGAGAGAACACTTAAATCTAGTTTCTCAGAAAACTTCAAGTATTCGATACATTATTATTAACTATAGTCACCATGTTACACCTGAGATCGCCCGAACTTAGTCATCTTATACCTGAAAGCTTGTAACCTTTAAATAGCATCTGTTTATTTCCCCCACCCCCTAGTCCCTGGCAGCCACTGTTCTATTCGCTGATTCTATGGATTTGACTTTTTTTTAAGATTAGCTATAAGTGAGATCATCCAGTATTTGTCTCTGCATCTCTGTCTTTTTTTACTTAGCATAATGGCCTCTAGGTCTATCCATGTTGTCACAAATAGCAGAATTTCCTTTCTCAAGGCTGAATATTTCATTGTGTATACACATATATGTATATGTTTATAAACATATATGACATTTTCATTAGTCCTTCATCTAGTGGCAGACATTTCAGTTGTTTTCATATTTTGTCTATTGCAAATAATGCTGCAATAAACATGGGAGTGCAGGCATCTCTACCAGGTGCATATTTCATTTCCTTGTAATGTATATCCAGCAGTGGGATTGCTGGTTTGTATAGTAGTTCTATTTTTAGTTTTATGAGAAACCTCCATACTCTTTTCCATAATGACAGTACTACTGTACATTCCCATTAACAATGTTCAAGCATTCCCCTTTATCCACATCTTCATAAGCATTTATTATTTTTTGTCCTTTGATAGCAGCCATTCTAACTGGGTAAGATGATATTTCATTAAGGTTTTGATTTGCATTTCCCTGATGATTAGTGATATAAAGCATTTCTTCACGTATTCCTTTGGCCATTTGTATGTCTTCTTTTGATAAATGTCTATTCAGGTATCTTGCACATTTTTAATTAGGATTTTTGTTTTATTATAAGTTGTTGATTTTCTTATATATTCTGGTTATTAATCCCTTGTCAGATGAATAGCTTGCAACTATTTTCCCCCATTCTGTGGGTTATCTCTTCATTTCGTTAATTGTTTCCTTCACTGTGCAGAAGCTTTTTAACTTAATGTAATCCTATTACATGAAGCTTTTGCTTAACTTGTAACTTTTTTTAAATTTTATTATTATTATACTTTAAGTTTTAGGGTACATGTGCACAATGTGCAGGTTTGTTAACATATGTATCCATGTGCCACGTTGGTGTGCTGCACCCATTAACTCATCATTTAGCATTAGGTATATCTCCTAATGCTATCCCTCCCCCCTCCCCTGACCCCACAACAGTCCCCAGAGTGTGATGTTCCCCTTCCTGTGTCCATGTGTTCTCATTGTTCAATTCCCACCTATGAGTGAGAACATGCGGTGTTTGGTTTTTTGTCCTTGTGATAGTTTGCTGAGAATGATGGTTTCCAGTTTCATCCATGTCCCTACAAAGGACATGAACTCATCATTTCCTATGGCTGCATAGTATTCCATGGTGTATATGTGCCACATTTTCTTAATCCAGTCTGTCCTTATTGGACATTTGGGTTGGTTCCAAGTCTTTGCTATTGTGAATAGTGCTGCAATAAACATACGTGTGCATGTGTCTTTATAGCAGCATGGATTTATAATCCATTGGGTATATACCCAGTAATGGGATGGCTGGGTCAAATGATATTTCTAGTTCTAGATCCCTGAGGAATCGCCACACTGACTTCCACAATTGTTGAACTAGTTTACAGTCCCACCAACAGTGTAAAAGTGTTCCTATTTCTCCACATCCTCTCCAGCACCTGTTGTTTCCTGACTTTAATGATCGCCATTCTAACTGGTGTGAGATGGTATCTCTTTGTGGTTTTGATTTGCATTTCTCTGATGGCCAGTGATGATGAGCATTTTTTCATGTGTTTTTTTGGCTGCATAAATGTCTTCTTTTGAGAAGTGTCTATTCATATCCTTCGCCCACTTTTTGATGGAGTTGTTTGTTTTTTTCTTGTAAATTTGTTTGAGTTCATTGTAGATTCTGGATATTAGCCCTTTGTCAGATGAGTAGATTGCAAAAATTTTCTCCCATTCTGTAGGTTGCCTGTTCACTCTGATGGTAGTTTCTTTTGCTGTGCAGACAAAAACCACATGATTATCTCAATAGATGCAGAAAAGGCCTTTGACAAAATTCAACAACCCTTCATGCTAAAAATTCTCAATAAAGGTATTGATAGGACGTATCTCAAAATAATAAGAGCTATCTATGACAAACCCACAGCCAATATCATACTGAATGGGCAAAAACTGGAAGCATTCCCTTTGAAAACTGGCACAAGACAGGGATGCCCTCTCTCACCACTCCTATTCAACATAGCTCTGGAAGTTCTGGCCAGGGCAATCAGGCAGGAGAAGGAAATAAAGGGTATTCAATTAGGAAAAGAGGAAGTCAAATTGTCCCTGTTTGAAGATTACATGATTGTGTATCTAGAAAACCCCATTGTCTCAGCCCAAAATCTCCTTAAGCTGATAAGGAACTTCAGCAAACTCTCAGGATACAAAATCAATGTACAAAAATCACAAGCATTCTTATACACCAATCACAGACAAACAGAGAGCCAAATCATGAGTGAACTCCCATTCACAATTGCTTCCAAGAGAATAAAATACCTAGGAATCCAACTTACAAGGGATGTGAAGGACCTCTTCAAGGAGAACTACAAACCACTGCTCAATGAAATAAAAGAGGATACGAACAAATGGAAAAACATTCCATGCTCATGGGTTGGAAGAATCAATATCGTGAAAATGGCCATACTGCCCAAGGTAATTTATACATTCAATGGCATCCCCATCAAGCCACCCATGACTTTCTTCACAGAATTGGAAAAAAAGTACTTTAAAGTTCATATGGAACCAGAAAAGAGCCCACATTGCCAAGTCAATCCTAAGCCAAGAGAACAAAGCCGGAGGCATCACGCTACCTGACTTCAAACTATACTACAAGGCTACAGTAACCCAAACAGCATGGTACTTGTACCAAAATAGAGATATAGATCAATGGAACAGAACAGAGCCCTCAGAAATAATGCCGCATATCTACAACCATCTGATCTTTGACAAACCTGACAAAAACAAGCAATAGGGAAAGGATTCCCTATTTAATAAATGGTGCTGGGAAAACTGGCTAGCCATATGTAGAAAGCTGAAACTGGATCCCTTCCTTACACCTTATACAAAAATTAATTCAAGATGGATTGAAGACTTATGTGTTAGACCTAAAACCATAAAAACCCTAGAAGAAAACCTAGGCAATATCATTCAGGATATAGGCATGGGCAAGGACTTCATGTCTAAAACACCAAAAGCAATGACAACAAAAGCCAAAATTGACAAATGGGATCTAATTAACTTGTAACTTTTGCTTGCCTATGCTTTTGAGGTATTACCCCAAAAATTTTTGTCCAAACCAATGTCCTATAGCCTTTTCCCAACATTTTCTTCTGGTAGTTTCACAATTTTGGGTCTTACATTTAAGTCATTATTTTGTGTTGATTTTCATATATGGTGAAAGATGGTAATCTAATTTTATTCTTCTGCATATAGAGATCTAGTTTGCTTAGCATCATTTATTAAATAAAAGAAACTTTCCTTTCTTGTGTTGGCTATTTAAGTTATATGAGTTCATTTTATATTTTGGATATTAGCCACCTATTGGATACACGATTTGGAAATATTGTCTCTCATTCCATAGGTTGACTTTTCATGTTGTTGATTGCTTCCTTTGCTGTGCAGAAATGTTTTTGCTTGAGGTAGTTCATTTATTGTTCATTTTTGTTTCTGTTGCATGTGCTTTGGTGTCACATTTTAAAAATTATTGCCAATATCAGGTTCAAGGATCTGTTTTCTTCTAGGAGTTTTACAGTTTCGGGACTTATGTTTACATCTTTAATGTATTTTGAATTGATTTTTGTGCACAATGTAAAATAAGGGTTCAATTTAATTATTTTGCAAGTGGAAATCCAGTTTCCCTAACACAGTTTACTCAAGAGACAATCCTTTTTTTCCTTCTAGTGCCTTTGTCAAAGTTTATGTGTCTGTTTCCATGTCAGTACCATCCTATTTGGATTACTACAGCTTTCTTATATAATTTGAAATTAAGTAGTGTGATGCCTCCAGCTTTGTTGTTCTTTCTAAAGATTGCTTTGGCTATTCAGGGTCTTGTTTGGTTCCATACAAATTTTAGGATTATTTTTCTATTTCTGTGAAAAATGCTATTGACATTTTTATAGAGCTTGCAGTGAATTAGTAGATAGCTTTGGGTCACGTAGACATTTTTAGAGTATCAATTCTTCCAAAACATGAACTCAGCCTATCTTTCCATTTATTTGTGTTTTGAGAGTTTTTAATCACGAAAGGATGTTGCATTTTATCAAGTGCTTTTTCTGCATTTATTAGAATGATATAATTTTTATCCCTCATTCTGTTAGGGTAGCCACATTTATTGATTTGCATGTGTTGAACCATCCTTGCATCTCAGAGACAAATCCCATTTGATTATTAAGTATGAATCTTTTTAATGTGTTGTTGAATTAGGTTTACCAGTCTTTTTTGAGAATTTTTACATTTATATTTATCAAGAATACTGGCCTGTAGTTTTTCTTGCTTGCAGAAATATAAATTAAAATTACAATTTATTTTCTGTACTCACAATCCTCACTGCCACCGCCACTGTCATCATCCCATGTATTCTTTTTTACCCTTTTCAGACAGTGACCTAAAATTTATCAAAACATGCTCAGAAAAAATAGAATGTTAATTGTGTTCCAAACTTCCTTCAAAATTTACCCTTTTGGTTTGTTGTTCTCTCTACTAAGTTCTCCCTCTGAGCTTGCCGTCATTTTCATAATTTCCCATCTACAAATGAAAAAGGCAAAATTGTTGCCTTCATTCTGCAACCCACTAGTTACTATTATGCCTTCATTTTCCTTACAACAATTCCCCACATCAGTCCTCCTTCTCTATAATGAATTCTAAACTTAATCACTCAAAACTTTTCCCGTATGCTCATGATTAGCTTCTCTATATCAGGTACTGCTAAAAGGATCTTCACTTTCACACTGTTCTCCATCCTGTCACCACATGAGTGACTACATAATCATCAGCCATTCATTCCTCCTCATGCATACAAATATACCATCAAATGCAATACTAGATACAGATTTTTACTTACTTTCAGTCCACTCTGCTAGTTCTTCTTCTTCTTCTTCTTTTTTTTTTTTTTTTTTTGAGATGGAGTCTTGCTCTGTCACCCAGGCTGGAGTGCAGTGGTGTGATCTCAGCTCACTGCAAGCTCCGCCACCCGGGTTGATGCCATTCTCCTGCCTCAGCCTCCCAAGTAGCTGGGACTACAGGTGCCCACCACCACGCCTGGCTAATTTTTTGCATTTTTAGTAGAGACAGGGTTTCACCATGTTAGCCAGGATGGTCTCAATCTCCTGACCTCATGATCCGCCTGCCTCAGCCTCCCAAAGTGCTGGTATTATAGGCGTGAGCCACCACACCCGGCCCACTCTGCTAGTTCCTGCAGCAAAGTTTTCTAGCCCTGGCACACTCTCCTCTTGATCTCTCCAATTACTTTTGCTTCAGTTGTTATTTTGTCCCTGGCACTGTATAACCATTTTCATCACTGTCAGTTAGGGTTTCTCTGGTTTCTGCTCCATTTATTTAGTGAGGAAGGCACCACAGAGCCATTTGTCATCACTAGTAGACTTTCTTCAGGGTACATGAATAACTACCTGACATGATGTCCTTTCTATTCGCAAATGAACTACAGCCCTGTTTAGATTTTCATGTCATTTTTATCAAGTTCCAGTGATATTTGAAGAGCTATCAAAAGAACTATCATATAATCAAACACAACCTATGAGTTTTCAAAGTTACTGGAAATGTTCACAAGATGGTATTGTTTGCTATTATGAATTAATTGACCTTGATTACAATATTCTCAAATCTGTAACATCGCAGAATACTGCTCTCATGCCCAAAAGAGGGGAAGGGGCTGGTGAGGGTAACATAGGTCCACTAGTGGTATAATAAATGCTTTAATTCTGTTAGTATAAAAAGCTGGTGTTTGTCTCTACACAGACATCACTGGCTGATCTAGGAGCTGAATCCTTTGCTACAAGGAAACAGGAAGGTCACTCTCCACCTCCTGAGAGCCAACAGCCCTTAAGAATTGCTGAGGAGATATTATTTCAGTATTATGGCAGTTGGGAGTCAGGACTAGATAGCAGCTCCAACTCGGACAGACAGAGCAGTGTACAGAGGCTCACATCATGAATTTTAGCTCCAGAATGGCTGCAAGAACTAATAAGGAATCCTGAGAAGACCCTCAGACCCTCTGAAGAAAGCAGAGTGCTCCTGCAGGACCCAGGAGACACCCCAAATACTCTGCAGGAAGACCCACCAAAGGAGAGTCCAAGGTCAGACACGCCTAGCCCTGCCCCCACCTGATGGTACTTTCCAACCCACCCTGGTAGCTGAAGACAAAGGGCATATACTCTTGGGGGGTTCTAGGGCCCCACCCACTGCCAGTTCCTCTCCATACTACGACAGCTGATGCTCTCCAAAAAGCACCACCTGCCAGCAGGAGGCCAAATCAGCACAAAAGTAAAGCATTAAACCACCAAAACTAAGAACCCTCACAAAGTCCATTTCACCCCCCTGCCACCTCCACCAGAACAGGTGCTAGTATCCATGGCTGAGACCCATAGATGGTTCACATCACAGAACTCTGTGCATACAACCCCCAGTACCAGCCCAGAGCTGGGTAGACTTGCCAGGTGGCTAGACCCAGGAGAGAGATAACAATCACTGCAGCTTGGCTCACAGGAAGCCACATCCATAGGAAAAAGAGGAGAGTACTATATCAAGGGAAGACCCCGTGGGACAAAAGAATCTGAACAACAGCCTTCAGCCCTAGACCTTCTCTCTGACAGAGCCTATCCAATGAGAAGGAACCAGAAAACCAACTCTGGTAATATGACAAAACAAGACTCTTTAACCACTCCAAAAAATCACACTAGCTCACCAGCCATGGATCCAAACCAGGAAGAAATCCCTGATTTACCTGAAAAAAATTCAGGAGGTTAGTTATTAAGCTAATTAGGGAGGCACCAGAGAAAGGCAAAGCCCAATGCGAGGAAATCCAAAAAAAAGGCAATACAAGAAGAGAAGGGAGAAATATTCAAGGAAATAAACAGCATAAAGAAAAAGCAATCAAAACTCCAGGAAACACTGGACACACTGATAGAAATGCAAAATGCTCTGGAAAGTCTCAGCAGTGGAACTGAACAAGTAGAAGAAAGAAATTCAGAGCTAGAAGACAAGGTTTTGAATTGACCCAATCCAACAAAGACAAAGAAAAAAGGAATAAGAAAATATGAACAAAACCTCCAAGAAGTTTGGGATTATGTTAAACAACCAAACCTAAGAATAATCAGTGTTCCTGAGGAAGAAGAGAAATCTAAAAGTTTGGAAAACATATTTGGGAGAATAATCAAGAAAAACTTCCCTGGCCTTGCTAGAGATATCCCAATACAACATGCACAAAGAACACTTGGGAAATTCATTGCAAAAGATCATTTCCTAGGCACATTGTCAGCAGGTTATCTAAAGTTAAGACAAAGGAAAGAACCTTAAGAGACAAAAACTCCAGGTAACCTATAAAGGAAAACCTATCAGATTAACACAGATTTCTTAGCAGAAACCCTACAAGTTAGAAGGGATTTCGGCCCTATCTTCAGCCTCCTCAAACAAAATAATTATCATCCAAGAATTTTGTATTCAGTAAAACTAAGCATCATATATGAAGGAAAGATACACTCATTTTCATGCAAACAAATGCTGAGAGAATTTGCTACTACCAAGCCACCACTACAAGAACTAATAAGAAGAGCTCTAAATCTTGAAACAAGTCCTGGAAACACATCAAAACAGAATATCTTTAAAGCATAAATCACACAAGATCTATAAAGAAAAAAATACAAGTTAAAAAGCAAAAACAAGAAACAAAAAGCCAAGGTACACAGGCAACGAATAGCAGAGTGAATGCAATGGTAACTCACATCTCAATACTAACATTGAATGTAAATAGCCTAAATGCTCCACTTAAAGGATACAGAACTGCAGAATGGAAAATAACTCACCAACCAACAATCTGCTGCCTTCCGGAGATTCACCTAATACATAAGGACTCACATAACTTAAGGTAAAGGGGTGGAAAAGGCATTTCATGCAAATGGACACCAAAAGCAAGCAGGAGTGGCTATTCTTATGTCAGACAAAACAAACTTTAAAGCAACAGCAGTTAAAAGAGACAAACAGAGACATTATATAATGGTAAAAGGCCTTGCCCAACAGGAAAATATTACAATCCTAAACGTATATGCACCTAACACCAGAGCTCCCAAATTTATAAAACAATTACTAATAGATCTAAGAAATGAGATAGAAACACAATAATAGTGGGGGACTTCAGCACTCCACTGACAGCACTAGACAGGTCATCAAAACAGAAAGTCAATGAAGAAACAATGGATTTAAACTACACCTTGGAACAAATGGATTTAACCGATATATACAGAACATTTCATCCAACAGCTGCAGAATACACATTCTATTCAACAGTGCATGGAACCTTCTCCAAGATAGATCATATGATAGGTCACAAAACAAGCCTCAAAAAATTTAAGAAAATTGAAATTATATCAAGCATTTTCTCAGACAACAGTGGAATAAAACTGGAAATCAACTCCAAAGGAACCTTCAAAACCATGCAAATACATGGAAATTAAATAACCTGCTCCTGAATGGTCACTGGGTCAAAAATGAAGTCAAGGTGGGAATTTAAAAATTCTTTAAACTGAATGACAATAATGACACAACCTATCAACACCTCTGGGATATAGCAAAGGCAGTGCTAAGAGGAAAGTTCATAGCCCTAAACACCCATATCAAAAAGCCTGAAGGAGCACAAACTGACATTGTAAGGTCACACCCCAAGGAACTAGAGAAACAAGAACAAACCAAACTCCGACCCAGCAGAAGAAAGGAAATAACCAAGAACAGAGCAGAACTAAATGAAATTGAAACAAACAAAAAAAATACAAGATAAATGAAACAAAAACTTGGTTCTTTGAAAAGATAAAATTGATAGGCCAATAGCAAGATTAACCAAGAAAAGAAGAGATAAAATCCAAATAACCACATTAAGAAACAAAATAGAAGATATAACTGACACCACTGAAATACAAAAGATCCTTCAAGGCTACTATGAACATCTTTATGCACATAGACTAAAAAACCTAGAAGAGATGGATAAACTCCTGGGAAAATGCAACCCTCCTAGCTTAAATCGGGAAGAATTAGGTACCCTGAATAAACCAATAACAAGCAGTGAGATTGAAATGGTAATTTAAAAATTACCAACACAAAAACGTCCAAGACCAGATGGATTCACAGCAGAACTCTACCAAACATTCAAAGAACAATTGGTACCAATCCTTTTGACACTATTCCACAAGATAGAGAAAGAGAGAACCCTCCCTAATTCATTCGATGAAGCCAGCATCATCCTAATACCAAAACCAGGAAAGGACATAACCAAAAAAGAAAACTACAGACCAATATCCCTGATGAACGTAGATGCTAAAATCCTTAACAAAATACTAGCTAACCGAATCCACCAACATAACAAAATGAAAATGCATGATGATCTAGTGGGTTTCATACCAGGGATGCAGGGATGGTTTAACACATGCAAGTCAATACATGTGATACAACACATAAACCGAATTAAAAAAAAAAAATCATATGATCATCTCAATAGATGCAGAAAATGAATTCGATAAAATTCAGCATCCCTTTATGATTAAAACTCTCAGTAAAATTGGCATACAAGGGACATAACTCAATGTAATAAAAGCCATCTATGACAAACCTACAGCCAACATAATACTGAATGGGGAAAAGTTGGTGGCATTCCCTTGGAGAACTGGAATAAGACAAGGATGCCCGCTCTCATTACTCCTCTTAAACATAGTACTGGAAGTCCCAAAGATAGAAATCAGACAAGAGAAAGAAATAAAGGGCATCCAAATCAGTAAAGAGGAAGGTAAACTGTTACTGTTTGCTGACAATATGATTGCTTACCTCGAAAACCCTAAAGGCTCCTTCAGAAAGCTCCTAGAACTGATAAAAGAATTCAGCAAAGTTTCCAGATACAAGATTAATATACACAAATCAGTAGCTCTTGTATACACCAGCAGCGACCAAGCGGAGAATCAAATCAAGACCTCCACCCCTTTTACAATAGCAGCAAAAAAAAACAAACAAACAAACTTAGGAATACACCTACCCAAGGAGTCGAAAGGCCTCTACAAGGAAAACTACAAAACACTGCGAAAATAAATCATAGACAACACAAACAAATGGAAACACATCCCATGCTCATGGATGGGTAGAATCAATATTGTGAAAATGACCATACTGCCAAAAGCAATCTACAAATTCAATGCAATATCCATCAAAATACCACTATCATTCTTCACAGAATTAGAAAAAACAATTCTAAAATTCATATGGAGCTAAAAAAGAGACCACATAGCCAAAGGAAGACTAAGCAAAAAGAACAAATCTGGAGGCATCACACTACCTGATTTCAAACTATACTATTAGGCCATAGTCACCAAAACAGCATAATACTGGTATAAAAATGGGCACATAGACCAATAGAACAGAATACAGAAGCCAGAAACAAACTCAAATACTTACAGCCAATTGATCTTCAACAAAGCAAACAAAAACATAAAATGGGGAAAAGACACTTTTTTCAACAAATGGTACTGGGATAATTGGGTAGCCACACGTAAGAGAATGAAACTGGATCCTCATCTCTCACTTTATACAAACATCAACTCAAGATGGATTCAGGACTTAAATCTAAGACCTGAAACTATAAAAATTCTGGAAGATAACATTGGAAAAACCCTTCTAGATGTTGGCTTAGGCAAGGAGTTAATGACCAAGAACTCAAAAGCAAATGCAATAAAAACAAAGATAAATAGTTGGGACTTAGTTAAACTAAAGAGCTTTTGCATGGCAAAAGGAACAGTCAGCAGAGTAAACAAACAACCCGCAGAGTAAACAAACAATCCACAGAGTGGGAGAAATTCTGCACAATCTATACATCTAACAAAGGACTAACATCCAGAATCTACAACAAACTCAAAGAAATCAGTAAGAAAAAAATAATCCCATCAAAAAGTGGACTAAGGACGTAAATAGACAATTCACAAAAGAATGTATACGAATGGCCAAGAAACATAGGAAAAAATGCTCAACATCACTAATGATCAAGGGAATGCAAATCAAAACCACAAAGAGATACCACCTTACTCCTGAAAGAATGGCCATAATAAAAAAAATCATAAAACAGTAGATGTTGGCATGGATGCAGTGATCAGGCAACACTTCTACACTGCTGGTTGGGAATGTAAACTAGTACAATCGCTATAGAAAACAGTGTGGAGATTCCTTAAAGAACTAAAAGTAGAACTACCATTTGATCCAGCAATCCCACTACTGGGTATCTACCCAGAGGAAAAGAAGTCATTATATGGAAAACATATTTGCACATGCACGTTTATAGCAGAACAGTTCACAATTGCAAAATCGTGCAACCAACCGAAATGCCTATTATCAACAAGTGGATAAAGAAACTGATATATATGATGGAATACTATTTGGCCATAAAAAAGGAATGGACTAACAGCATTTGCAGTGGCCTGGATGTGATTGGAGACTGTTATTCTAAGTGAAGTAACTCAGGAGTGGAAAACCAAATATCATATGTTCTTATTGACATGTGGGACCTAAGCTATGAGGATGCAAAGGCATAAGAATGATACAATGGACTTTGGGGATTTGGGAGGAAGGGTGGGAGGGGGCAGCAGATGGAAGACTACAAATAGGGTGCAGTGTATATTGCTTGGGTTATGGGCGCACCAAAATCTCATAAAATACCACTAAAGAACTTACTCATGTAACCAAACACCTCCTGTACCCCAATAACCTATGGGAAAAATAAAAAATAAATAAATAAAAAGAAAAAAAGAAATGATAGACAAATTCAGTAAAGTTACAGAATACTAAATCAACATACAAAAATCAGTAGCATTTCTACATGACAACAGTGAACAATGTGAAAAGGAAATTTGAAAAGTTATCCCATTTGCAATGGCCACACATAAAATTAAATACCTAGGAATTAACTTCACCAAATAAGTGAAAGATCTCTATAATAAAAACTATAAAACTCTCAGGAAGGAAAGTGAAGCAGACACCAAAAAATAGAAAGGTATTCCATTTGATGGATTGCAAGAATCAATATTATTAAAATGTCCATACTACCCAAAGCAATCTACAGATTCAATGCAATTCCTATTAAAATACCAATGATATTCTTCACAGAAATAGAAAAAAAAAATCCTAAAATTTATATGGAACCACAAAAGACCCAGAGTAGCCAAAACTCTCCTAAACAAAAACAATAAAACTGGAGGAATCACATTACCTGACTTTAAATTATACTACAGAGCTATAATAACCAAAACAGCATGGTACTGGCATAAAAACAGACACATAGAACAAAGGAACAGAATAGAGACCAGAAAAAAGCCATACATCTACAGTGAACTCATTTTTGACAAAGGTGTCAAGAACATACACTGGGAATAAAACAGTCTCCTCAATAAATGGTGCTGGGAAAATTGGATATCCACACACAAGAGAATAAAACCAGACCCCTATCTCTTGTCATCTACAAAAATTAACTCAAAATGGATTAAACACTTGAATCTAAGACATCAAACTATAAAATTACTAAAAGAAAACATTGGTGAAACTCTCCAGGACATTGAACTGGGCAAGGATTTCTTGAGTAATACTCCACAGACACGTGCAACCAAAGCACAAATAGACAAATGGGATCACATCAAATTAAAAAGCTTTTGTACAGCAAAGGAAACAATCAACAAAGTGAAGATAGAAACCACAGAATGGAAAAAATATCTGGAAATTATCCATCTAATAAGGGATTAATAACCAGAACATGTAAGGTGCTCAAAAAACTCTATAGGAAAAAATCTAATAATCCGATTTAAAAAATGGCAAAAGATCTGAATACACATTTCTCAAAAGAAGACATATAAATGGCAAATAGATATATGAAAAGCTGCTCAACATCATTGATCATCAGAGAAATGCAAATCAAAACTACAATGATATATCATCTCACCCCAGTTAACATGGTTTTTATTCAAAAGACAGGCAATGAGAAATTCTGGCAAGGATGTGGAGTAAAAGGAACTCTCATGTGCTGTTTTGGGGAATGTAAATTAGTACAATCACTATTGAAAACAGTTTAGAGGTTCCACAAAAAGAACTAAAATTAGGGTTACCATATGATCCAGCAATCCCACTGCTAGGTATATACCCAAAAGAAAGCAATTCAGTATATCAAACAGATATCTGCACTCCTATGTTTACTTCAGAGCTATTCACAATAGCCAAGATTTGGAAGCAATCTAAGTGTCTATCAGCAGATGAGTGGATAAAGACAATGTGATACCTATACACAATGTAGTACTACTCAGCCATAAGAAAGAATGAGATTCTGTCATTGGCAGTAACATGAATGGAACTTGAGGGTCATTATGTAAAGTGGAAATAAGCCAGGCACAGAAAGACAAACTTCATCTGTTCTCATTTTTTTGTGGAGCTAAAAATTAAAACAACTGAACTTCTGGATATAGAGAGTAGAACAATAGTTGCCAGAGGCTGGGAATGGTTTGGGGGTTGGGGGTGAAAAGCAGAAATGGTTAATGGGTCCAAATATATAGTTAGATACAATAAATAAGATCCAGTATTTGGTAGCACAACAGAATGATTATAATAGCTTATTGTACATTCTAAAACAACTAAGAGTATAATCAGATTATTTGTGACACAAAGAAAGGATAAATCCTTGAGCTAACTGATACTCCATTTACCCTGATGTGATTATTATACATTTTTATGCCTGTATCAAAATATCTCACATACTCTGGGCGACAGCGAGACTCCGTCTCAAAAAAAAAAATCTCATATACTTCGTAGATCGATAAATATAGTGTGTACTCAAATAAATTAAAAATAAAAATTATGTAAAATTTTATTATTAAGTCTTAAAAATAAAATAAAATAAGAAAATTGCGTTATTTAAGACATGTAAGCTAGGGTTTGCTAAAACAAACTATGGAATAAATTTTTTTAATTTGAAGAGAGATATTCTATTTTTTACTCATTATAAAGTAGATCTCTAGTTATTCTGCAATGAGAGGTCACTTTGACTCTTTCTCTACAATAGGAAAAAAATGAAGTGTCTTCACTACATTTATTTCCTATGAAGTATCTTCACTTCCTTTCTTTCCTATTGTAGAGATAGAAAATTTAGCCTTTAAAATAAGCTGTCTGAACCTAGTAAAGAGTAGAAGTGCCTATCCCTTGATGTAATATGAAGAAAGATGGACCAAATAAGCACATTAGATTTATAGACAGCATCCAAAATATCAAAATTCTGTTGAACCATCTCTATTCATTTTACCTATTTGAAGTTAAAATAACAACACAGGAGGGCAAAATTTTTTTAATCTGCAAAAGTAAATAAAGATATTAACTATTTTAGAAACAGTCACTATCAGCAATTCTATTTCTATATTTTCATAATAATGACATATGAGCACAGGTTTCTGTGCAGGAGGAAATGTGGTCAACTCAATTTGTATTACCCTACCACAGGAAAGAGGCATTTTCCCATGGAACAGAGAAAATACATGAACTAGCTAGACCACTGGGCCGTAAAATCCACTTAGAAGCAGCAAGTCATTTCATATTATGAAAGCAATACAGGTAGAAGATTTGCCACTTATGGAGCATTTTTATGTGCCAGAGTCTATACAAGGTACTTTGCATATGTTATATATCATTCATTATTAACAATTCCATGAATTACATAATAACATTCTTCATTTTATAAAAGAGGAAACCAAGGTTCGGTGAAAGAAAGTGACAACTAGAGAAGAGCAGAGCATTAACTCAAAAACAGATTCCTAAATCCATGCCCTCACCACAGCACTCAGCATGATTAAACTCTTCTCTTTCCCTCACTCTTTGATTTCTTTTTCTTCCAATCCCATTCTTTTATTTGTCTAACTTCTTCCCAAAATATGTTGTCATTCATTCTTAGATGAAAATATATATAATTTATGTTTAAAACACTGTTAAAGATATCTGAATTCATAAAAATGATTCCTCCCTCCTCCAACTCCAACTCCTACCAGGAGTAATTCGTCAATATTCAGCACATGAAACAAGGCTCTAAATAAATCGCTCACAAAAACAAAACAAAAATCTTTTCAATCTCACCACATGCTCACCTGCATAGTCCACTGTGCTTCTTTCTGCTAAATTATTTTTCACAGTGGCTGTACATGTCCATGGTTCTTCCTCTTTGTGACCAAAAGTGAGACAATTAGTTCTATTATCTAAAATTATGGGCTGGGCATGGTGACTTAGGCCTGTGATCTTAGCACTTTTGAAGGCTGACACAGAAGGATTGCTTGAGGCCAGGAACTGGAGACCAACCTGGGCAACATAGAAAGATCATTATCTCTAAAAATAAAAATTAGCTAGGCCTGGTGGCACATGCCAATTGTCCCAACTACTCAGGAGTGTGAGACAGAAGGATCACTTGAGCCCAGGAGTTCGAGGCTGCAGTGAGCTAAAATCACATCACTGCACTCCAGCTTGAGTGACAAAGTGAGACACTATCTCCTAAATTAATTAATTCATTAATTCAATTAAATTAAAATTTTGGAACATTTTATTTATATATCCAAACATTTATTCGTAAGCATTGGGTCTGTCTCTATAATTAAGAGTGAAAAGTCTGATTTGTAATGATAATTAGCATGGCTGCTTCTGACACTTTTGCAGACTTACGACACAACAATTTCACTGAATTATCTATTACTGTTAGTTTCTAGGTTGCTACTTCTTTATTTATTATCCTCCCAAGACTTGATTTCACATTTATTTATTATCCTATATTAAATGTTGGTACCTCAGCCCCTACACTTTCTATTTTACCATAAAACTAGTTTTCATGAGTCCCCATTACTGAGTGGGGGACTAAGTCTTGCTTAGTCATTTGAGAAGAATTACACAAATTGCATAAAACCATCTGACTATTTCTCATGATATTAGGTAACTAAACAGGGTTTCCAGGAATGAGAAGTCACTGTTATTTTGATTCTTGCAATCTAAATAGGACAAAGCTTAGACTAGTTCTCACTAGTAAAAAGATTAATACCAGTCCTCAAAGAAAGGACAGCTCAGACTCTGGATTGGATTTGCAGAACTGTTTCTGATTTGTTTCATTTTGTAAAGGTGTATTGTCATACTAACATGTTTAACGTATATATATTATCTCTATCTACTTGTATAACTTAAACTCTTTCAATTTGGAAGAAACCACTATCATTAATATAATAAACTGAACTTTTTACATTGTTTTGTAGCCTCCGTTTTTTATTTCTATCTCTCTCCTATGCATTTAGTCTGTCTCATACCCCTTGAGGTCTTCAAGTGCCACAGCTTTACACTGACGTGGTAATTGTTCCATCTATGCAGAATAGGAGTCACCCCTAGATCTTATGACTATGCTTTCCTTTGAAGGGGTCATATGCTTGCTGTGACTAAACTTTGCCCAGACAAATAAATTTTTCTCTTGGATTAGAGTCCACTTTTCCACAATCTATTATTTTCAGTCTAACCAGTGCATCAGCAAGGATAGTTAAAGCGCTAAAGTTTGCAAGTGCCCCATCTAATATTCTGTAATTTCCCAGAAATTTTAAATATTTAAAACTATGGCATAATTACGAGTATGGGATGTGAGGTTCATTTTATAAGGTTTGCACACCTTTTATCTAAGTTTTAGCAGGTTTTTTCCCCATATTTTCAGGCAACTTTCAGTAGGTTTTGACTGTTGCTATTCTTAGGAAAAATGTTTCCCTCCATGATTCATGGATAATTGTTATTTCCTATATTTGAAGAGAAATAAAACCAACTGTGTTAGAACACAGCCTAAATTTTTCTTACGGCCACAATTTCCCCCAGACCAATATTTGGGGAACTCTATAATATGGTTAGCTGGGTACTGGTGTAGGGAGTTAACCAGGATCACATAAGGTATAGAAGAAGGAATTAAACTTTCCAAGGCTTTTAAAATTATAACACAATGCCATCATCCAAGACAATACAATCAGGAGGACACTCCACCTTTCACATATGTACTCCACAGGCTATCAAATATGACTGACTTTTCTTTTTCAGAATGCCTTTGATATTTATTTTAAATGGATTCACTGATTAAATAACATTTGGGTGGAGAAAGGAGGATCAATAAGACGGCTCTGGGCAATGAGTTTAAATATTTCTGCCTGTCATTTACAATGACCCTTCATATCAATTTACCATCTCTGCTTCTTACATAGGAACAGGTTAAATGACCAGCAAACTGAGTCAGAGAGATAAGGCTGGCTTCAGAAGGGATGTAGGCATAGGAAGGTTTGTCAATCCAAGTAATGAAATTAGTTATTCAGTTTTCAGTCAACCAATCAACCTGTTAGCCAAATTCCATTAAGCATGGCTTGACTATGTACAAGAGAGCACTGAATAAAATGAAAGAAACACATATAGAAATATTAGAGGATAATTGGTACAAAAAGGCAGATACAGGTAGTTAGAAATAGATCTCATATTTATTAAATACCTCATTTAATCCTGACAACTATAGTTTACATTATGCTTAATACTCTATGCCTATATAAATGTTTTCTGAAATAGCAGGTAATTTTTAAAATAAAATGAGAAAATGTACCTCTTCATTTGCGGAATTAAAAAAATATCTTCTTCCCAATAATTGATTCAATTTTTTTCATTAAAAATAGTGGCTGTAAAACAATAATTGAATCTTAACTGTTTTCACATAGATCACTTTTTGAATTTGAATTAGAAAATTGTGGATCGCAGGTAGAAGACGTAAGTTCTAGAACTCTGTTGTGCAACATGGTGACTATAGTTAAATGTACTGCAATCTTAAAAACTGTTAAGAGAGTAGATGTAAGTGTTCTTACCACACAAACAAAGATAAGCATGTAAGAAAATTCACATGTTAATTAGTTCAATTTAGTCTTTCCACAATGTATATATATTTCAAAACATGTTGTATGTGATAGTTATAATTGTAATATATACAATTTTCATTTGGAAATTTAAAAATAAATAAAGAGAAAAAAGGAAAATTATGGATCTTCTTTCCCAGAAAAATGTGCATAAGAAATATGCATCTCTACCTCCAAATTATTGATAACAATTTCATGGGACTCATACCCCCCACACATCTCTGTACTGACCTCAGCACATGCACATTCATACCCAAATTCTCAAAGACTGCAGCCTCCTTCTTTCTCTAAATCTTTACTCTGTAATCTAAAACTTGATATCTAATTTTTGTCTTTCTCCATTAATGTATTAGAACACAATTCTTCCTTTGTCAACCATAAGATAATCTCTTCAGAGAAATGTATCTTTTATATTCCAGCTGGTACACAGAGGATGTTATATAATCACATGGTAATCGACAGAAAGGAAAATGCAAGTAAATGAAAGTCTTGATAATATCAGCCCTTACGGATTGTCCCTTGGAATGCAGAGTGTTTCCACTTGCAAAATGCTTAGATCATCTCTAAGTATTGCTTCTTCTGCATCTTTTCTTCACTACATCAAGTATTACTGCATGACCCTGTGAAGTTTTATACAACCACTGCCACGTTCTGCCCTGCAGCTAACTGAATTTCAGCATCAGTGGGCCAAATCCACACACTTACAGGAGCGAAATTTGAGCCCAAGATTTGGAGTAGGAAAAAGCCATGCTTACCTCTTTCTCTACTTCTGTTCAGCATGAAGCCCCTCGGTTGATGTCTTCACTGCCTGGTCAAATCCCTTTGCCTTTGTGTCTGACCTAAAGTCATCTAAAACTACCAGGGAAGGACTATGACTGCCACAGGCTTCCTTTTATGTGGCACTGTAATAGAGAAAACATGCTTATCCTAGAGATAAGTTTTGTCGTGCTTTGGTTATAACTAAGTCGGTCAGTTATACGCTCAGTTTGCCATCTTCTGAGGTTTCCTGAAAACACAGTAGATTAATGGTATCTGTCACTAAGAATCATAGAAATCTCAACAAATGTTTTTATTTTTTTAATCAGAGCTTCATATCTACTTTATTAAAAAGACAAAAACAAAATCAAAAAGTATAATACATATGCTAACATAATTATAGATACATAATGTTACATGATTATTTCAGCATCCTTGAACTCAATCATCATCCCACACGCAAAAAAAAAAAAAAGGTCCTTTAAAAAAGAAATCTATACTATTGAGTGCTTTCTAGGAGGTGAAAGTAAGACAAAGAATTTATGATACATATATCTAGTTCTTTGCTTCCATTCCCTGGTTTTATTGCAGATATACTACAATAAAAAAATAGGGAAAAGGAAGTTTTCCCAAATTATTATTGGCCATATGCTTGTTTTTATAGACACTATCCCTCTCAATATTATTTTCTCAATAAATATAGCACATTCTCATTTAGCTAGCACTGAATCTATAATTAAGAAGGTAATCACAGATTTACTATTAAAAATATAGGACGAATGTGTGTGAGGTTTGTGTTAACATCAGAAATTCCCAAATGCACCTTGAGTTGTAGCTCACAAAACACCATCTAGGAAATACTGGATAGAAGAAGGGGCAGTCCTTGGGACATGGAGCTTCTGAACAAAGCCTCAGGGTAAAATATTGTTCAGCAGCTGTCATAAAATGAATGACCTGTCTTGAATGTTGAAGTTGCAAACTTCGGGAGGAACTCCCAATACCAGATTTAAAAGGAACTCCTGGACAAAGCTGGGGCAAGTGTTCTAGCTGCAGGTTCGCCCACCACCTGCCACGAAAAATTCATTAAGTGAAAATCAAAGGAGTGAGCAAAACGGAGGGGGTAGGATCGAGAAGTGGGGGATAGTGAGTCAAACAATTGCACCCTGTAAACAGCAGGTAGAAACCATGAAAAATCATAAGAACATAGAAATTATTAGAATAATACAACATTAGAGCCAAAGTTGAGGAGATGTGAGCGAGCAAATATCATCCCAGCAACCTTCTTTGAGACTTGCTAAGGCCCTGAGGATTAATCATCAAGGGCAATGTCCCCATTTCCAAAGCCTGATGAGAATCTGAAGTGTTCTTTCACTTACACAGAGAGCCTGGTGAAGCAATCAGGAGTTTGAAAAGCTGTCCCACTAGGCTGAGGATTAGACATTGTTATGAAGTCCATTATTAATTAATTCCTTTATTGCCCACATATCTGAATGGACTCCTACAATCAAATGGGGGAGAAAGTAAAATAGAGAAGCTAAAACGGACATTTCCTAGGAGGGGAAGAACACAGAATGTTCTTTCTACTTTGTATTTCTAGCCCCTTTAGTAAATGTGAGTATAACTCTGTGTCATGTAAAACCCGACACCTGGCACTTGACTAAGGAGTTTAATATTGCCATCTGGGGTAAATATGTTTCATCAATTGTCCATATGATGTCTCTTAAGGATATATGAAGCAATTAAGTGAAGAAAAAAGTTATGACCTGAGTCTAAATATAGTTTCACTAAAGTGAACCATTTATTTAGAATGAAAACTAGCCTCAATAACTGTACCACATTTTAATTCAGCATCCAAAATCTCTAAAACGAATACATTTTTCCCCTGCAAAGCCTTACTATGTCCAACATAGTAAGTTAGGCCTTCTCTCTCCTCTCTCTCTCTCTCTGAAACAATTGTTTTCTTTCAGTCTTGTATTCTGAGATATCTCCAAAGTAAAATCTGAGTATCGATGAATTATGGAAACTTTTTCTTTCCTTCCGAAATATTCATATCTGGTCTTTGTTTAACTTCTGCTGTCATTTTACAGAAATTAACAACCAATAACCACAACAGACATCAAGTTTGGTATAGTTTCCATTCCTAAAACTTGCCGTTTTCACATTGGCTACTCTGCAAGACAAAAACCACCCAAATATCAGAGGAATCACTATCAGCTCATATTGCTTCCTGAAGTGTTCTGTTTGTGAAATAATAAATCAGTTTCATTCCTGCAGCTACTGTTTCTTGCTGTCTTCCTTTCATTTGCTCTCAGCTTGAGTGAGAAATTTATTTTTGACAGTTTGTTGTTATATGGGGAGTTAGTTGTGTTGAATTGTAAAATACTGAAATCTTTTTTTATACAGAGAGTTACTGAGTACTTCTTCCATCAGAATGTAGTCTGAATCTTTAGAAAATTCATGTTAAATATTTTCATTGTTGCACCATCATTGAACAATATTGAAATGTGATTAAAAAGCAGGTGATTCAAACTCCCAAATAAATGGCAGCTTTCTATATGAAGGAATCAGGATTTAGACCTTTTGTTGTTGTTGAAGAGGAAAAAAAGTCTCATTAGAACTCCCTTGACTGTCTCCAACCTTCCTTAGTTAAGCTATGGTGTGACTGAAAGGGCTTTAATGTTCCCCTCAGATTGACTAAACTTTAGTCTAAACTTCTTCCAGACTCTAGGCACTTGCCCTCCCTTTTTTTTTTACAGTGTTTACTTTAGAAAATGTAAATTCTTTCTCTACCCCTTTAAGATGCAAATTTTTTTAAAAGCTTCTTGCCAGTTTTAAGACACAAAAAAAATGTCTTTCTCAAATACCTAAGAGCCATCTCTTTGAAATGTAAACATCAAAGAAGATAGTGCCCTATCCTATCCCTTAGTTTCTGTGGGAGGGTGGATGACTAACTTTGGTGGATGCCTTGCTCCAAGTTGTAAAGCTACCTCTTGTTGTGAAGATTACTTTTCCTGTGGATAAAGCTGGTTGGCAAACACAGATGCCCTAGCTCAACTCCTAGAAACTCTTCTGCCCCTTGCGTTAGTGCAGTTGAGCTCAGACTGAATTCTAGTGTATTTCATTGCAATAGCTTTGAATAAAGTCTTCCTCACTGGTTTAACTTTGTCTTGCGCAATTTTTGCTTTGACAAGTGTTTATGGATGTGCTGTTCTATAGCATTAGTATACTCAAGGTTTTGCCAGCCCAATCTTCTGGTAGATTTTAAGTAAAAAAAAAGAACATATGAAAACCAGATTTAAGGCTATCATGAGATATCAGAACAAGTCTAAAATTAAACAGGATGCTAATAGAACTATTAAAATGTTTATGAAGCCCAGGACCAAGAAAATAATAATTCATTTCCTATATTTTTCTACAGAGGACTCAAGCCAGTTTAAATTCAATAAAATAATACAACTAGGTAAAAATTAGGACAGAAGAAAATAATCATACAAATATAAATCCCAGAAAAGACAACATAGGTGCTATGATCACATTTTGGTTCTGAACTTCCTGACAGCCAGAAAAAGAAGGAAAAAGAGTTCCTCAAGGCAACTTTTCTTAACTAACTTCTAAAAGATGTGGTCTTGTAGAATTTTATATAGAGGACACAGACAGATGTAACAGAAAATATTTTCAACATTATTGATACATTTGCATTTACAGCAAATGCTGTAACATATTTTTATGGTTATTTCTTTTAATGACCACTAATAAAGGCCAAGGGCCTAGCCCAGGAATAAAGTGTAGGGAAGGTGATTCTAGAAAGAGTATAATGGAGTCTCAGTAAGTCATGCTCTCCTTGTGAGACTTAGGTTGAGAATTAAGTTCAAAGTGCCTTGATAGATTAAATATTCTCATTCTCCTTATCTTGTGCTTTAGAAACAAGTAATCTAGTGGCAGAGTTGGTTTTCTCTTTAACTCTCTAAAAAAGTAATGTTCCAAACTGTATGCAAGTTCACCCACCTTTGTCCAGAGTAGACCCAGAGGCATCACTACTACATTGTACAACTCCAGAGGCTCCTTACATAGAAGACAGTGTGATTAGAGCTCCCTGCCATTGTGTAATTTATGGCAGTGCCCAAGGATACAGGAAACAGAAGCCGGGATTTTACTCACGAAGCTCTGCTTCACATAATCTCTAAATCTGAGGCAACAAGAAAACATGGAATAAATATTTCTCACTAGATAAATTTCATAGCTGGTGATAGTAGTCACCAGCCAAAGTCCAGAAAGAGTTTAATAATGATTCCAAAGTGACCTGATTCGGGGAAACATGACATCTAGGTGTTAAAGAAAGGGAACTCTCTAGAATTCTCTGTGGACAGTTATTTTTTCTCTCAGCTATTATTTTACTTGTGAGAATTCTCCTAACAGTTTATCTCTTTACTCACTACTTTAATAATAATACAATGATAATAATAATACAAGAAGGATAATAATAGCAATAGTATTATCGGTACTTGCTATTTGCCACACACTGTTCTAAGATATTTAGCCATATTAACTAATTTATATTTCATAAGACCTCAAGAACATAAGTGCTATTATTTGTCCCATCTTCCGGGAGTTGGGGGCCTGAAGTACACTATGGTTATTTGTCCAAGATCATGCAGCAAATACATGGTGCAACCAATATTTAGACCCTGACACTCTGACTCCAGAGCCCATTCTTTGCACAGAGACAGTACTCATTAAATATAATAAGGCCTCCCGTATAATCCCCAGAACATTTTACTAGAAAATGAGAATGGGGCCAAGTGACTTTTTCACCAATATTAATATAAATATAAATGATATTAATCACTTCCAGGATGAGGCCATTAAAATCTGATGGATCTCCTCTGTTTTTATCTTTTTTTATGTAGTGACTTGGGAGCCACCTGTGAAGTGACAGTGCCACAAGGTGGAAGAAGTCTGGATCCCAGAGTCACCAACTGGAGGACAGCACCTACCAATCAACGAACACTTTTCTAAATTTCAGGCGTCAATTTAAGGGATCATTTCTTAATGTCACACAGCCTTTCCTACTTTTACTAATACAGTGCCCCTAAGGACTACCCCATGGATCCTCATTCACAGCTCCATATCCATTCTCTAGCTGATTACATCCACTATCTTGATTCCAAATTTGCCAAGCGAAATCTCTTCCAAACTTGAGGTTGTCATACCTAACAACTGTTCGAAGGATGGAAATTCAGCATTTCTAAATGTTTCTATTAACTCTTCTCAGTCAGAAGTTATTCATCCTCCTACATTATCTGTTGAATTTTGAGTGACTATAACCACTCAGCTACTGGAACTGAAAATTTATGAGTTGTACGTTACTCTTCTTCTCTCTCACTGCCCATACGTTTTAAGAAGTCTGGGAGCCAAACAAAACCTGTTTAATTCCCAAGGTCCAAATAAAAAAGTGTCATCCCAGCTACCCAACCGGACTGAGAAAAAGAAAGTAATCGAGATGAAGATGATGGTTGTATAAAAAGGAAGCCTGACTTCTATATCCTTCAGTAAGGTAGACCTTGTAGCCTGAACAATCCTCCTGATGCAAACATATAGAAGGTTAATTAAAAATCATTGAAAATATTTTAAAGTATATCATTTAGCTGACACGAGATAAGGAATCCAATGAAGCCAAATATTAAATAAAAACAGGATCTTGGAAAGTCAGTTAGGTTTTTGAGGGTTTCTGCTGAATCTCAGAGATTTTGCACTTCAATGGCTATACAAGGCTCAGAGTAGAGGAAAAAAATAATAAAACATAAAATTTACCCAAGTTAGATAATCTAATAGACATCTCTTGGATAAGCTGAATCCTTGGTGATAGTTAGGGCTATTCTTTAACAAATATTCACCATCCCATTGACATCAGGCTTGGCCAAGTGACTTACTTCAGCCAACAGGATGTTAGAGGATAAGAAGAAAGCAAAGGTTTGACTGCTTCTTGCACAGTGTTACAAGCTCTCCTTTACTTCTACCACTGCCATGAGAAGAATAAGTTTTGGACCTTGTTGGTAGCATGGGATAAGAGACGTGCAGCTGGGAGCCAACCCAGCCATATACAGTCTTGATTACCGAATTCATATCTACAGATGGAGAAGAGAAAATAATTGTCAATCCTAGCCACTGAGTTTTGGGTGACTTCTTACATATTATTGCATTATTGTGTTAATAATTGATTGATATCCATCCCATGGGCTACATACTCTGTGCAGGGGAAATGAGAAACTCTCCACTGAGAAGAGGACTATAAAGAAAATTATCAGCCTCAAATCTTAAACTGGATGGAGGGAAAAATTAATTTCCCCTGAGTATTTGTAACTGCAAGACAACCTCACACAATTTGGTAGTGTGAATTTTTTTATTGCCTGAATTATTTGCCTTACTTTTCCTAGGTTCTCTTTTAGATCTTCTAATAACTTTTCAACTAATTCCACCAGTAGAATCACCCGATGGGGGTTTTGTTTTCTCTGGGCCCTGACTAATATAGTCCCAAGGAAAGCAATCTATAGCCTATACCAAAGATATAAAAGAGAGCAAACTATAAAAGAGGAATTGATAATAATGAAGATAAAGTGAAAATCTCTTACATATTTAATCAACATTCTAGAATCATATAATAGACTAGATGATGGCAATACAGTATATAAAGAGAAAATGGTCGAGCATTTTTCAGCATTATTGAATTCTATCAATTCTCAAACTCAGGAAGTCCAATGAATCCCAAGCAGAATAAATAACAATTTCTAAAAATCCACACCTAGGCACATCCTAGGGAAGCTGAAAATCACAAAACAATTTTAAAAGCAATCAGAGAGAAAATACAATACCCCTATAAAGGAGCTGCAATTAGCATGATAACGGACTGATCAATAGGAATAGTGGAAGCTAGAAGACAGCGCAACAACATCACAATAGGCCAAGAGAAAAATAACTACTGGCATAAAATTCTGTATACACAGCAGAATAATCTTTTCAGAATAGGGTGAAATAAAGGCATTTTCAGACAAAAAGAAAGAAACTGAATTTGAACACTACCAACAAACCCTCTTGTCCTTTAGATGGAAGGAACCTACCAAAAGGGGAAAGATGCAAGAGAAACAAAAGATGAGTTAAAAAAAATGATAACTACGTAGACAAATATTAAGCAAGAATTGACTGAGGGGTGCTTCTCAAGTATTTAAAAATGTGTCTCACAGTCCTAAAGCAAAGTCTCTGAATTGACTGAGGGGTGCTTCTCAAGTATTTAAAAATGTGTCTCGCAGTCCTAAAGCAAAGTCTCAGTACCCCTGAAGCCTAGGCAATTTAAAGTAGCTGCATAGTAGAGCACCTAAGAGACCAAAGTATAAAATAAGTGTTATTACCACTAACACAGTTAGTATTCGCAGTATTAAAATTTATCCATTTCTGCAATGTCAAAGCAGAAATTGCACCATTTTAATGCAATGTCAACGCAAAAAAAATTAAACAGGTAAAGAAAACTTCATTCAAGGCTATTGCATGATAAAAACACTGCAGGCTTTAATAAAAAACGCTCCAGGTTTTTGGATCGCTTGAGCCTGTGAGGCAGAGGTTGCAGTGAGCCCAAATCGCATCATTGCACTCGATCCTGGGCAACAGAGTAAGACTCTGTTTAAAAACAGAAAAAACAAAACAAAAATAACCTCCAGATCTTTAATTGCTGAGTCGCTGACATGGGGGAATGAGAGGGATGAGGGGGAGATAATAGGTCATCTGCATTTGCTAATTGGCTTTACCCAGTGGAAAAGTAGATTTTTTCATATCTTTGTAGCAAGAGGTAGCTTTACAATTTGGAGCAAGGTGCTCACTGAAGTTGGGCTCCTACTCTCTCACAAAGACTGGGAGACAGTGGTGTGACCTTCCTTGATTACCTTTCAAAGGGCCCATAGACCTTGGGAAAAATATTCTATGATCTTAACACTGGTAAGAGACTTAAAAATTTTACAATTCAAAGGGGTAGAGAAAGGATTTGCAAAAGTACAAGTTAAAAGTACACACTCTAAGAAAAGGGCAGTCAGGGCCTGGAATCAGAAAGAAGCCTATCTAAAGTTTACTCAGCTGAAGGGACATTTAGGCTGCGTTGGTCAGCTGATCGTATGGACTGAATTGTGTGTTTTGCCACAACGACACCCGCCAAGTTCATATGTTGAAGCCCTAACCCCCAGTGAGACTATTTGGAGATGGAGCCTTTAAGGAAGTATTTAAGGTTAAATGAGGTCATAAGAGTGGAACTCGGCCTGGGGCGGTGGCTCACGCCTGTAATCCCAGCACTTTGGGAGGCCGAGGTAGGCAGATCACGAGGTCAGGAGATCGAGACCATCCTGGCTAACATGGTGAAACCCCGTCTCTACTAAAAACACAAAAAATTAGCCGGGCGTGGTGGTAGGCGCCTGTAATTCCAGCTACTCAGGAGGCTGAGGCAGGAGGATGGCGTGAACCCTGGAGGCGGAGCTTGCAGTGAGCCGATATCGCGCCACTGCACTCCAGCCTGGGCGACAGAGCGAGACTTTGACATTGCAGAAATGCATAAATTTTAATACTACTAATACTAACTGTGTCTCAAAAAAAAAAAAAAAAAACTGGAACTCTAATCCAATAGGATTGGTGTCCCTACAAGAGGAAGAGATGGATATCAGAGCTGGCTCTCTCTCCCGGCAAGCATAAGACAAGGTCAAGGTCATGTCAGCATGCAATGAGAAAGCAGCATCTACAAGCCAGGAAGGAAGGACTTACCAGACATCGATCCTGCTAGCATCTTGACCTTTGACTTCTAACCTCCAGAAATGTGAGAAAAATACGTTTCTGTTGTTTAAGTCACTCAGCCTGCGGTATTTTCTTATGGCAACCCAAGAAGACTCAATACAGCAGGTGTGAATGAATAAATGAATATTGCCTCCCATTATTAGGAAACCATCTTAAGACAATTCTAGTGAAGTCTAATTAAAACATCAGAATTAGGCTGGCAAATTTGGCATCCATCTGGTATATTGATGTAATTCAGGTGATTCCATTAGTATAGTTTATAGCAACGAATTAATTAACAAATGGTGCTGGTTTTCTATAATTTAATACTGCAAATTAAATGTGGCAAATCTGGAGAGGCGATTAGTAAAAACACAGGAGTATAAATCAAAAGGCTCAGAAAGTCATGATTAAGCTCAGTAATTAGAGAAATGTAATAAGACCTATGACTACCAGAACAACAACAAAAAATATACTCTCATTTATAAAGGAAGCCATTGTTCGGAGGTACTTTTGATCTGATGGAATGCAGCTTTTAAATCCACCCTTGCTTCAGTTCTTCTTGGCTTTAAGTCTTGGCATGCTTCATTTATGCTGCCACATAATATGCTCCATTATCATCTGCTTCCATGTATTCAGCCTCTCTTCTTAAATTTTTACTATGAATTCAAACTCCTGAACTTATGACTGATGATGTTTCTGATATTCTAGGTTAAATTACCAAATGAAAACACTGATAATTTGTAATTGCCTTCTAATTATTTCTCATACTCTGCTGAGCCAGCCAACAGCCTTCAAAATCCCTAGATGTGAACTTGACATATGATTATTATTTTATTAACTCACTGAAGCACTATGTATTTGGCCAGGTACTATCTTCAGTTGCTAGAGCAGGGGTGGTGAATTTGACATACTCCCAGCCTTCTATGAGCTTATCATTTAGCAGGAGACTCACAGGTGAACTGAAAAGTATAAGGAGAGGGGGTGACCAATTCAACCTGGGTGGGAAGATGTGTCCTAGATAAGAGGATGCACCCACTGGACATTAAATGATGAAAAGATGTTTACCAAGGATAAGACGCATAAGAACAATCCAGACAAAATCAGGAAGAACAACAGCCCGAGGATAAGAAAAATAAAAAATTATTTAGAAAATATTTGCCTAACTTGAACAACTGAGACACATAATACATTAGTTTGTAAAGTTTATTAGGTGAGACTTTTTTGTTTATATCTCCCCAAGTCCATGTAAGACACATTTTCATGTCTGCCTGAATATATCAACATTAGGCAAATAGTTCCAAAAATGGTTTTATGAAGAATATTTATCAAGAATACTTGTTTTACCTTTCAATTTCTTTGTTTTTATCATGTTTTCATCAAGAATATTTGTTTTACCTTTCAATGTGTCTGTGTATCAGGATCTAGAGAAACAATTTAAAATAATATCGGAAAGAAAATTTATGTGTCTATAATTTGGGCATTTTGATCCCAGAGCTATTTATAACACTGTAAAGTTTCTGATTTTTTAAAAGGCAAAGTTAAATTGCCTACCAGGAAAGTTATACCAATTTTAATTTCCACCAGAAAAATATTCTTGTATTTATTTTTAAAATACACAAAAAAACCTGTAAATTCGATAAGCTACAATGTCATTTCATTATGTTAATTTGCATTTCTTTGATCATTGGTAAAACTGGACTTTTTAACCTAAGCTCATTGATCTTTCATATTTTTTTCTTTTTTTCAAATACTCGTATCTTTTGCCTTTCTTGCTAGTGTGGTTTTCTTAATGATTTATAGGAGCTGTTTATGAGTCCATTACATTTTAATCTTTATCTTTTATCTACTTTGGTAATTTTTCCTTACTTTATATTTTTAATTTCATTTACAATGTTTTTAGAAAAGTTTTTCATTTTTACTTGTCAAATCTACCAATTTACCTTTATAATGCCTTTTTTTTAGTGCCATACCCTTCTCATATATGAATTCAGATAATATAGAAGAACATTTTCTTCTAGTTCTTTGATTTCATTTTTGCATTTAAATATTTAATTTATTTTGGCCTACCATGTAAGATAGAAATTCAATCAAGTTATTACTCAACGATTAGAGTATCATTCCTGAATAGTCTCACTTTTTTATTATATATGCCTTTTCCCCCAGACCTTTAATCCATTGTCACTGATTTAACTTTCTATTCTTTTACTGTATTACATCAGCACTTCAACCATTATAACTTAATAATACATATTCACATCTGATGGTTCAAATGATAACACGTATTTTGATGTTAGACTTTTAATTTAATGTGTTATTTATTAGCTTGCAAGTAGAGTAAAAAAAATGTTTTGTACAATTGTAATAGTCACTTTCCATTTGCATCAGCTCATTACTGCCCAAATATCTGTGAGAGTGAACAAACAAAGCAAATACCAAAAAAATGCAAATAACAAAACATCTGTTTCCTTTAGCTACTTGGATGTTTCAAAGGCAAGTAGCATAGAAGTCTGAATTACGTCAATTAAATTGTGCTTTCATATTCTTTGCAGTTATAGCAGCTGATACACATACAACATGGTAGAAGTGGAAATAACTGAACCGATAGATATACTAAAAATATTAGAATATAAATTTTTAATTAAATTTTGCTCATCCTACCCAATATTTTCATTATTTAACCAGCTGATAAAGCAAAATAAGTAGAAAGAGGATGCTACCATTAAAATGTAAGCAAATATTTCAGTCACTAGATGTTTACCATCAGAGCTCTTTTTCAAGCATACCAAATCAACTCCATTAATTATTTGGATTCAGAGTCTATTAATACATTAGCAACAAGCCAAAACAATTAAAGTTACTTGATCATTTCTAATAAAATTGATTTGCAAAGCAGTCATGGAAGGTTCCATTTAATTGGTAAAAACGATACTACACATAAGAGATGCTTGCCAAGATGTAGCTTCAATTAAGTACATTCAATTACTCAATTTGATGATAATTTCAGTAATTGTAAGCAATTAATAAATGCCATACTTTGGACATCCAAAATGGTACCCTATTATGCTTCAGCCTCTTAAAGACATCGCTCAATTTGCTAGTTCTGCACTGTAATATCATGCAAATATTTGGATAACAAACAAATGAACTAACTATGCAGCTCCAACACCACCTTAGAACATTTTTCATCTCAATTATAGTTGCTAAATAGATAACCTCTATTTTAGATATATTAGATTTTCTAAGTAACTAATGAGATATACATTAAGATATGTATTTGTGTATCAAAATATATTTAATTTCTTTTTTTATCTTAGTGACATGGGAGGTAGTGAACCTCAAGATGATTTGTTCAAGTATTTTCCAAAGGGCTTATTAGAGTAATACAGCCAGGAGAACCATTTATGGACAGAGTGCTCCATCACCCAAGATTTCAAAGCTCCTTACCTAAAAACAACCAAAGGACAAGATATTCTGCCCTAGGAGGATAATATAATGCATAGCTTCCTTTTCTCTTCCTTCCTTCTTTCCTTCCTTTCTCTTTCTCTTTCTTTCTCTTCCTTCCTTCCTTTCTTCCTTCCTTCCTTCTTCCTTCCTTTCTTTTCTTTCTTTCGCTTTCTTTTCTTTTGTTAAGGGATTCATCTCATTTTCAGAGGGGTAAATATTTCCTTTATTAAGGTTTCATCTAGCAGTAACCAGTAATAAAAGGGAAAAGGGGGATAGTCTTTACCTCATATAACTGTGTCTTTCTTTAGATAGTACATTTTTCACATCATTCTTTGGCTTTATTAAAGAATATTGTTCTCACAGCACAGTAGTCTACCAAACTTTTAATATAATATCTTAATATAATATTTTATTTTAGAAATGGGACTTACTTTCTAAAATGGAAAACATAAAGGTTTTTAAAATTTAATAGTTCAATTCCTATCCCATGTGCTCCACTTACTTGAATTATGTATTTAAACAGAAATAATTCCCTATGAGGTGCATAGCCATTTTGGAAATGAAAAAAAATGGCAGATTTTTAGGCAAATTTTTAATGGAAAAAATTAAAGTCGTGTTAAAATCATGTCAAGAAACTGCATTTAAGAAAAAATAATCATGCAAAATAAGTTTATTTCTTAAAAGATAAAAGTCAACATTTCAGTTCAGCATAAAAAGTTTTAAAATCTAAGCAGGTAAAAAGCTAACCCAAGTTTTCAATTTTCAGAAAGTGAACAAGAATGTAGCTATCAATATACCAGGAAAGGGATTTAGGGAAACCCTAGGGATCCAATTAGTTTAGTACCTCCAACTTGGTTTTCTCTATTGGGAGATCTATAAAAATGACAAGTGTCATGTTTTCTACACAAACAAATGTACATGTGTATATGTGTGCGTCTATATCAGTACATACAAGGCCAAATAAGACTATGCTCTTGTTGCTTGTGGTAATTTGAAATCTGACATGTGGAAATCCTGACTGCCAAATGTCATTTATCTTTTTGTTGGCCTGTTTTAGTTTCAAGGCTGAAAGAAAATGAAAGCTAACTTAACTGCTTTCTCTAAAAACACTGCTATTGGAAAGCTTATGAAATAGAACAATCAAGCTCAACCATTATAGTTGATCAATACACATGTCTTTATTGGTTTTCAGTGGCAATGAAAGTGCAATTCACTTTAAAATGGCAAATATTTGTAAGAGTTAAAGAGAAAGAAACAGTATAGTTCAGAACTGTGTTCTTGTAGACACATATTAGGTTCAATGTAAATGCTACAATGCAAAATTACTCCTCTCGCAGCCATTAACCTTACGCCTAAAAATTACCTTATTTGAAATAAAAGTTCATGTGATTTCTTATGCTCCAGAGTTCCCATGAAAATAAGTTATTCTTGTGAAAGCTGCTATTTATTGTCTGCTAGGTCCATCAGTTACAATTCTGAAAGCACCAAAGTTGTATTTAAGGAGAAAAATAGGTTTATAACTTGTTGGTTGCTCAATTGCCCTTATTTCCGATACAAAAGGAAAACACTTCACATGAGATTTCAATCAAGAGGAAAAAAAAAAGAGCAACTGCTGTCACTACCTGTTTCTTTCTACAGTGCTAGGAGCAGCAGGAGGACAGCTCAGGAATATACTAGAACCACTCATTGGAAATTAAATCTTGATACAGAAATAAAGGACCTGATTATATTTCCCACTTAGGGAATACTGTTTCCTCATTACAACTAATGACAATCAATAAATTATATATTTCTGGGTGTTTTATACTTAGAAATAAATTGTATAATTATATATTTTTATATTACATTTATATATGATACATGCATTACATTTAGCCCTATATAATTTTTTGCCTATTCAAAGGCAAACATAGACATTCAAAAGTTTTGACTTTGCTTAATATGGGCTATAAATCAGGAAACACCCTAAGTGCTGTGAAAAGCCTATAATCCACTGTAAACACAGAGCTATTATAATTCCCACACATTTTAGCTTGAATTCTCTAGGAAATGGAGCCAGAGCCAAAGATTAAAGTAATGACGCTTTACTTGTAAGGTGCAAAGCAAAGGCAGCAAGAATGAGAAAAAGGGAAGCAAGGAAAGAAAGAAAAGATATAAATCAATGCAATGGAAGGAGCCTTTGTGCACTAACATCACAGAGAGCAAGGCACAGAGTGAAGAGAATGCAGCATGTCCAAGAGGCCTGGCTACTTAGGAGGGGCCCTTCTTTGAACACAATGCAAGGAGAAACTGTCCCTGGAAGTAGTCGATTCAAGAAGTAAAGATAAAGGAATATATTTGCCTGGCTGTCTCTCGACTTCTTTCCCAATGCTCAGGTGTAATGAAAAGTTGCTTAAGATCATTAAACATCAGGAAAATGCAAATCAGAACGACTATAACACACCATCTCAAACTTGTTAGGATGGCTATTATCAAAAAGTCAAGAGATAACAAATGTTGCAAGGGTGTAGAAAAAAGGGAACTCTTGTATGTTGTTGGTGAAAAACATAGATTGGTACAGCCATTATGGAAAACAGTATGGAGATTTCTAAAGAAATTAAAATCAGAACTACTATATGACCCACAAATCCCTTTTTTGGATATATATCCAGAGGAAATGAAATCACCACCTTGGAAAGAAATCTACGCTCTCATGTTCATTGCAGCATTATTCAAATAGCCAAGATATGGAAACAACTTAAGTGTCAGATGACAGAGGAAATGAATAAACTGTGGTACCTACATACAATAGAATATTACTTAGCCCTAAAAATGAATAAGATCTTGCCATTTGCCACAACATGGATGAACCTGGAAGACATTTTGCTCAGTGAAAAAAGCCAAATAGAAAAAGAATAGTTCTAGGAATCTAATGTACAACATGACAACTCTAGATAATAAAATTATACTTTACATGGAAAAAATAAATACAGAATGTGACAATATTTTTTATTTTTGTAGAGACGGGTGTCTCACTTTGTTCCCCAAACTGGTCTCAAACTCCTGGCCTCCAGTGATCCACCCACCTCAGCCTCTCAAAGTGCTGGGATTACAGATGTGAGCCACTGTGCGCAGCCTTGATATCTTTAAAGAAAGAAAAACATCTGTGTCAAAGTGTGTCCTTTACACCATCTGCAGTCCTTATTTAAAATGTTGACAATTGGGGCCCCTCACAGTTCTACTGAATCATATTTATGTGGGGTGTGGTCTAGAATTCTTCATGTTTAATTTAAAACAGCAAGGTGATTCCAAAATAAAGGTATTCAACATCAAGTTAAAATCATTTCAAGGAAAAAAATCTACTTGGTACTCATCAATGCCTTTGAAAATTGAAAAAATATCACCTAGTACCTCACGGTTCCTTTCTAATAGCAAAGGTGCCAAGGCTTCACGCAGAAATTTCCATTACAGACCTAAGGAGACAGGAATACTCCTGTGCTGTTAATTAACAGCAAAGACCCATGATCTCCCCACCATTGAAAAGCTCCTAAGTAGCTCTAACTTGATCTCCCAGCACTAATAACTTAATTGGAAACATAAAAGACCACGGTAATGGAAAATTAGGAAAAAATCTTATTCAAGCTTTATTCACTAAGTATAGCTGCTAATTTGCTGTATGTTCTCCTGAGCACCAAAATGTTAACAGTAGTTTTCATTGAGTGGTCCCCCCACTTTATGTAGCTATTGGCAGATATTTATAATCTGTCCTTTGTTTAACAAGTCCTTTAACTCAGATGTTTGCAAATGTTGTGGTAGTCTCTGATAAAGAGAAGATTTTGTGTATGGCATAGGCAACTCACTAAACTTGTACTTTGTATTACTACATATTAAAATGGAAGTTTGGCCAAGGAAAATAACATAATATAATATATAATAATATAACAGATGTTGTATTCAAAAGGAGTCAGTAGACTATGTACAGAATTCAAAACGGAGGTTCTAGATACTGGTTACATATCTTTTAACCACACACCCACTAGAAGAATTTAAATGGATCAAGAGTTCAACATCTAAAGAGACTTTGGAGTGGAAGATTTCTCTGAGAAGAACTGTGCCTGAGTGCCACCTATCCCTCCCAAGGGGAAGGTTTGGGGAGTAGCTACCTCCTCTCACCATGAACTTGTAAGAGTGGTTAACAAGGCCACCTGGAGAGCTTAATATGTGTCCCTTGATGTTTAGAGACACAGTAGACAACTGTCTGACTCACATGTAAGAAATCGAAAGGATGAGAGAGAAGGTAGCTTGCTATTGACAATGAAGCAAAAGAATTGGGATTGGCTTACAAATCCAGACTCAGATGGAGTAGAAAATGCATGAATACTTTCCATGGACCAGATGGGAGACTCACACAGAAGACCTAGTGCAGAGACATCCTGCCCAAGAGAACCACGTGGCAGTTGACTACAACAGGGAGAATTTGAAGGTATCAAGAAATATTAAAGGCCCGAGAAAAGACTGAGAAATTATCCAAACTAGCGATGCACTTATTAGGGTCAAAAAAACTTCAGGTAAGATGTCTCCAAAACTGAGAAAAGGGAGGGCTTCTAAAGTACCCTTAACAGAGAAGGAACCTAATCTCCTTACAGTCCCAGACAGCATGGTACCAGCTAATGATAGCATCAGTCATTTAAAAACTCTCCATCCTTCTTTCTCTGACTACACTCTAAGTACAAAGTGGTCAAAAGCCAGATCAAGAGAAGGGGATGAAGATGGGAAATAGGAGAGCTAGAAAGGTGAGCAACCACATATTTTCCCAGCTGTAGGATTCCTGCATGCAGCAGGCTCAAGGTAAGAATGGGTAGAAATCTCAGCTTTAAATTTAGAGTTTTGGGTCGGGCATGGTGGTGGCTCATGCCTGTAATCCCAGCACTTTCGGAAGCCAAAGTGGGAGAATCACCTGAGCTCAGGCATTCGAGACCAGCCTGGGCAACATGGTGAAACACCCATCTCTACCAAAACCACAAAAATTAGCTGGGCGTTAGCCTGGCATGGTGTCACACACTTGTAATCCCAGCTACTTGGGAGGCTAAGAGAGGCAGGAGAATCTCTGAGATCTCACCACTGCACTCCACCTCAGGCAACAGAGTGAGACTCTGTTCAAAAAAAAAATAAATAAATAGAGTTTTGATTAGTACATGTGGCCGAATATTTTAATTATTAACTAGAGACCTTGTCTGAACTCGAAGCAACTATTCAGAAGAACCATGAACATGCCCTCATTCTCAGCAGGGTCAGGAAAAGAACTAGCCTTATAAAACAGATTTAAAGAAATAGTGAAAGAAAAAAATTGTTTTATAATTACATCTCAGGAGTCATTTTGGTTCAATGTAATGATTCCTTTTACTGAATACTTAATACGTTAAATCCACATTTAAAAAGTAAAACTTAGAAAATCATTTTTACACACTGACTTTATTTTTTCAAAGTTAATCTTTCATTCATTTTTTATTAATGAAAAATCTTTCATTTTATTTTTTATTATATTTTATTTTTAAAATTTCAACGTTTATTTTAGATTCAGGGGGTATATGTGCAGGTTTGTTACATTAGTATATTGGATGATGCTGAGATTTGGATATGATTGATTCCCGTTACCCAGGTACCAAGTATAGGACCCAATAGGTAGTTTTTCAGCCCTTGCTCCCCTCCCTCCGCACTCCAGTAGTTCCCAATGTCTATTATTCTGATCTTTCTATCCACATGTACTGAATGTTTAGCTCCCACTCATAAATGAGATCATGCTGTATTCGGCTTTCTGTTTTTCTGCATTCAATTGCTTAGGATTATGGCCTCCAGCTCCATCCATGTTCCCGCAAAAGACATGAGTTGGTTCTTTTTTATGGCTGCATAGTATTTCATGATGTATGTATACACCATATTTTCTTTATACAATCCACCAAAGATGGACAGCTAGGTTAATTCTGTGTCTTTGCTGTTCTGAATAGCGCTGCAATGAATATACAAGTAAGTGCATGTGTGTTTTTAGCAGAATGATTTATTTTCCCTTGGGTATATACCCAGTAATGGGATTGCTGGGTCTAATAGTAATTCTGTTTTAAGTTCTTTGAGGAATCTCCAAACTGCTGAATTAATTTACATTCTCAGCAACAGTGTGTAAGTGTTCCCTCTTCTCTGTAGCCTCACCAGCATCTATTAAGCTTTTTTAATAATGGCCATTCTGACTGGTGTGAGATGGTATCCTATTGTGGTTTTGATATGCATTTCTGTAATGATTAATGATGTCAAGCATTTTTTAATGTTTGTAGGCCACTTGTATGTTTTCTTTTGAGAAGTGTCTGTTCATGTCCTTTGCCCACTTTTTTATGGGGTTGTTTTTTGCCTGTTGATTTAAGTTTCTCATAGGTTCTGGATATTAGACCTTTGTTGGATGTATATTTTGTGAATAATTTCTTCTATTCTGTAGAATATCTGTTTACTCTGCTGATAGTTTCTTTTGCTGTGCAGAAGCTCTTTAGTTTAGTTAGGTCCCACTTGTCAATTTTTGTTTTTGTCGCAATTGCTGTTAAGTTCTTAGCCATAAATTCTTTGCCTAGGCGATTTCCAGAATGGTATTTCCTAGATTTTCTTGTGGGATTTTTGTAGTTTGAAAACTTACATTTAAATATTTCATCCACCGTGAGTTAATTTTTGTATATAGTGAAAGATAGGGGTCCACTTTCATTCTTCTGCATACGGCTATGCAGTTATCCCAGCAGCATTTATTAAATAGGGGGACATTTCCCCATTGCTTATATTTGTCAGCTTTTTCAAAGATCAGATGGTTGTAGGTGTGCAGTTTTATTTCTGGGTTCTGTATTCTCTTCCATTGGCCTATGTGTCTGCTTTTGTACCAGCACCATTCTGTTTTGGTTACTGAGGCCTTATGGTATAGCATGAAGTAAGGTAATGTGACGCCTCCAGCTTTGTTCTTTTGGCTTAGGATTGCTTTGGCTATTTAGGCTCTATTTGGTTCCATATGAATTTTAGAATAGATTTTTCTGATTCTATGAAAAATGATGTTTGTAGTTTGATAGTAATAGCATTGAATCAGTAGATTGCTTTGGGCAAAATGGCCATTTCAACAATATTGATTCTTCCAATCCATGAGCATGGGATGTATTTCCATTTGTTTGTTATCAATTACTTCTTTTGGCAGTGTTTTGTATTTCCCCTCATAGAGACCTTTCACCTTCTCGGTTAAATGTGTTCTTAGATATTTTTGTATGTGTGGCTATTGTAAATGGGATTATATTCTTGATTTGGCTCTCGGCTTCAGCATTATTGGTGAATAGAAATGCTACTGATTTTTATACATTGATTTTTCTATCCTGAAACTTTATGGAAGTAGTGTATCCAACCCCATAAAACAGTGGGCAAAGGACATGAATAGACACTTCTCAAAAAAAAAACATACAAGTGGCCTACAAACATTAAAAAAATGCTAGGAGCCTTGTGGTGGAGTTTTTAGTGTTTTATGTTATAGAATCATATCATCAGTGAAGAGAGATAACTTGGCTTTTTTTCCTATTGGGATGCTTTTTATTTATTTCTCTTGCCTGATTTATCTGGCTAGAACTTTCAGCACTATGTTCAATGGGAGTGGTGAGAGTTGGCATCCCTGTTTTATTCAGTTCTTAAGGGGGATGTTCCTAGCTTTTGCTTGTTCAGAATGACATTGCCTAAATGTTTTTCATAAATGGCTCTTACTACTTTGAGGTATGTTCCATTGATGCCTAGTTAGTCGAGAGACTTTATCATGAAAGGATGTCAAATTTTCTTGAAAGTTTCTTTCTGCATCTATTGAGATAAATCACATGGTCTTTGTTTTTCATTATTTTATGTGGTGAATCACACTTATTGATTTGCATATGTTGAACCAACCTTGCATCCCAGGAATGAAGCCTACTTGGTCATAGTGAATTAACTTTTTGATGTGCTCTGGATTTGGTTTGTTATTATTTTGTTGAGAATTTTTGCATCTATGTTCATCAGAGATATTAGTCTGTAGTTCTTTTTTGTTGTATTTTTGCCAGATTTTGGTATCAAGGTATGATGACTTCATCGAATGATTTACAAAGCAGTCTCTCCTCCTCAATATTTTTGGAATAGTTTCAGTAGAATTGGTACCAACTCTTCTTTGTACATTTCGTAAAATTTGGTGGTGAATCAGTCTGGTCCAGGGCTTTTTTCAGGTGGTAGGTTTTTTGTTACTGATTCAATTCCAGAACTCAATATTGGTCTGTTCAGGGTTTTAGTGTCTTCCTGATTCAATTTTGGAAGGTTGTTTGGGTCCAGGAGTTTATCCATTTCTTCTAGACTTTCAAGTATGTGTGCACAGAACTGTTCATAATAGTCTTTGAGGATCTTTTGTATTTCTGTTGGATTAGTTGTAATATCATCCTTGTCATTTCTGATTGTGCCATTTAGATCTTCTCTTTTTTTTCTTTGTAAGTTTAGGTAGCAGTCTATCAATCTTGTTTATCCCTTCAAATAACAAACTTTTGGTTTCATTGATGCTTTGTATGGATCTCAATTTTGTTCCATTCTGCTCTAAAGAATATCAACTTTTGTGGGCATTATTGACTATAAATGTGATTAAATTCCTTTAAATAATTTTAAATTATAATTAGTATTTGTGTGGCTGACCCTTGAATATTTAAATATACTCAGTAGCAAATAAATATACATAACATGATGGTTCAATGATTCCATAACTAATCAAAACTACAAAATAATACTAATGGCATAAAAAGGAACAAAACAAAGGCATTTGCAGCAACCTGGATGGAATTGGAGATCATTATTCTAAGTGAAGCAACTCAGGAGTGGGAAACCAAACATCGTATGTCCTCACACATAAGTGGGAGTTAAGCTATGAGGACGCAAAGGCATAAGAATGATACAGTGGACTTTGGGGACTCGGGGGAAAAGGTGGGAAGGGAGTGATGGATAAAAGACTATACATTGTGTACCCTGTTCAGGTGATGAGTGCACCAAAATCTCAGAAATCACCACTAAAAAAATTATTCATGTAACCAAACACCCCCTGTTCCTCAAAAACCCATGGAAATTAAATAATAAATAAATAAAATAATAATACTAAATGGCAAAAGTGCTAATATCATGAATGAAACTTTGCTTTAATTCCTATTTTTTCACCATGCCGGGGTTCTAATTTTTTTAAATATTTTTGTAAACTTTCTGTAGCTTTACTACAACCAATATTTAAAATTTTTCTAGGGAATTTTTGTAAATTTTTCCAGATCTAAAAGAAAAGAAAATGCCATCTCAGAATATCAGAGTCCAGGTTGTTGGATAGCTCATTTATGTTTCGAGTATGAGACTTGGTAGAATGGTCCAAAGAGAAGAAAACTTCAGTATCCACAATATACCAAGTGCCTTCTTATATCAAACTTTCACTTGTTACATCCTGAATCCCATATATCCTTGTCTTTAACATAAATTTTAATTTTTGAGGACTTATTATCTTTCCTAAGTTTTCTTATAGCCAGAAGCATCTATGTCATTGCCTTAAAATTATGATAGATTGATCCAGTCTGTTTTAATTATTAAAATATATGTATTTCTTATTAGTATTTTATTAACATTCATAAAGGTTTATTTATAATTAGTAGATGCTTCATTTCTTAGGAGATGAAGGATTGAATCTCTGTGCTTACTTTTCCTTTTCAGAACATTTAATCGATTTATAATTTCACCACATTCTGTTTTTCCACAGTCATTGTGTATACCTGTATGCCATAGCTGTAATCAACTATAATAAACTTGGAAGTCATTATTCTATAAGATCATTAATGCTGATGAGTCCTTTAGTATTTAGAATATCCCTCCTTTTGTGATCTTTTCTATAGTAGGATAAAGGTCTACCTCATTGTGCAGAAATCCTATCTCATATTGGTTCATTCACATATCTTCTTTCTTACACAGATATAAACAAGAATATTTGCTGAACATACGGAAACATACCCTAAATAAAAAGAAGAAAACATCATATTTAAATACTCTGTTACTTCTTTAAATCAATAAGGATGGAAAGAGCCTGTTAGAATCTTTCTGTTGTTGTAATGCAAGTCGCTCTTTGCATACCTTGTGTTTTCTCTTTCGAGTGCTACTGTAAAATTATGGCTTTTTAGAGACTTAATTTTTTCCAGTTTAGCAATTAGCATTATTACTTTTGTTATTATTTGCTATGTTTTTGTTATTGAAGCACTACTCCCTAATATTCCAAGAAGCAGCCTTGATTTCTGATTAACAACAGGTTGCTTTGACTCCATCTTATTTTGTCTTTACAACAAACTTGAAGCCAATTACCCTCCAGGGATCAAAATGTGTGTGCTGGGGTGCACATGAGGATTGGTAATACATTAGTGTCCCTGCTGCTGGGCCATTTATAATAATGATAGAGTTGCAAAATAAATCTTTCAAAGACATGAATTCACACTGATTTTTCCAATGTAACATATTACCAAAACCAACTTTTTTGTAGACATGCTTTTATGCTTATATTAAATAGGCAATAAATGGAGAAAATGTATTATCTTCACAGCCGGTAGCAGAATTCCTCCACAGGAAAAATCAGTCTGTCCTGGGAAAAATGTTTTAATTTTTTAGAGTTGAAGGTGAGATTCTCTCTCTTCCCCATTTCCACCATCAAGGCCTAAAAAAAAAAAAAAAAAGCTGATCCCCAAAGTTTCAGTGAAGAATTTAGTTGTTCAAGGGCTACCAGGAAGAGGAAACTTGAGGACAACAGATGAGAGTAGGGGAGGAAAGCAGGGTTTTAGATGTTACTGTTGTTCATGGTGATGCATCAAAAAACAAACAAAAAACATCAAATTCTTGCATGTATGTGTGGTAACATTTCTTCATGAAAACTGAAGAAAGAGCTGAACTTCATGTCAGATGGAGGAGTTATGAGACATATATAGAATGCCAGGAAGTAGAAACACAAAGACCTGGAGAAACCTATGAATACAAGTTCCTGTGAACTTTTCAGAAATATGAAGACCTCGGCTAGGCGCGGTGGCTCACGCTTGTAATCCCAGCACTTTGGGAGGCCTAGGCGGGCGGATCACGAGGTCAGGAGATCGAGACCACGGTGAAACCCCATCTCTACTAAAAATATAAAAAGTTAGCTGGGCGTGGTGGCGGGCGCCTGTAATCCCAGCTACTCAGAGAGGCTGAGGAAGGAGAATGGCGTGAACCCGGGAGGCGGAGCTTGCAGTGAGCTGAGATCGCGCCTCTGCACTCCAGCATTCCAGCATTCCAGCACTCCAGCACTCCAGCACTCCAGCACTCCAGCACTCCACCACTGTCGCCGGGACAGCGCGAGGCGCCACCTTCTCAAAAAAAAAAAAAAAAAAAAGAAATATGAAGACCTCTTGGGACTTCCACACAGTGGAAACAGTGGGCATTACACCAATTTTACTTAGAGACTGAGAAGTGAAAAAGGCCTCTGTATTAAAAATAGAACGCAAATCACAAATTAACTTAAGAAAAAGGTTGCCAGATTTAGCAAATGAAATCATAGAATATCCAGTTAAATTTGAACATCAAATAAACAACAAATTTTTTTATAAATATGTCCCATGAAATATTTGGGACAAACACGCTTTCAAACCCAACAATGGGAGTTACGATGTGTGTGTGTGTGTGTGTGTGCGTGTGTGTATCACAAACTACAAATATGCTCACAATAATTATAAATATATAAAACATATATTAGTTATAAATATATAAGTATTGATATATTTTATGTATATAAAACCCTTAGTTGTGATAAATAGAATAATCTCCACCTTCTTCATTTTTGCATTTAATTCTGTCTTGGTCATCCTGATTTTTCATTGTCTCTTTACCCTTTGTTTCCCATGTGCTCCACGCTAATATGTAACAATCATTGTTTTTGAAGCCTGTTATTGAAAATTCTCATAGATCTGTGTGTGTGATTGCAAAAATGTCAAGTTGAAGGTCTTTATAAACTTCTTCTTCAGATCTAATTAATTCTGTTCTCCACTACACAAAACATATGCTGATCTCAAACATGCAATGACATCCATATAAACCTTGCAAAATGATGGCTGTGATGACACTCAGTGATGGTCTTTCTCAACTCTCTGTACCTCATCTCACTCATCAGAGCCTTTGGAGCCTCAGTTGCCTTGCAATGCTGTTTCAGGTAAGGTGGGAATTCTTTTTTTTTTCTTTTTTTTTTTTGGTAGAAATAAAGAATATTCAATGTTGAGGAATGAGCCTGACTCATTGTGCATAAACCTGGTGCCCTACTGTGAGACATGGTACCTTAACTGCCGTTGATCAGCATTCAGTCTCTTTCTTTTTCTTCATTGCACATAGGCTGTACTCATTCTTTCTGCACCACAGATGTCATGCCTTCTCAAGTGTTTTTATACCCTGGACCCATTGCATCCAGTGATCTCAGAGGAATTCTCAGCTTAGTATAGTCACATGATGGATCAGAGATACAGAACTAGAATTCATGAGGGATACATATCTCAAGTGAAAGGTCCATATCTACGGATTGTCCACAAGAAACCAACGAGTTATGCAAAATCTTTTCCAAAGGAAATGGATAATTAAGGAAAAAAGTGGATAAAACTTTACAAAAATGGTTGTGTGGCAGTGAAATGAATGTATCAAAAGTATAAAAATAGCAAGAGCTAACTGAACTACAGTAACCTGTCGTAAGATACTTAAAATGATCCTAAGCCTTACAAGAAACAAATTCAGAAAGGGGCATAAGGTTCCTTTGAGTTTGCATAATTTATCAAAAGGTGGGAAACATTCTTCAAGTTCCACTCTTCTCTTCTGTACAGAAAGGGGATTGGATTAAATCAGTGATGTTCAAGCTGTGATCTAAGTATCTCTGGTGTTTCTGTGGTGACACAAGGATGGGAATGGTGGGGCAGGATGTCTCATTCAAGAGCCAGAGTAGCTCTAATATTTTTACATATTGGAACTCACAGAAAATTTCCATTGAAATAAAGGTTTCATGTTTGTATTAAGTTCCTAGGTTACTGTAACAAATTACCGCAAATTTACTGGCTTAAGACAACAGAAATTTATTCTCTCATAGTTATGGAGGTCAGAAGTCCAAAATCAAGATAACAGGTGGGCTATATACTCCTTGCGGCAGGTTGAGGGGAGATTCTGCTTCTTGCCTCCTTCAGCTTCTGGTGTCTCTTGGCAGTCCTTGGCATGTGGCTCTCAGTTCAATCCCTCCCTCGGCCTTCACATAGCCTTCTCCTCTTTGTGTGTCTTCTCCCCTTCTATTCTCTTATGATGACATTTGTCACTGGATTTAGGATTTTGCAAGATGATCTCCAATGAAGATCTTAATTTAATTTCATCTACAAAGACCATTTTTCCAAAAAAGGTCACATTCATAGGTTCTAGATCAATATATCTTTTGGGAAGCCACCATTCAAACCCCTGGAGTGTTCAAAAAAGTTTAACTTAACTCAATATTTTAAAGGTTCTTTTATAGATGTACTTCTCAAATTATGGATTTAACACATGCTTGTTTTAATAAGTAAAATGTACAAAGATGTATAAAGTAAAAGCTAATTGTCTATTCCCCACCCAGCTCTTCTCCAATCTTACCTCTTTCTATCATTTCTCTCCAACTCATCCAGATTCACTGCTCCTCTGTCAGTCAAGCTGGTAACCTATGTTAAGAACACTGTGTTTGAACTTCTATGCTATATACTTCAGGATCATGTAATTACACACACACACACACACACACACACGCATATAAAATTGATCAAGAGTTTAAAATTGACTATACAAATTAGATCATATAATATACACTCTTCTTCATCTAACTTTTCTCATTCAAAAATGCCTTGAGTATATTGCTCTAAATCAACTAGTGTAGTTCTAATATACTATTTCTAATCAATGCCTTATAGCACAGTATTCCAGAATGCAGACAAGCCACTATTTATTTCAAGCCCTCTCTTATTGATAGGCATTTTTTATATTCCCACATTTCTGTATTTTTGCACGTTTGAAAAATTCTGTGATACATATACTTGTACATATAATTTTACATGCTGATACTTTTTTTACTTTGGGATAGATATGTGGTAGCAATACTGTGGTGTCAAGGATACATATATTTTTAATATTAGTAGATGTTATCAGATTTCTTTTCCAAAAGCCTGCAAAATTGCATTTGTCTACCAATATATGAAAGTACCCATTTCCTCATATTACAGCTAGCAATAATGCTATTATTCTTTCCACATTTTTGCTAATCTAATTGATGTAAATAACACTAAATTGTACGTGATTTACATCTCTGACTACATTTTGAGCTTCTTCTCAGATCTTTATTGGCCATGTGGATTTTCTCTCTACTATGAAATATTTCTGTTTTTATTGTTTAATCAATTAGATTATTTTTCTTGTCCATTTGTATAGTATACATACTAAACCTTGATCATCTTTACTTATGGATTTGTTTTTAGTTGTTTTTGTTGTTGTTATTTATTTATTTATTTATTTATTTATTTATTTATTTATTTATTTTGGAGAGACAGGATTTTGCTGTGTTGCTCAGGCTGGTCACAAACTCCCGGCCTGAAGCAATCCTCCTGATTCAGCCTCTCAAAGCACTGGGACACAGATGTGAGCCACCATGCCTGGCCTTAATTTTGTCTGGCTGAATATGTCATCTTTTAGAGCATCCAAGCTTCTTATCTTATCTAAGAAAGTCATTCCACCCTGGATTACATGTGTAGCCTAGCCGTAATTCTAATATATTTAATTTTTTTGCATTTGTTATTACTTCATTTGAAATGTATTCTAGATATCATGTTAAAATAAAAGCCCAAACTTATTCCCTTTCAGTTGGAGAGTCAATTGTCATATAACTATTTATTAAATAATTCATCTTTTACCAATGAAACTGAAATACTAAGTTTGTCATATATTAAATGCTTATATGTACTGGAATCATTTGACAAATTTTTATTTTTTTAACCTACTTTAAAATTTTTTAACTTTGTTTTTGACATTATAATCTAATTTTCTAATTCTAGAACAATGCCATCTTACTTCTAACAATAGTAAGGTAGGTCTTCTATCTCAGCTCTTCTTCTCCTTATATTTTCATAACCATTCTCAGGCATTTATTATTTCATATTTAAGATCATCTTATAAAATTTCTCCCTGAATATGACCTTCTGGAATCTAAATAAAATTACATTAAATTCTTATTTTAATTTTAGCAGAATTGACATTTTAATCTTCCTAAGAATATTACCCTTTTCATTTTTTTAGTACTATTTTATACAATTCAAAGAGAGTTTATAATTTTTTGAGTAACAATTCTATGCTATTCTCGGCAAGGGTATTTCTATGAATTTTATGCTTATATTGTTATTTCAATGGAGTCTCCCTCATTTTTATTTCTAGGTCTTAACTGCTGATAGAAAATCAATTTATTTATTATATCTTCTATCTATTTATCTATTAATCTCCTTGTACATCTTCATCAGAGGTACTGGGTCACCAGGTGTGTTGTGAATGAGCAGTAATGATTTGAAAGCAATCTTTTTTTCCAAGCAGTATGTCTCAACAGTGGGCTTAAAATATTCACTAAACCATGCTGTAAACAGATGTACTATCAGCCAGGCTTTGTTGTTTCATTTACAGGGACAGACAGAGTAAACTTAGCAGAATTCTTAGGGGCCCTAGGATTTTTGAGATGGTAAATGTTCATTTGGCTGCAGCTTAAATTCAGCAGTTGTATTGGCCCCTAAGAAGACTGTCAGCCTGTCCTTTGAAGTTTTGAAGGCAGGTGTTGACTTCTACTCTCTAGCTATGAAGTCCTAGATGACATGTTCTTCCAATAGAAGGCTGTTTTGTCTACATTTAAAATCCATTGTGTCTACATTTAAAATCCATTGTTTAGTGTAGCTGCCTTCATCAATGATCTTAGTTAGATCTTATGGATAACGCGATGCAGCTTCTATATCAGCATTTGCTGCTTCACCTTGCATTTTTATGTTATGAAGATGGCTTCTTTCCTTAAATCTCATGAGCCAATCTCTGCCAGCTTCAAAATTTCTTCCACAGCTTCCTTACCTCTGTCAGCCTCCATAGAAATGAAGAGCATTAGGGCCTTGCTCAGGATTAGGTTTTGGCTTAAGGGAATGTTGTGGCTGGTTTGATCTTCTACCCAGACCACTAAAGCTTTCTCCATATCAGCAAATAAGACTGTTTCACTTTCATGTCATTTGTGTGTTCACTGGAGTAGCACTTTTAAATTTCTTCAAAAATGTTTTCTTTGCATTCACAACCTATTTGACTCAGGAGGCCTAGCTTTCAGCCTATTTCATTTTTCAACATGCCTTCCTCACTCAGCTTGTTTCTAGCTTTGGATTTAAAGTTAAAAAGTACAACTTTTCCTTTTACTTAAAACACTTAGAGGTCATTATAAGGTTATAAATTGGCCTAATTTCAATATTACTGTGTCTCAAAGAATAGAAACGCCTAAAGAAAAGGAAAGAGATGGGGGAATGGATGGTCAGTGGAGCAGCCAGAACACACACATCCAAAAAGTTTTCTGTCTTGTAGGAGTACATTTCATGGTGCTCCAAAACAATTATAATAGTATCATCAAAGAGCACTGATCACCAATCACCATAACAGATATAATAATAATGAAAATGTTTGAAATATTACAAGAATTGTCAAAATGTGATGGAGAGACACAAAGTGAGCACACACTGTCAGAAAAATGACATCAATAGACTTGCTTGACCAGGGTTGCTACACACCTCCAATTTGTAAAAAACACAATATCTGCAAAGTTTAATAAAGCAAGGTATGCCTGTGCACATGTTCACAATGACTTTTCTAATGATATATCTTCTTTTTCCCCCATCCCTGGTGGTAGGTGATCTAATATCTTTAATCACCTTTCTCACTTCTTCAGCCCTAATTGTTTGATTCTAGTTCTATACTTCTCTATAAATTTTCTTTAGGCTTTGAAATATGTTCCATTCTCTTTCCTTTTTACTTTATCATTTATCAAAGAATTGTAAGGCTATAAATTTTCTCAGTTTTGTTGTGTTCTGTTTGGATATTCATCCTTTTTTGTTGTTTTTTAGATGGTTTGTAATTTCAGTTTTCATGTTGTCTTTGATCCATGGGCTAACAATGAGTGCATTCTTAATTTCCAAGTAGTTACTATTAGGGAGGTGAGCAGGGAAAGAGGATCACTATTTTATCATCTAATTTTATTTTATTATGCTCATAAAAATTAGCCTGTAAAAATTTTTGCTTTTTAAATTCTATCAAGATTTACTTTAGGTGATCTATTTTTTAAAAGTTTCCATGGATATGGAAAATAATTTGTACTCTCAATTAAAAGAATATACATTTCCAAATCTTTTTATCTTGCTTTCTGTACATGAGAAAATGTATTTATATCATTTTTAATTTGCTTATTTTATTTTTTATCTAATTCTTAAAAATGAGTTTTAAGAGATCCCATTATAATTTTAGTTTTATAATTTATCCTTGAATATCTAATAGACATTACTTTTTATATTTAGCTGTTGTATTGTTTTGTGGTGCTTTTGTTGTGCGGTGTCTTAGTACCTTCATATAGTGTTAATTTTGTAACTTTATAATTACAAAATATCTTTCCCTATCTTGATTAGTACTTTAAACTTTACCTGCCTCTTTTTCTATTATTAAAATTGCAATACCTTCCTTTTTTTTCCTTTTTTTCTTATTTTTGCAATTTCCTGGTATCTCTTGAATCCTTCCTTTATTTTAGGCCTGTGACCTTGATTTGTGGGTGCCCTTCACCAGCACTCTATCAGAATTAGACCTTCACCTGTGACCTTGTTTTCATCCTTCAGGGCAGGCCCATCTTTCCTTCTATGGCTTTAACAGCTAAGAAGCTCCAGAAAGAGGGTGACTAAGTGAAAACTGTGCCTCCCTTAAGCCAAGTATTTCCATAATCTTCTCACCCTTTTTTGCTTTGCTACTCAATTATGCCTCTTTTTTTTCTCTTCACTCTTAAATTATTTTACCTAAATAAGAGAGAGGAGCAGGGAACAATCGTTATAGAGAGTTAGTGAGAGGAGAATTTCCTGATCCCCTCATGGGACTTGTGACAGAGGTGTGTTACAATTAATGTTCTTTTAGCAGTTGTTGTCCATGGATGGCTAAGTGTTAACCAGCTCAATGTAGAGTCAGAGTGACAGCCTTTTACACCCTGCTCTCTTGGTACTGAGGTCCTTGTCCAGTGTCCAGGAAGAATCAGGTCACACGGACTTGAAGGATGGTGAGTGCAGGCATTTTGTTGAGTGATGGAGGTGGCTCTCAGCAGGATGAATGGGGAGCTGGAAAGGGGATGGAATGGGAAGACGACCTTCACCTGGAGTTCAGCCATCCCACACCCAATCTCTCTGACCATCCCCAGCCAAACTCCTCTCGACATTCAGACACTCCTTTTCTTCTCTCCTTCTCTGTTGTTCTGCCACTCTGCCTCTCTTCTGCTCATGGAGCCTGGGGTTGAGGCTTATATGGATACAGGATGGGGGGTGTGGTGGGCCAAAAGGCAACATAAGGCAATGAAAATAGGAATGCCTATTCCCATTTAGGGCCATCGGTTTCTAGGCTTAAGAGTAAGGCCTCTGCCGGGGAACTGCCCTCTTCTATCCAGTGTTTTCCTGCCTCCTGTCCATATCATTTCCCCTCTCTGAAGAGGCATATCTAACTGCCATTAGAATATGGACAATGACCAATCTTAGCTACTTCCTACTGACAGGGGGAGTTGTTTTGGGGAAAATGGCAGTCAATTTTCTCCCAGAGGTCTATCTAAGGGTCCCTGGCAAAAGGGAGCCATTGTCCAAGGTTTCAGTTGCCTGACCATTTGGAGTTTGATGGCCTCTAGGTAAGAAATTAAAAAAAAAAAAAACAAGTTCTATAAGGTTAAGTAGGCATGCATTAAACATGTGTATTATACAAGGAAATAATCTAGTGCCAAAGACTACAGAAATAAGAAGTGAAATATACTAACAACATTTTACCCTGAGCTGGGTCACCCTGGTGAAAGAAATTAACCTTGTATGGGAGCAGTTAAACTTTAGAAGAGAAAGAACTGTTCTTGCCACATCTGTAGCAGTTAACAGGTGCACCTTGGGAATTCTGAGGTTTGTGGGCTTGCATCGTGGCTATTAAAGCTTCTGCCAGCCGGGCACGGTGGCTCACACCTGTAATCCCAGCACTTTGGGAGGCCGAGGCGGGTGGATCACGAGGTCAGGAGATCGAGACCATCCTGGCTAACATGGTGAAACCCCGTCTCTACTAAAAAAGTACAAAAAATTAGCCAGGTGTGGTGGCGGGTGCCTGTAGTCCCACCTACTCAGGAGGCTGAGGCAGGAGAATGGCGTGAACCTGGGAGGCAGAGCTTGCAGTGAGCCGAGATCATGCCACTGCACTCCAGCCTGGGCGACAGAGCGAGACTCCGTCTCAAAAAAAAAAAAAAAAAAAAAAAAGCTTCTGCCTCTTTCTTGTGTCTCCCTATCTGTATTGTGAAAGACGAAGGTGGCCACTTTCAGGAGGTCCTCTAAAGTACTATCTGGTCCCAGGGCCCATTTCTGCAACTTCCTTCTGATAACAGGGGCTTTGTGAGTAATAAATATATCCTTCAGGATTAGTGGTCCCTTGACTGAATCAGGAGATAGGGTAATGTGCTTTACCAAGGCCTCCCTTATGCTTTCCAGGAAGGCAATGAGATTCCATCAAATTCCTGGTCTATCATGGATAACTGGGTATAGTTCAGGGGTTTGGTCCTAGTCCTGTGTAAGCCCTCCTTATGCACACCCGAAAGAGTCTCCTCTTCCAGTTTCCCATCTCATCATTGGGATCCTATCCAGGGTCATTCACTGGTACTGCTTCTCTTTCAGTTGGATAAAGTTCACCCCCTTCCCTGATGCTATATGTTATACAAAACTCGGCCCCAAATCTCTCTGCTGCTTGCAGATCAGCCTTCTTCTCAGTGTTCATCAGGGTCTGATTCAAAACTAACATAATTTGAACTCCAAGAGAGTTCAAATACTTGGGTTGAATTCTGGAAAGCCTCTATATATCTGTCAGGGTCATCTGAAAACTTGCCAAAATCCTCCTTAACTTGCTTTAAGTCCTGTAGAGAGAAGGGAACCTGGACCTTACTGGAGCCAAATTCACCAAACATCTATTGGAGGGGCAAAAGTGAGACTGAGGCTTGTCTAGGATGAAGATTTCTAGGAGGGGGCAAGTGCAAGACTGAAGCTGGATAGGGAGGTCAGGGTGGACCTGGAGGACCAGGGCTGAAGGGAGCTGCCTTCTCTGCTGGGGATGCCTCTGGGATTTAGTTCCCTGGGATTGCCTCTTGCAGCCTCTCCTGAGATGGCAAACAGGAGGGCTGGATCAATCCTACACTGTCAGCAAAGGTCTGGGTTGCCCGGCAAGGTAAAGAAAGCCTGCACATATGGGGCCTCAGACCATGTGTCTTCACGTTTCCAAAAAAGGTCCAACTGCTGGATGGTATCAAAATGAACGGTGCCTTCCTGAAGCCAAGCTAGTCCTTCTTGTAAATCATAATTTGGCCAAACCTTTGTGCAGAGGGCTATAAGGTGTTTTTCCTTCAGAGTCCAAGAATCAAAGCAGTCCCAGGGTTTAGGATACACTCTAGAGGAGTATAAGCTGGGGGTGGTAAAGATAGCTGGTTGCCCATTCTGAAAGACAGGGAAATAGAGGTGTCCCTCATTTCCCTTCCTTCTTTCAGTGATAACCTAGGGTGTGACGGAGAGAAAGTGGGCATCTCTCCTTTCTCTTCCATCTTTTTGTCCCCAAGTCCCAGTAACCTTGGCAGGTACCACCCATGGGTGCAAAAGTGGCTTTCATCCACGTTAACAGGAGGTCCTAGGGGGTGGAAGTATCCGCTCTTATGCTTGTATGCCCTATCTCCCTGGCTGTGGACAACCTCTGAGTTCCCTGGGCCTTGTCTGTGTCAAGGAGCATGGCCTCCTTTCATGAAACAAGGGTTTAATCAGCAAGAATTGGTCCTGCCCATTTACATTGTGCCCGTTGCCTGGCTTTTGGATCCCTCAGATCTGGTTTTTCTTTCTAGGGCCTCAACCTGAAACCTGGAATCAAGTTTGAGACAAAAAGGTATTTCAGGGGCTGCATGTATCTGTTTAGATTACGTCTCAAATGGGTCCTGCTGAATTTGCAGTATCAGCCAGCGGGGATCACTCCTCCTTGTTTTCCCTATCATAAGCAGAGTGATGGAGAAAGGAAAAGAAGCTTCTCACTTAGAAAAGAAAAAGGAAACAGCTTAAAGTACAAAAAAGGGTTGGGGAAAAGAACTTCTTGATCTGTGCAAATGAGTTCCTTCAATTACTGTACCCCTTCCCCAGTTCAGACTAGTAAGGACCCCTCGGCCATGAAAGGAAAGATTCCCCCGGCGCAGCTGCAGGAGGCACCAGCCAGCCAGCCACACGAGGTCCCAGTGGCAGCCGCAGTTTTCTCCCAACCCTCGTGACCATTAGGTGTGGTTCTTGAATGCTGCCGGTATGCCCAGGTGCCTGAGCCAGGAGGGGAGGGGGCAAGGAGGGAAGCCGCCATGCACCGTACACACCTGTGGCTGTCAGGGTGGGGTGGCACCTCTAAGAACAAATGGAAACCACACTGTTCTGAACTGCACCTCTGATGGCTGAGCCAAGCATACGTACTTAGTAACATCTCAATAGTTTGCTGAGATTATAAAAGAGTTATAAAACACTAACACTATAAAAGAGATACGAGCCATTTCAAGCTACGAAAAGACAAAATATACCATAGCAAAGTCTGACGGTCCTGGCCTACAGAGTTCAGTCTTGGGGCCTTCCTGCAACAAAAGATACCTTCAGTTGCCCCAGGACTTTACTCCAGTCCTACGTGACAGCTTGACCTCTGTGAAGAGAAAGAGAGTCAAAATTCCTTTTACCTAAAGGAAAGAGAGTGGTGGCAGGGTCTTAGGAAAGAGGCAGATCTGACAGTTCCTCATCTGTACTCACCCTTGTGCTGGATCCCAGACAAGCCCCCACTTGAGACAGGAGAGTTTTTTGACCCTATCACAGAACTTGTGACAGAAGTGTGTTACAATTAATGCTATTTCAACAGTTGCTCTCTGCAGATGGCTAAGTGCTAACCAGCTCAGTGGAGAGTTAGGGTGACAGCCTTTTACACCCTGCCCTCTTGGTACCCAGGTCCTTGTCTGGCATCCAGGAAGACCGGGTCACACGGACATGAAGGATGGTGAATGTGGAGATTTTACTGAGTGATGGAGGTGGCTCTTAGCCGGATGGATGGGGAGCTGTAAAGGGGATGGAGTGGGAAGATGATCTTCTCCTGGACTTTGGCCGTCTCGTGGCTGATCTCTTCTCCAACCATCCCCAGTCAAACTCCTCTCAATGTTCAGATGCTCCTTCTCTTCTCTCCTTCTCTGGCGTGCTGCTCTGCTGCTCTTCTGCTTGTGGAGCCTGGGGTTTGGGATTTATATGGGTACAGGATAGGGGGACATGGTGGGCCAAAAGGCAACATTTGGGCACAGAAACAGAAATGCCTGTTCCCATTTAGGACCATGGGTTTCCAGGCTTGAGGGTAGGGCCTTTGTGGGGAACTGCCCTCTTCTACCAGTATTCTTCTGCCTCCCGTCTGTATCATTAGGAAACCTGAGCTTTTAATAAAGCTCTGTCAATAGCTGTATGACCTTAAGCAAGTCAATTAACATCTCTAAAACAATATTCTTGCTTATAACATGTCCAAGTTGACGAGATGCCTTCTAAGGCCCTTTCTAATTCTACAATTCACATTCCACCATCCTAGACAAGAAAACTCAAGGACAGAGGGAGAAGATACAAAAGTAACATAGGTCAAGTACTAAAAAGTTCAAATTATCAGGGCTAAGGACAAAGATAATCTTTTTGTCTTAATAATATAACAAAACATTATATGCAAGGCTACTGTATAACATCACTAACTTTTAAAATTATGAGTAGTGAATAGGGCTATATTTTAAAGCTAATTCTATGGTTCATTTAGATATCTATTGAACTAAATTGAATACCTTAAAATTACATATTGGTCTCCATAACTTTCTAATTCAACCCACAAGTAATGAACAATCATGCATTCAAAATGTACCTATGTCTGAGAGCTGGAATTATTTTGCATTTGTATTCACTTCAAGTTACAGTATACTTCTTATCAACCATTGCATCAATAATCAGAAATATATTCCAATGTATAATAATCCTCATTTCTCTAAAGTTTAATGGAGAGAGCAGGTTAAATTGTGCAATGTAAGGTTTCACATCCACTCACAAGAATTGCAATATTTCTTCTCTTTTATTTGAAGGAAGGAGAGTGTTGCAAGAATAAGCCTATGGATCTCTGGTAAATCTTAACATTTAATTGACTGTCCCAAAGCCTCTCTACAGTCCAACAATTCTGAGAATTCTGGAAAACAAGTCACATTCTAATGCTTTGGTTTAAGTACATTGTTTCTAACATAATCTGAATGTTTATGGAATCCAAAGTCAAAGCTAAGATTTTGTCTGTCCTAGACAATAAGTAGATAAGATCCAAGCCTCCTTCCTGAAGATTTTCTGATTTAAATCAATAGGCTTTACTAAGTACCTGTTATGAGCAGATGTTTTGCTTTTAATATGAGAGATAATGAAATAGGAAAAGTATAAAATCTTAGAAGACCTGATGTCTACCCTTGAGGAATTTACAGTCTGATTCAGGAAATATTAAAAAGAATGTTGTATAAAATGATTTGAAAAATAGCTACAAGGCAAATTGAGACAATCGAAGTGCCATTGTGGTAGCTGATTCGTGGCTCCCCAAAGATATCCACATCCTAATCTTTGGAAGAGGTTAACATGTTGCCTAACACGGTAAAAGGGACTTGGCAGATGTGACTAGATTGAAAATCTTGACATGGGAGATTATCCTAGATTATACAGATAGGCCCAGTTTAGTCACCAGGATCCCTAAAAGAGGGAGGCAAGGAGGTCAAAGGCAGCATAAGAGATTTGATGATGATCATGAGGTTGGAAAGAAGCAAGGAAGGGGCCACAGGCAGCTGGCTTGTGGAAGCTAGAAAAGACAAGGAAACAATTATCCCCTAAGAGCCTCCAGAAGGAATCAGCCTTGTCAACACCTGGACTTGAGCCCAATAAGACCGATTTTGGACTTCTGTCCTCCAGAGCTGCAACAGAATACATTTGTATTGTTTCAACCACTAAGTTTGTGGTAATTTGTTACAGCCATATTAGAAAATGAATACAGTTATATGATTTGAAAAGATAAAGGTAGAAGGTAATACCAAATTAATAATGGAATAAACTAGATGCAGTGGCTCACGCCTGGGAACACTTTGTAATCCCTGCACTTTGGGAGCTGAGACAGGAGGACTGCTTCAGGCCAGGAATTTGTAACCAGGCTAGGCAACATAGCCAAAGCCTCCGTCTCTAATTTAAAATTTTTTGTTTTAATTAGCCAGATGTGGTGGCACACACCTGTAGTCCTAGCAGATCAGGAGGTTAAGGTAGAAGAATTGCTTGACACCAGGAGTTTGAGACTGCAATGAGCTATGACTTTGCAACTGCACTCCAGCCTGAGGGACAGAGCAACAGCCTATTTCTGAAAAGAATTTTAAAATAAAATAATGTAATGAAGTATAATGGAAATGAATTATTGATTATGATTATGATGGTAATAACACCCTAAGTTAGATGAGAACATCTTCTCCACAGTCTTGATTTCCATGAGAAGGACTTTATTCTGACACCCTGCTGGCCTCTCCTGACCCTTTTATCTCTTGGGCCTTGGTTATAGGAAGTGATGTTTCTGGTTAATATGAAAAATACCTGCACATGCTCAGCCTAGTTCTACCAGTCTTCTTGGAAAACGGCTTCCTGTAGGAACTTTCTTCTCTTTTTATGGTAAACATACCCCAAGGGGTGCCGCTATGACAGGAAGCATGAGTCTACCTAATTCTAGGGTGCATTTAGCAGGCCAATTTGCCTCTCAAACTAAACTGCATTCTCCAACCTTTCTCTACAAGTAATGAGGTAATATTTTGCTTCTGTATTTGCTTTTTCCAAATTTCCCAAATTGTTCAAAAACTGGGTGGAAAAGAAGGGTACAATTTTGGGGTGTGGTTTCAGAATCTCAACTTTTAATATTTATAGATTGCATACCATGTGCCAAGCACAGCAGAAATATTCTGCATAAATTATCTCATTTTATCCTCACAAAAACCTTATGAGGCAAGTACTAGTGGTAGGGATGGGAGACAGGGAAATTCTGGACAGAAGAAGGCAGCCCTCTTGGGCCCCACCCTCAAGCCTGGAACCACAGCCCAAAGTGAGATTATGCATTTCTGTTTTTGTGCTCAAATATTGCCTTTTCCAAAACCACCTGTGGCCCACCCTGCTCCCCATCCTGTGCCCATAAAAAACTCCAGGCTCCATTAGCAGAAAGCAGATTAAGAGGAGGAACAGCTGGGCTAGGCACGGTGGCTCATGCCTATAATCTCAGCACTTTGGGAGGCTGAGGCAGGTGGATCACTTGAGGTCAGGAGTTCGAGACCAGCCTGGCCAACATGGTGAAACCCCATCTCTACTAAAAATACAAAAATCAGCTGAGCATGGCAGCAGGCACCTGTAATCCCAGCTACTGGGGAGGGTGAGGCAGGAAAATCACTTGAACCCTGGAGGCGGAGGTTGCAGTGAGCTGAGATCGCACCACTGCACTCTAGTCTGGGTGACAGGGGGAGACTCCATTTCAAAAAAAAAAAAAGGAACAGCTGGGCATTGGAGACTACAGTTGGACGTTGGAGAGAAGCAGCTTCATTTCAAAGGGATGGCTTGATGGCATTTCTTCGGAGAGGAGTTTGGCCAGGGACAGCCAGAATCCAGGGGAGAAACACCTTCCCACTCCATCCCCTTTTCAGCTTCCCTCCCCACTGAGAGCCACTTTCATCGGCAATAAAATCCTCCACATTTACCACCTCTCAATTTGTTTGTGCAACCTCATTCCTCCTGGACACTGAACAAGAACTCAGGTGTGGGTGCAAAAGGCTGTCACACTGACCCTCCACTGAGCTGTTAACACTTAAACCATCTGCGGATGGCAAAGCTAAAAGAGTGCTGATTGTAACACTTCTTCTGGGGCATCAGTGGTTGCAGGTACTCCTCCCTAGATGCTGCCATGGGGCCCACATGAAGTTTTGCTCCTGCTGGCACCCAAAAGCACTCACCCCAGCTCCTGTACCCGCTCACCTGCATGTTCCGTCCCACAGGTGAGCACAACAGGTTGGGCGCAATGGGTTGGAATGAATGGAGTCTGTCTGTGCTGGTGCTGAAGAGGCTAGCTAGCTCCAGTGCCCACACTTCAGTTCCTACCTGCGAAGGGGTCAGGTAAGATTTCCTGCTTCATTGTATTACCTGCATTTTATAGATAATGAAATGGAGGCACAGAGAGGTTAAGTAACTTACTCAAAGCCTCACAACTTGGAAATGGCAAAGCTGTGATTCATGTCCAGGTCTTTCCAACTTTCAAACCTGTGCTTTTGAACACTCTGCATCATATCCTTCTTCCTGGAGGGTATGAGGTTAGAACTGAATACTAATGATGATTTCTAAAGAAAGCTCTGTCTTCCTGGAATAAATTTTGGCTTGACTTCTAAGAAAGTTGCTAGATATAAAGCTCAAACAAAAAATAGACCACATAGATCACAGCAGTCTTGTTTTGTACGCTAATTTAAACGCTATTAATTGTCTAGGTCACTTGTAGCTTGCCTTTCACATGTACACAGCCTAGAGTTGATTACAAAAACAAAAGCCCCTTTGATAAAGATTTCACCACTTAAAATACAGCCACGCAGAAAGCCTTTAATCTTTCATGGCATGGAACTATCCCCACTTAATCAGAAGCTGCCTAAGGGGTAATCTCAAAAACTGATGCCTACAGCTGAAAATTAAGATATCAGACTTTTATCTCATTTGATCAGTTCTATTTCACTTTTGATTCCACCTCCTTCCCCTTCTCTTATCCTACAGGCAGTGGACCATATATTTCTTGCTTCACAGAGGATTTAATAGGTAGTCACAATTCTACAGCTGGACATCCCACAAAGCAATATTCTCCATGATAAATTTCAGCCATTTTTGACCCTCAGCTTTCCTTTGAGAGCCGTATCAACCATATTGATAAGACCTCATATTACCATTTCAGGAGTATAACAAGGTTAAGACGATTGCTGTCTCAGCAAAATGCTGAGCTATTGATTCATGCCTTTATAACAACAAGGCTGGATTACTACAATTTATTGTTGGCTTCCCTCCCAGAATGCTCACTGCTTTGACTTGACTTTGTAGAGGATTCAGCAGTCAGAGTGTTCAACAACTAATACACAAATGCCTGCACACATCACATCAGTACCACAAACATTAAGCTGAAATACAGAACTGGCTTGAAAAATTGTAGGTTCAGGTCCTGCTTTTAACCCTATGAAACATAGAGAACATTTTCCTTCCAGAAACAAGGCTTTCATATAAGACTCTGGAATTGAACTGACTGTGGCTCAAGGAGTCTAAGCTACTTTATAAGAATGCCACACTTCACTAGACTTAGGATCTGATCAGGAACCTGAGGAAAACCTCTCTTTGGGGGAACCTAATAGGTCCACAGTCAATATGGGCTTACTATAGCACACTAACTAAATTGTATCAGAAGATATTTTCACTTTTAAAAAGTGTAATACCTACAACACGGTAATATTCTATAATCTACATTAACACCTTAGAGGAACTCAAATCACACAATGTCCCTGCATCTCAAATCTCACTGAGAAGTAATTCTTACTGTCATATCATGTTTAGATGAAGTCTCCTTCCATCTAGTAGACCAGTGCATATCTGCTATGGTCTGAATGTTGGTTACCCCCTGCCCCCCAGTTAATATGTTGTAACCTAATACCCCATATGATAGTATCTTAAGAAATGGGGCCTTTAGGGAATGATTAAGTTATGAAGGCTCTACTTTCCAGAATGGTATTTCTGACCTTAAAAAAAGGCTCAAGTCAGCTCCTTTGTCTCTTCCACCATATAAGGACACAGCAAAAAAGGTGCCATCTATGAGGAATGAGGCCCTCACCAGACACCATATCTGCTTGCACCTCGATGTTGGACTTCCCAGTCTCCAGAACTATAAGCAATAAATTTCTGTTGTTTGTAAGTGACCCAGTCTAAGGTGTTTTGTTATAGAAGCACACAAATGAACTAAGACAATATCAAAGTATGCTTAGAGAACCACTCACTTCAAAATCATCTGTAATGTTTATTAAAGAATAGATTTCAGGGTTCTAATCCTAGAATCACAAACTCCGGAACTGGGACTTAGAATTCACGTTTTTAACAAGCTTCCCAGCATTTTTAACAAGCTTTAATGTAAACTAAAATTTGAGAACCACTGTACTAGACACAGCAAGTTCTAGGAGTGAATGCTCCCAAAGCCTCATTCTGCCTGGCTGTGATAAGTGCTGGGTAGGCATTGTTTCTATGTATGATGTATGATTAAACGAACAGTTGATGAATCTATGTAGAATTCACAAAGTCCAAGGCAGTATCTCTCTTCTTGTGATCTGCTCAGCACTCCTAACAGAGATAGAGAAGCACCAGGTAGACTTATGAGATTTAGATTAAGAGGAAAAAAAAAAAATTGACATCCAGGTAAATTTGAATTTCAGATAACAACACATACTTTTTAGTATAAGTATGTCCCGTGAAATATTTGGCCACCCTAGCCCAGACTACATAGTCCTATGTTGACCCATTGTTTTCTCTTGGTTGGTGTTCCCTCAACACAGAAAAAAGACAGATGTCTCTGGGTATAGAGGATATTGACAAGGAAGCCAAAGAATGCTTCCTGTGTAACTCCAGAAGGGCTGTCAGCTCTACCCTTAAAGAGCAGAGTGAGATTTTCCTTCCAAGCTCACTGTCTCTGCCCAGGCAGGCCTTATCCAAGGGTGGGGTTCTTATTTCTCTGATCCTGTAATATCTCATCTAATAAAAAAGAGAATGCAATATTCCCTCCTAAGGCTTGCTATACTGATTAAGTAAAGTAACAAACGTAAGGCTTAACACTGGTATTTACTTTCTCACCTCCAGTCTTTTTCAAGCTCTATCACACTCATCACTAATACAGTTCCATTGACACTATCAACCCCTCATTCATGCACATGTCCACATGTGCTTACTCTTGCACACACACATGAACATGCACACACTCACACATGCATGCACATACACTTTTTGTATTTCTACTTATTCGCTATATAGGAGATTTACACAATATATCTCAGAGGCTAAAGGAAAGAGGGCTCTGATGCCAAGCGTTCAAATTCCATCTCTGCCTTTATGTTTTCTGTGTGACATTAGCAAATTATTCAATATCTTCCTGCCTGAGTGTCCTCATTCGCAAAATGTGAATACTAATGCATACTTCACAGGGTTGTTGAGAGGATTAAATATATTAATAGAGTAACCACTTAGAATAGTACCTGCATATAGTAAGTACTATATGTTTTAAGCTAGTATTATTTTTATCAATGTCATCATAATCATCATCTCCATCCCACCCAGATAATTTCTTGAACCTCAGCAGCTTCATAGCACCAAGAATTATTATCTGAAGGAATCCCTCTCTCCTAGGACTGGAAAGGTACCCAGAAGCCCAAATTTTACCCTCATTATATGGAAAAAATTGCTAAATTATATCTAAGGCCCAAATTTTACTGTCATTATCTGGGGAAAATTGCTAAATTATATCTAAGTAAGCTAATTTATACCTCCTGGTAATTTCTAAAACATACATGCCATTGATATTGTTTTTTAATTGATGAAGTAAATTGAGTACAGGAATTATTACTGAGTAGAGAAATAATTCAGAGTTCTTATTTTGGTAACTAGTTGTTTGGCTCAAAAGCTAGTTTTTAGAAATTGCCTAAAGAGCAAAATATGTAACCTAGTATATTTGAAATGTCTCATCTAAACCTGCAAGATCAAAATGTGTCCAGATTTTGTTAAAATATGAATCCCACTGTCACTACTAGTTTAGAATTTTGTGAGGAACATACCCAACTCTCCTTCATATCCCGTCACTATCTCACCCAATTCCTTTTACCCAACAAATAATTTAACACTACATATATAGAATACTAGCAGGAAAGGCATTTATACATTGACCCATCTAATTAATAAATATTGACTGTCTTTGTGTATAAGATGCCGTACGTATAGTTGAGAATACAACATACAAATAACACTGCTTTCATGGAGCTTACAGTCTATAGGAAATCAGAAAAAAAGAAAAGAGAAATATATAATATGTCATTTGGTGACAAAGTCTATGAAGTCTGTCTTAGTCCATTTGTGCTGCTATAACAAAATACCTGAGACTGTATAATTTATAAATAACATAAATTTATTTCTCATAATTCTGGAGGCTGGGAAGTCCAAGACCAAGGCACCAGCAGGTCCAGTCTCTGCATCCAAGATGATGCCTTGTGCTCTGTAGCCTCACATACTGGAAAAGAAGAGAAAGAACCCATTCCTTCAAGCTCTTTTATAAGGGCCTTAATCCCATCCACAAAGGCTTTGTCCTCATGACTTCATCACCTCCTAAGGGCCTCACCTCTTAATACTATTACATTGACCATTAAGTCTCAACACATGAATTTTGGGGACCATGCTGAGATGATAGCAAAGACAAATAAAGCAAGGATGAGGCTAGCACATGCAGTAAGTCCTGTACTTTCACTTAGTGTTATCTGGGAAGACCTCACTGATATTTGCACAGAAATTCAAGAGAGGTGGTGGAATGACCACCTGTAGCTAGGCGGAAGAGACAGCAATGCAAAGACTTTGAGATAGGACCATGCCCAGCATGCTTGCTTGAGATAAAAGAGATCAGTGTGGCTGGAATGGAGACAACATAAAAGGCAGGAGTAGATGATGTCAGAGAGGAGCCAAATGATTAAGAGCATTGTAAGCAATTATATGCACTTTTGCACTTACTTGAATGAAGGGGGAAACCAAGGGAGGGTTTTGAGCAGAGGAATAACAAGAACTGGATTATCTTTTAGAAGGATCACATTGGTTGATGTGTGGACAATAATGGTAGTAGGGCAGGTATAATAAAATGAGGAGACATATTAGGAGTAATTACGATAACCCAGATGAAAGATGATGATGTTTTAGACTAAGATGATGGCAATGAAGTAGATAAGAAGTGGTTGGATTCTCGATATATTTTAGAAGTGCAAGAGAAAATGGTTTATACCATTCAAAACTCTAGGCATGCATATTAGAGTAACACAAAACAAGTGAACGTATATTAGAAATTTTACTTAAATATTTAAATTTTGAATCAACAATAATTTCCAAAAGTATGAAGTTGAAAAGCTTCCCTGGGGAGTAACGTGAGACCACTAGAGAGATATAAAAAGGACACAGAGAAACAGGAAGCCATTGTGGGTTTTCTGAACAGGAAAATGAAAAAAGTAGAAGAGGAAGATTGTTAAATTTCTCGTTAAATACTTGATCCACCTCGACTTCTCTTCTCAAATTAAGCCTGAAACAATAATACGCACCTATAAATACTTTGTGAGGCCAAAATACTAGTTTATGTGCACTACCTCAAGCCATATTGACAAAAGTAAAATAGTGCCTTTTACCTTGGCAAAGGTCAAATTCCTTCTAGAATGGAGTACCCAGTTCTAGGTTAGTAGTGTAACTCCACGGACCAGGTGTGCCTCTGAGCAACACCATCAGTGAGCAACCACTACTCTGATTTATGTTTGCTGCATCCTTTTGAATGTTGAAGAAACCTGAATTATCTGTGAATTGAGCCTTATCTGGTAACACCTTGATTTAACCACAATCTTTTTCTAAAGAACCAAAGAAGTACAAACTTGCACAGGAAATGAATTTAGAAGTGAAAGGCAAAAAAGCCAGAACCCTCCAAAAAAGGCCCTCAAAAGACAAATAGGCAGACAGCAATGATTAAATTCAGGGACATTTAAATTTTCTCAGCATTGGACTTTCCTTGGATTAAAAATTGTAAAAGGTCCAGAGAAAAATAACAAAGGTAGTTAAAGACTTGGAAAGTGAATTTTGAGGTATTTTAAGAATACTGGGTAATTTAAGCTGAAGAAAAGGTAACAAATATGTGACATGAATTTGCTTTTTTAAATGAACATATCAAAAATTAGGATTTACTACTAAAACTGATGCAGGGTTTTTCTCAGTCACTTAGCCGGAGACCTCCAGCCGGCAACACCACTTTCCAGGGTTTCAAGATGGGGTTCACCACAGAAGATGCCCTGTCCACTCAGTCCCTTGGGCTGTACCTGGCATGCCCTTCAGCATGGATCCCACAGTCACTGCAACTGCACGCTCAGCCCCCAGTGGGAGTGGGTATGTGAGCAAGTGAGTGCCAGGTCTGGCTGTCCATTCCATGTGCCAGCACAAGAACAGGCTCCATGCAGGGCTTGCAGCTGGACCAGGCATGTCGCAAGCCACTCACGCAGTGAACTCCAGTGTCCAGATGAGGGGAACACAAGGATGCCCAGGCAGGGGTGCCCACGACCCTGAAGCCCCAGAGCAGGGGTGTTACAGCATGCTAATTAGCTTTTTCAGTCCTGCTGTTCACAGCTCAGTGGATGTCAGTGTATTAACAGCACTGTCAGCCCCTTGTCCTGCTCCAACCTGTGGCCCTGGGGCTGGCTCAGTCCTGCCACTGCTTTCTGTTGTATGGGGCAGCTGCCCTCCACTGGCAGAGGGCAGGGGGCCACAGTGTTACAGCCTTTTCTGTACCCACGTTCAGTGGGTCCTGAGCCCTTGTCCCACATCCGAGAAGAATGAAGATAGGTTGACAATTGAATGGTGAGGAGCGGGGAGAAGAAGTTTATTGAGTGAGGAAACAGCTCTCAGCAGAAAGGGGACATGAGCATGGTCCACCACCCATACTCCAGTGGTCTCTTTCTCAGAGTGGTTGACTCCAAGGCTTTTATGGGCTCAGAATGGAGAGTGCATGCTGATTGGTTTGTGAGTATGCAAAAAAGGGTAAATCAAAGGCAGCATTCAAATGTGGGCATGACCGTGTAAAAAACCAATTAGGGAAGGGTAAGTATATGTAACCTATGTGAAGGGTGAGGATTAATCAGAGTAAAGCACACCAAACAAGAAGAAAGGTCCTCAGTCTGGTCTGTGGATTTATCTGAGACTTGTAGCTTGGCCTTTAGGCTTTAAACTGTCTTTGGTTTGAAGGTGGAGTTTCACTGGGGACCTGCCCCTGTCTGACTAGGATTTGTCTGCCTCCTGCTGCTGTCAAAACCATGTGCACTAAGAACCCATCTGACAACAGTTGCAACCCATCACCTTGCCTGAGCTTAACCCTCTATCACCCAGAGTGATAGTTTCAAAAGTCTCTGCAGGCAATATCAGTATTTACAAGCAAATTCATGTAGTTACTATGAATTATTCATAAGTAATAAAATGTTACCTGACACTCTCTTGGTGGCTATCTCATTTATTTCTGATTCAGAATTGCTTTCTTAACACAAATCTGACAGGCTTTTTCTATGAACGTGTCTGAAAGGGGATTCACTGACAGTGAAAACTCATATAAAAAAAATGCCTCCAAAAGTGGGGGAAAACTTTAGCTAAAAACCTATATAAAAGAATCAGATCAAATTATCAAAGAAGCCTGGTTCATCTTGAATAACTATTCATGTTAAAATGAATGAAGGAGTTTCCTATAGGGAAGGCCAAGTCTTCCAGGGTAACTATCATGGAAATAGATTAAGTTTCTCTATAAAAATTCACTTGCAACAAAGACTATTATAGCTCTTGAAAATGTGTATAATTCATGGTATTTTTCTATGTTCTAACTTCTAAGTACACTCTTATTACAGTGTTTGGAGCAAGAAATGCTGTAGCATAGGCTTATAACACTATTAGTATGCTCATACACTCTTATTCTTCAGTATAATAAATATTCCATTGATATGTTTCTCCTTGCAGTATTATAAATATGATATTGGGAAGAGTGTTACAAATTCACTTGATATATGTAACAGGATCAATTAACACAATTTTAGTCACAATGAAAACCTGAAATTAAGGTATTAAAAATTATTGTAATAAAAATAATTACATGGCTGGGCGCGGTGGCTCACGCTTGTAATCCCAGCACTTTGGGAGGCTGAGGTGGGCGGATCACGAGGTCAGGAGATCAAGACCATGGTGAAACCCCGTCTCTACTAAAAAATACAAAAAATTAGCCAGGCGTGGTGGTGGGCGCCTGTAGTCCCAGCTACTTGGAGAGGCTGAGGCAGGAGAATGGCGTGAACCCGGGAGGTGGAGCTTGCAGTGAGCTGAGATTGCGCCACTGCACTCCAGCCTGGGCGACAGAGCGAGACTCCATCTCAAAAAAAAAAAAAAAAAAAAATTACATTTATTGAGTCCCAGTATGTGTCAGACATTTTATGTATATTATTTCTAACCTCACAATAGCCCCACTTATCATTATCTTCATTTTCACATGAGGAATCCTATTTACATAAACCTAATTTCTTGAAGGAAAAGGAGCCAAGAAGTGATAATGCTGATATTTGAAATCTCACAAATTTGAATTAAAAATTGTTGAACTTCCTACTTTCACATCCTCTTTTTAGTAGCATTTTTTCATTTTCTTTGTCTAGATTTATGTTGAAGTCATTTTTGTTTACTTGAGGACATTTAAGAATATTGAAAACTGAAAATTTGGTTTGTTAAAAATTCTATTTTGATATATTTTTACAAAATCAATGTGTATGGGCAGAATTTTTAAATGATATTTTGGGAACTTTACTTCTGTAGTGTTTTACTACAAATGCCATTTTCAAAAGTTGATATGATTTTAGCATGAGACTTGGATAAATTGTGAATTCTGTTCTACAAAACAAATGACTGGAGGATGTATCTTTCAGTTAGACTTAAAAAGAACAGTAATTAAAGACATCAGCTCCAACTAAAAAGCAAGGCTTGCTGGGTTTCTGGGGAAGAATAACTGCTGGCATACTGCATAGCCAAAGTGGGAAAACGGCTTACACAAGAGAGGGCATCCAGGAGAACACTGACTCTGAAATCTGACCTCCTGGCACCACCTAAGGACATTCTGGGAGCCAATTTAAGCCCATGAAAATATCAACATTGATTTCAAATCCAAAGACACATATGCATTTCTTGTTTCTGGGAGTGAAACACCTTATCAAACAAAATATTTCTCTCTCAGGATTAGGATGAAAATTCACTCCCTCTTAAACAAATGAAGCAAAACAAACACAGTAAAATTCAGAGGCTAGATTACTTCTGAATTACCTAGATTAAATCAAGCCATATAGATTGTGTGCTGAGGGCAATTTGTGGGCAAAACCCTAGGGTTATCTACCAGGCTGCCTCTGTATTGATTCAGTATTTCTGCTGTAATGAGTAGAGTGAAAAAAAAAATCCAGTAGTGAGCTAAGCTGCTTATGAATCAAAAGACTTTCTTTGATGCATCTTAATACTACTTTGCTGGGACACTTGCCCACATTTCCTACAGCTGTTCCAGGGAGACAGAACTGGGCTACTAGGAATAGTGTCAGTTACACTGAGAGAGAAAATGACAGGGGTAGGCTTGTCTTTGTTCTTTCTGAAAGTGGTAATTTTAATGGTGACCAGGATATGTAAGAAGTATATTTATATTTTCATCACTTCCTGAGCCAACATATTTATATTCAACTTAAGTTGGTTTTAAACAAAGAAACAAACAATAATCTAAAACACTCAAGAAAATATATGAATGCAGAGACACTTCTATTGAAAAAGAACATTTTCATTTCATGGTTGATTTTTTTTCTGTCACAGAGAAGGCAATGAAATACAAGACAACACTTCCATATTTTCCTCTTCTGCAACAAGTACAGAGACATACACATTCAGATGCCTTATAAATCACACTTGTTAATATTCACCAACCACAGAATCAAAACCTGTAAAGGCTATATCTGACCAGAATATTTTGATTGCAATTAGGTCCTATGTAGACAGAAAACCTGACTTACACTTGCTCCTGAAAAAAATATTGGCTCTTATAACTGCGATATTCCTGTATAATTTTGGTTTAGATACTACTTTTCCAGGGCACAAATGACGTCATCAGGACCTGATTTCTCTGAGTTGAAAAGTATGTGGGATTTTAAGTCAAATCAGAATTCCAGGTCCAACTCTTTTTATAGGGGAATATTAGGGAAAGCATAAATTCAGTGAATCTCAATCAGCTTGTCTGAAAATAAGAGATAATAGCCCCCTGAAGCAGGATCAAATGAGAATGTACGGAAACTGTGGCTATAACTCCAAGGTATCATAAGAACATTAAAGATAAACGCATATGACTTTCCTCCTAATAGAGTGTATCAAAGAAATTCCAGCTTTGGGAGCCAAGTGAGCTGGTGGAAGAGATAAAAGTGGGGGAGTAGGGAGGAATGTTTAGAAGAATAATCAAGGAGCATGACAGTACCGGGTGGCTGATGGACAAGGGAACAAGAACACCAGGAATCTGGAGCATGGCAAGACAAGGGAAGTGAGAGCATTAGAAAAAGCCATGTGGGAGAGATCTAGCATGCCCTTTCTTGTTTATGTAGAGTATGTTACAAATTCAACTATTCGATGGTGTTTGTTAAAATGAACGTTTCAACCAGCAGCTGCCAAAACCATCTCTGAAACTCAAAGGTCCTTTTCTATGGCCTACACCTTGGACAACAGGCTTTCTCTTTGGTTAATAAGAGAAATCAGCTGAAGTTAAAATTATACAGAAAATACATTTTTATAACAGAAAATATCACCCTAGTACTAACATCTAGCTGATGAGGAAGGAAATAAGATATTTGCAGGCTTGTATTTCTTCATTCTTTGAACAAATGTGCATTGAAAACCAGCTACTATGTGGTGAGCACTGTGTACAGCAATCTCCTTAGTATACATAGTTTCTCTCTCTATGGTTCCAGGTACCCACATTCAACCATGATCTGAAAATATTAAATGAAAAATTCCGGAAATAAGCAATTCATGTGCTTCAAATTGCACACCATTCTGAGTAACGTGATGAAATCTCATGCCATCCAACTCCATCCACTCGAGATGTGAATCATCCCTTTGCCCAGGAAATCCATGCTGTCTACACTACCTCCCATTAGCCACTTGGTAGCCATTTAGATGATCAGTTCAACTATGGTTGTATCACCATACTTGTGTTCAAAGAACACTTATTTTATTTCACAGCAGTTGCAAAATGCAAGAGTAGTGATGCTGGCAATTTGACTATGCCAAAGAGAATCTGTAAAGTGCTTTCTAAAAGTGAAGAGGTAAAAGTTCTCAACTTAATAAAGAAAGCAAAAAAATTGTATGGTGAGGTTGCTAAGATCTATGGTAGGAATGAATCTTCTATCTGTGAAATTGTGAAGAAGAAAAAAGAAATGTGCGCTAGTTTTGCTGTCACGCCCCAAAATGCAAAAGTTATGGCCATAGTGCGTGTAAGTGCTGAATTAAAATGGAAAAGGCATTAAATTTATGGGTGTAAGACATGAACAGAAATGTGTTCCACCTGATGGCAATCAGTTTCAGGCACCCACTGGGGGTCTTGGAATATATTCCCCCCAAATAAGGAGGACTGCTGTATACAAAAATAAATAAAAACATTGTCCCTATTTTCCTGTAGCTGCCTAGTAAAGAAAATTTACAAATGTAAATAATGAAAATATAATGTAAAAAATTGCCTAATAGATATCAACATGCTATAGAGGCATAGAGAAGTATCTGTCTCTGCAGAATTTGGGGAAAGGAGACACAGAGAAAATATTTGAGGTGGTCATGAAGACAGAGTGGGAGCTTATGGGAAATGAGGGGGTGGTCATCCAGGAATAAGGAAGGACGTGCACAAAGACACACAAACCTGAAAGTGGACTGGTATGTTACTCAGCGCGACTAAACCATGAAAGCATTGAGCCATGACATTATGAAAATCACATTTAATAGGATATTGTATGTTTGGGCCTTATCCCGGGGAAAAGAAATTCTAAAAGTTATTTTAAATCAGAAAGGAATAAGATCAAATTTACGTTTTAGAATGCCAGCTCCGGAAAGATTACAGAATGTGGATTGACGTTTAATGGAGATAGCACACAAAAGCAGAGATATTGAGAAAAACTACAGTTATTACTTGAAAAATATTTAGGATATAAGTTCTTTTTTTTTTTTTTTTGAGACGGAGTCTTGCTCTGTCAACCAGGCTGGAGTGCAGTGGTGCGATCTTGGCTCACTGCAACCTCTGCCTCCCAGGTTCACGCCATTCTCCTGCCTCAGCCTCCTGAGTATCTGGGTCTACAGCTCCCGCCACCACACCTGGCTATTTTTTTTTTTTTTTTTGTATATTTTTAGTAGAGACGTGGTTTCACCGTGTTAGCCAGGGTGGTCTCGGTCTCCTGACCTCGTGATCCGACCACCTCGGTCTCTCAAAGTGCTGGGATTACAGGCATGAGCCACTGGGCCCAGCCTAGGATATAAATTCTAGAGGCTATGTGGCCATATTAATCAGGATTCTCCAGAGAAATAGAACCAATAGGATATATAGATATGTAAAAGAAGACTTATTAGGGGAATTGGCTCTAGCAATTATGGAGGCTGAGAAGTCCCATGATAGGCCACCTGCAAGCTGGAGGTCACCTAGAATGCCAGTAGCATTGCTGATATGATTTGGCTCTGTGTCCTCACGCAAATCTCATGTTGAATTGTAATTCCCAGTGTTAGGGGAGGGACCTGCTGAGAGGTGATTGGATCATGGGGGTGGTTTCCCCCTTGCTGTTCTCACAGTAGTGAGTTCCTACAGGATCTGATGGTTTAAAAGTGTATAGCACTTCTCTCTTGGCTCTCCCTCCTGCTCTGCCATGATAAGACATGTTTCCTTCACCTTCCACCATGATTGTGAGTTGCCTGAAGCCTCCAGTCATGCTTCCAGTACAGCCTGCAGAACTGTGAGTCAATTAAGCCTCGGTTCTTCATAAATTACCCAGCCTCAGGTAGTTCTTTATACAGCAGTGTGAGAACAGACCAATAAAATCATCCAGTTGAAGTCCAAAATCCCCAAAACCAGGTGGTGAAACTTAGAATGATGGTGTAACACTCAGTCCAAGGACAAAGGCCTGAGAACCCAAGGCATAGGGGCCTCAGGAGGGAGATGGTGTAAGTCCCAGAGTTCAAAAGCCAGAGAGCCTGGGGTTCTGATGTCCAAAGACAGGAGAAAAAGAAATGTGCATCCCAGCTCCAGGAGAGAAAGAAACTCACTTTTTTGTTATATCTGGGCCCACAGCTGATTGGATGGTGCCCACCTACATTGTAGGTCATCTTCCTCACTCAATCCAATGCCTCACCGGCCAATCTCCTCTGGAAACACTGTCAAGACACACACAGTAATAATCCTTTACTAGTTCTCTAGGTAATCTTTAATCCAGTCAAGTTGACACCTAAAATTAACCATCACAGTGGCTGACTGGGTTTAGAAGATAATAGGATGGTGCTCGGAATGAGTCCCAGGAAATTATAATAGTATAATTAATAGGGTGTAGGCTTTGAGGAAGGAAAAATATTTGGAGGTCATTAGAGGTATCTCTGTGCTATTCCAGGTAGTAGTAAAATAAACAAGTCTGGAGCCTAGGAGAGAGTTCTGAGCGGGAAAGATATTTGAGGATCATTAGCATACAGTAGAAACTATGCAAATAATATAATTTCCATGGAAAGAAACCATGCAGTGTAAGGAAATCTGTAAACAGTGAATGAGGGAGGAGTAAATACAGATAAGAAACTGGAAAGATTGACTGTGAAGAAGCGGAGTATTATCTCCTTTTTGGTGCCCCCAAAATGCCTTTACATCCTTAGAACCTAGCGTGGTAAACAGCACATAGCAGAATTTGCTAGGCTGTGAAATCCTACAGAAAATGAACTATATGTTATTTATCACTTTATCCTTAAGATACAGTTAGTGTGTGGTTCTCACTTAACCAACAAATGAAAGAGGGGTGGGGAGAGAGAAACAAAGATTATGGGGTTTGGGAAAGTAGTATTGCTAGAAGGAAAAAACAGGAGAGAAGAGATATTATTTAGAATGGGAAATAGAACAGAACTAGTTACAAATTTATGCGGCATGAGTCTGATATGAATAAATGATTCATATGAAATGAAATGATTCATGCTAATATGAATAAGTGATTGAATAAACAAAAAATGTGGGAGAAGAGATAAATCTTTCTTACAGAAATATTCCAAATAATATATGGAAATGCTCTTCTTCCCTTGAGTGTAAGCTGGACTTCATCACTCTCTTTGAAATAATCGAGGATAGAAAGTGGAAAATAGTAACTTTACAGCAGAGAAACCTAGCAAACACTACTTTAACCATGTGATTAATGTTAACCTAAGCAGTTATGCTACACTGATCTCATGTACCTCCTGGTATAACATGATTATGTCACTTTATCTCTGTGGTGTTTGTTTTTCCCAAAAGTTCATAACCTTGAGTTATGAGACTACCACCAGACAAATGCAAATCGAGGAGCATTCTATAAAATAACTAATCATTACTCCTCAAAACTGTAAAGACTGTGAAAAACAAAGAAACACTGAGAAACCATCACATATCACAAATGACTGAAGAGACATGATGACTAAAAGCAATGTGGTATCCCTTTAGGTTGAAACCTGGAACACAAAAAGGACATTAGTGTAAAAGCTAGGGAAATCCAAATAAGGACAAGAGTTTAGTTAACAGCAATATACCAAGGATGGTTCCTTAGTTTTGACAAATGTAGCTGGTAATGTAAGATGTAAACATTAAAGGAAACCAAATGAGGGGCTGTGTTGGTTTCCTAGGTCTGCCATAACAAATTCCTACAAACTGAAAACCACAGCACATTTTCTCATAGTTCTGGAGGCCAGAAGTCTGAAATCAAGGTATGAGCAGGGCTATTTCCTTCTGGAGGCTCTGAGGGAGAAGCCATTTCAAGCCTTTGCATAGCTTTTGGTGGCTGCTAAAAATCTTTGGTGTTTCTTGGTTTGTAACTGCACTTCACTCTCACATGACCTTCTTCAAGACTTCTCCTCCTACCCCCACATCCCATGTCTGTGTCTTTTCCTTTTCTGTCTCTTATAAGGACATTCAGCATTGGATTTAGAGTCCTCCCTAGTATCAGGATGATCCCATCTTGAAATCCTTAATTTCATCTTCAAAGACCCTATTTCCAATTACGGTCACATTCACAGGTACAAGACAAACTTTTGAGTTACTATACGACCCACTATAGGGATATTTGGGAAATTTCTGCACAATCCTTGCAACTTTTCTGAAACTAACAATTATATCAGAATAAAAATGTGTTTATAAAGGGGGAGGGGACAGTGGTTAAGTGGAATCAGTACAATGGAGGTGTAGCCTTAGATATTTAAAAAGATACTTCCTTAGTGACAAAAGGAAAGAAGGAAGTAACAGGATGAATATGGATGTCTGTAGGCATGTAGGAGAGATATTAAGATTGTGGCAAAAGAATCTCATTCTCTCTAAATGGGAGGCAGGACTTTAAAAGAAAATAAAAAGTGTTTGGAGACATATAATGGTACCTCTAAAGAAAGGTATACAAGTATTGGAAAGTGGGAAGGAGTAGTTCTCAGAAATAGCACTGAGCAGCCTTGAGGTCTAGTTAAGGTCACAAACCATGAGCAAGCAACAGTCCCAGTTCAGTGTGGTCATTTATACTAGCAGCCCTCAGCAGCTAAGGCAGAATACAGTGACAGACAAGCATGCTGGTGAGAACAAACTGAAATGTTTGATCTAGAAATTCAGGCTAGGCTGGAAAGCAACTGAGTAAAGACTGTCAGTGTCAGAGCAGTCCTCTAAAACATGTATGTGTGTATGAAGCACACGGGGACCTTATTAAATTGCAGACAAGGTGTGGAGAGGGGTCAGAGAATCCTACATTTCCAACAAGCTCCTAGGTAAGGCTGAGACTCCCACTGCTGGTCCACAGAACTCATTTTGAGTAGTAAGAACTTAAAGAACTTAGAGATCTCCAGGAAGTCCAAATGCAGTCTAAGAAAGGCACAGAACTGTAGAAAGAAATGAAACTGTGGAAAATCAAGGGCTCATATTTGTGAAATGGATTAATGTTTGAGGATGATAAGGTTTAGGGAGTTGCCACGGGCATGAGTGCCTGAAGACAAGTAGCAAAGAACCTCGTTTGAAGAACAGATAGAGTGTTAAGTGGGTCCTCCCTGGAGACACTGAGGCTACGTGGGATGAGGATAATTTGAGTTGTGAGGAAAACTTAACTGAGTATTAATTTATTTGACACATCTGGAAAAGAGGGACCTTGAGACTACTGAAGGGTGATATAACCTGGAGAGTCTGAAAGGCAGGTAGATGTCTGTTCATGTTTTGGAAGAAAACCCATCTGGAAAAAACAATGGATACCTGAAGTTCATGATTGACCCAGGAGACACAGGGAGGTGGTAGAGAGGTTACTGATTAAAGATTTGGAGGAAAGCTTTCCAAATAAGTTTCATTACCAGCCTGAATTTACTAATAAATTCCAGTTCAAAAAAGAAGTTAGTCAGCAAAGACAATGATTGTAAAGAAAATTGAGGCTGCAGCATGAACTTTTGCAAGGATGTTAACAGAAGGTTGGAGTGAGACAGTGAACATGAAAGAAAGAGATACCGTTTTGTGGCACTTGCCCTTCAGATGAGGACTGAGAAAGCCAAATGGAAGAAGAAGAGTTGAGAGCTAGAAAGGAGAGCAGTAAGTGAAGTCAACGTACTCCTGCGACTTAGGAGAAGTCCCTAAACAAAAAATTACTCCTCTCAGGAAACACAATTTCTAGTTGTGCACATGTATGTAAAGAAGAAAGAGCAAGAGCACTTCTTTGACTGACAATCTTTTAGTCCACAGAAAGATGGTATCTGTTCAGTGGCAGCGGATTGAGGACTTTACAGTAGTGCGATTATCAGATTTATTTTAAATTCTGATACATAAAAATGTAGGGGTTTTTTTTACCTCCTGCTGTTGATTCTCATGGAAACTATACTTATCGTAGGTTTGGGAAATGCAGCTCAGGGCTCTGAGATGACTGACAGGAGTGCTAACACTGGATGTAATCCAGGATGGCGGATTAGAGAGGAGACCTTTACAGCTCTCTTGCATTCTAATTAGCTGGCAGTCATGAAAGATGTAAGCTCCAGACATTGACATTGTCACTTCAGGCAAGGACAAAAGTCATCTAATTTATATTAATATGAGAAAAGTTTAAGTCTGCCCATTTAAAATGGGAGAGTTTAGGCAAACTTTCATTAGCTTCTTTGGCTGACAAATGAAATGATGCAAGACTGTAAAAGACACATCATTTTTCTATAAATTAGTAGAGATTGGAAATCATCTTATGGTAAATCACCTCTTTTATCAGCAGAAATATCTCTGAACTGGAACAAAAATGAGAATATTTCATTAACTTAAAAATCTTATTCTTGTCATTTTTAAAGCTATTTACATTATTGTCTATCCCATGAATTAACATTAGGAGAAAATACATTTGTGGATAGTTGTGAAATTTGGAGATAAAAGTGAAGATGTTTGTATCCTTAAAAATATGCATTTATTTTTAGTGTTTTATTCTCCCTTATATTAGTAGTTTTTAAATGATAATACTATATATATAATATATATTTTTACTATAATATGTAATGGCACACATTACATAGTTAACATAGTATACTTATAGTTTTAAACTCTTCTATTCGATCTTCCTTAATTTTATTATACTTTTGCCTACAGTGATCTAAAGACATAAAATCAAGGCTTATGTTTCATTATTAAGATAAATCTTACAGCTTTTTTTAAAAAAACACAGTGCTTTTACCATGTTCAGGGGTTGGAATAAAGTATTGCAAGGTTTCTCAATAATTTAGGAAACATTTACATTCCCTAGAATTTCATTGATTGATCTGGTTAAAAGGCAAATCAGTAATTGTTGTACCTTCAAAAAGGACTAAAATGCAACTTGTTTTCTAACCAACAATGAGTCTTGGACTCAGACTTAAAACTGTTATTGACCTTTACTGTGTCCCAGAAAGTGTGTTAAATATTTGATTTATAAAAGGAATAAAACATAATTCCTATTCTTAAAGCGTATACAGCTTAAAGATCAGAATATGTAGGAATTATGAAGATCATTGCCCACATGGCAGCATGTGATTAAATGAGAGACACCGATCTCATTTCTATTACTGAACATTCAACTATGTTTCCTTAAAATATTTTCTCTCTAGAATCACTACCAAATACTTTGTCCTACGAAAAGACCCAATTCACTCTAGGATGAATTATTGAGGCCTACTACTGTCAACATCTCAGTCATAAGGCATTTCTTTTAGAATCTGGCACATAGTAGGGACTCAACAAATGATGAATGAGTGACTCAAGGAATGTTGAGAGAAAATGTAAAATATAAACTATTCCTCAGGTGCTTCTTCTTCATCTGAAAACATGAGACAGTTTACTTTAAGTATAGATTAAATTAATTCACATTAAATGAAATTAATTTCATCATTGTCTCTTAAAACAGAATAAAAATGCCCAACTAAAGTATCCTGGCAAATTTCCTTCAGAAGCAGTAATATTTTATCCATTAATTATTCATTTTATTCATATAAATGTCTATAAAGTGGTGTTAGAATAATTTTCTCAGTAATGTTATCTTTGATATATGCCTTCCTCATGTTTTTCACTAATTATCTTATTTTTTACAGTAACTATTTTCAAGAAACTGGAAGCAACTTGTAGTGTCCTACATCAATTGATGAGTGACATTAACCCTCAATATTTCTCTCCTATAGACAAAACTTGCTCTTTAATCTCTCTCTGTTCTCAGAGGATATTGCTCTTTTCCTTGACAATCTTCTTCAAATAATAATGCCATGTGCTAAGCCAACCCTTACCATAAAAATCCATTTCTTTCTTCAGGTTATCTCTGCTGATTTGGAATTATTATCTCTAATTCTTTTTCTCCATTTTAACATCACTTTTTAAAACCTGATACTGTAGAGTAGTAAGAATAAGTTATGAAAAATTATAAAAAATATTTGGTAGTCCAATTTAGTGATATTTTTACCTGCTTTTTTTTCTCCCATCTACTTGTTCTCAGTTTAAAGCCTGGGTAACTATGTTGTTTATTTCCATGCCTGCCAGAAGGCAGCTACAAAAGTAAATTTCAAGCAACAACTGAAAAAAGGTAACAAAAGACATAATACATATTAATAAACCTGAAAAATATTCAACCGACAGCCTATTATTATTCTTCACATCAAAGAAAACATAGGAACTGGGTCTCAGAAGCAAAAACGAGGGGAAAAATATAACAACAGAACTTGGAAATTAGATGAAACTTCAGAAGGCTGAAAGGGGTTCAGGAAGAGAAGTCAAAATATCCAGAAGCAAGTAGAAGAAATGAGTATGACAAGACTTATAAATATGCTCTAGTACTAGGCAATTGGTAGCTGTACTCACGCAGAATTCATATGATCTTTTTTTTCTTTTTTTTTTCAGACAGAGTCTAGCTCTGTCGCCCAGGCTGGAGTGCAGTGGCATGATCTTGGCTCACTGCAACCTCTGTCTCCCGGGTTCCAGTGATTCTCCTGCCTCAGCCTCCTGAGTAGCTGGGATTACAGGCATATGCCACCACGCCTGGCTAATTTTTGTATTTTTAATAGAGACAGGGTTTCACCACATTGGCCAGGCTGGTCTCAAACTTCTGACCTCAGGTGATCTGCCCATCTTGGCCTCCCAAAGTGCTGGGATTATAGGTGTGAGCCACTACTCCCCGACCACATTATCTTATAATAAGTTCTTCTTTACTTCAAGAAAAGTAATTCCTTTAGGCTTCACCTCTTCAATTTAATGCATGAAGTACTTTTAATGTGAATTAACTTAATAACTAGTTATTCATGTAGTCATTCATCAGAAGTAAAATATCCTAAGTGGTTAAAAAAAATGCAACTGACTTCTAGAAAATTTTATTCCAGTGGACCACGCTGTCTATGAGGAAAAAATCATCAAATCAAGTATATCGTGGAATTTCCTAATGTTCCAGTTTCTTTCCCATTATAAGGTCCAACTGTTTTATATTTGTTATCATTTCTTCAGATTTCAGGCAAGATCTAAAAAATGAGTCACACACAAAATGTTACCAGACAGAATGAGCAAGATACTACACAACTTGTTACTGGGGTACTGTCTACTTTACTCCACAAGGTGCACAGAAGCTCCAGAAAAATCCTGCAAAGGCAAAGACTCTGCCTTGATTCACCCTGAATTCCCACTACCCATTACTGAAACAGTGCCTGGCACACAGGCATTGAGAGAATACAAACTAGGATCAGAATGCTGTCACAAAGCCATTCACAAAACTAGTTCACTAGTTAGGTGTGTCTTCAGTGACAATCTTCCACGTTTTCCACTATTCATTATTCAGAATTTAGGGAACTGTGTACATATAAAATGAATAGTAAAGTTATACTAGGAATATTATATTCACGGTATATTCATATAACAAGATATTAACACTGATAAAACAATTTCTCCAAAGATTCAGAATTAGCAACAAAAATTAATTTAATAGAAGGTAGGTTATACCTTTAAAAGGCACGAAGAATGTGGTGAATTTGCTGGTTCATAGCTCAAAAATATGGAAAAATGCAGGGGGTTTCCCATCTATGAAGCAATGGAGAAGTTTTACAGAATCAGGCAAAAAAATAAGTGAACTAGTATTCCATAAAATAAAAATTTAAAAGACAACTCCAACAGTCAAGGTAAATCGGATTCACAGCATTTAATTGGGCATAATTTGAAGCATGTACTTAGTACTAGGATGCCTGAATAAGAATGAAAAGGGCTGCCTGAAAATGGATTGCCAGATACAGAAAGGAAGGCAGAAAAGCTGCAAAAGTGTAAGCAAACCAGGGCAGGCAATGCTCTATTAGGACAGGAGATATTTTAAAGAGCAACATACAAGGAACACTAGGATAAAGGCCAAGTTATAGGAGCACTCATAAGAGGCAAACTAAGAGAAGTGGAGAGTCAGTACCTGTCTGATGAGTGTATGAGTAAGGAAACAAGTGAATGCATCTATGTTTTAGCTATTTTAAATAACTTTTAAAAAATCTTTTGCTGTACAGAAATGGTTCTCTAAGGGAGATAGTATAAGAACTCTAAGAGTCTTAAACCTAATGCACATGTCTGGGAGATTTTCTCCTTTAAGAAGATTCTTTATTGTGATGAACAAGCAGGCTGTGGATAGGCAGGATATTTTTAACATCTCTTTTGCACTGTTAAAGTAGTTCACAAACATCTTTGACAAATCACAAGATGATGATGGGAGAAAGTATAAAGATAAATAAATCTGGCATAAAATGTTAAATAAATACACTTTGGAAGGCAAGTAATAGACAAGAGCTGAGAAAGAAAAAACAGAAAGAGGAAGGAAAAAAGAAGGTACGGGAGGAGAAGTAAAGAGAATGAGAGAGAAAGGAGGGGAGGGGAGGGTAGAGGAAGGGTATGGAAGTGAGAGTAGCAGCAGGCCGCCAAATGCGCAGGCAGGTGGGGACGGGTCCCCAGTGAAACCCCGTCTGCAAGCCAAAGAAAGTTTAAAGCCTGAAAGGCAAGCTACAAGTTAAATTCTCAGACCAGATTAAGAACTTGTCTTCCCATTTGGCGCACATTCCTCTGATTGGTCCCCTACCCTTCACCGATTTTTCATATACCTACCCTTTCCTAATTGGTTTTCTACACTGTCGTGCCCACCTTTGAGTGGTGTCTTTGCTTTAACCCTTTCGCATACTTACAAATAAATCAGCACACACTCTGCATTCTGAGTCCATAAGAGGCCCTGGACCCAGCCACACGGGGAGAACTTTCCCGCCTTCAGGTAGGGGGACCAACTCCACATCCCCCCTCTGCTGAAAGCCATCTTCATCACTCAATAAAATCTTCTCTGCCTTACTCATCCTTCAATGTGCCGCATGTCCTCATTCTTCATGGGCACCGTACAAGAGCTCAGGAACCTCCAAATATGTATACAAGCTATAACACAGGTAAGCTGGGGCACACCAGCATGCCTGAGTGAGGCCCAGGTGGGAGGTTGCTGGCTGGGAGTCCCCAGCTTGCAAAGTGATCAAGAAGAAAAATCCTGCATCAGAAGCAGAAGGGAAAAGAACCAGAGAGTCTTAAGATTCCCCTCAGCTTGACCAAATTTCAGATAGGTTTCATCGGGACCTCTCTTTTCTGAGAGCATTTACTTTAAAAACTTTTCATTGCAAATTCTTTCTCTGTCTTTTTGAAATTTGTGTAAATTTTTTAACGTCGCTTTTCAGTTATAAATCCAGCAATCTCTTTCTCAAGGGCCTAGAACTATCCCTTCGACATGTAATCATCAAGGGAGATGGCACCCCCATCTTCCTGTCCAACTTTGGTGGACAGCCCCAAGTTATAAAACCACCTCCTGCCAGAGAGGAGAAGAAACTCACTCCTGAAGGAGTAAACTTTTACTTCTCCTTTGGGTAAAGCCAATCAGGAAACAAGCCTACATTCTCCCCCTCAGCCCAGCATATAAAAATCCTCTCATCCTTTGCTTCAGTGGAGTTGAGCTCAGACTGAGTCCTGGCCTCTCTCCCCTGTTGAGATAGGCTTGAAAAAAGTCTTCCGTGTCTATTTAGCTTTGTCCAGTGCAATTTTTGCTTTGGCAGAAGGGAGGGGAGGGGACAAGTGGGGAGGGGAGGGGAGGGGAAGGGAGGGGAGGAGGGGATAGTGAGCGGAGGGGGAAGTGAGAGGGGGAGGGGAGGGGAGGGGAGAGGAGAGGAGAGGAGAGGAGAGGAGAGGACAGGACAGGACAGGACAGGACAGGACAGGACTCAGGGATCTTGATCAATAATTACTACTGTAAAAATGATAAATAAGAGCTGTTTTAATTGCATGGTTTTAATTGCTCATTCAGTAGGTAGTAAAACTACAATTCAATCAAGCATGCTAAACCATTGAAAAATGAATGCATTACCAAGTATGAATAACTTGTTCATAATTCATTGAGCCTGCCATAGGGCAGGCACAACTAAGAGGCATTTGGCAACCAAAGCAATGCAAGCTGGTTGTGAGGAGAAAAAAGCTAGGATCCTAAGAACAAATAGAAGAGACTACATGCCACTGGCTCAGGTGCAGAGCTAGTCACTAAAGATGACTATTGGTCTGATGTCTACCGTCCCAACGTAAACATCTTGCTTTAGGAAGCCACTGCACTCCAGGCCAGCAAATGGAGTATTGAAGCAGAACTCTGCAGCACATGTGCATTGAATTTTAGCAGATTTCAGGAGCACTTTCAATAGTCAGGGGACAGAGAACCGAGTGGATCCTCCTGGGAGAAAGGCTCAGCAAAGACTCAAGGAAGAACTAGCCTGAGCAACAGGAGCCAAATATCAGTTAGGTGACCTGAACAATTCCATGGGGTAAAAACTGCAACTCAGTCGGCACATGGGTAAACTTGTGGCTTGCTTCAGGTATCTTTGGAATTTTGATTCTATCAACAAGACTAATTCCAGATCCTAAATGCTAGTAGACAGAGACAGTAAGTATATATCCCATTGCAATGATGGTCTTAGATGCTGGGCAGTAGGGATAGGAAACAATGACAGACTGATGAAATGGGCTGAGCCTTCAGCGACAGAGAATCAGGGTTAAAATTGGAAAGAACTGGAGAAGACTGTGCCTAAACTGTCTTTATCCCTACTCCAAGATGCTGGTAACTTTTCTTAGAAGCTTTTTAAGAACTTTTGAAAACTCCTGCTGCTTTCCTGTCCAGGCACAAGCGTTGATATTTATTTAAGGGTGTGATACACTAAACTTTTTCATCAACTCACAAAATGTGAACCCTTCCCAGATAGCAAAACGGCACACTCCTATTGTCTTTCATTTCCAAGTGCCAGAGGGGAATTGCTTTTAATAAATACTTTTACACTGCACTTCAGTTGAATTGCTATCTTGTGAAAACAGGCCTGAGGAGAATAACACATTGCCAAATTCCCTCCAGCAAGTGCAAAATAATACTGTAGGTTCTGGCATAGAAATAAAATGGAAATTTGATTACTTTGTTTTATTCTATATGAAGATAATGTGTGAGCACATTTAAATACATAATTCAACATATTTCAGCTATGGCCCTAGATGATGATTTAATGTCAGCCTTACACTAACCTTGTAACATGAGAGTTGCATTTAGAGCTGACAACTAAAAAGAGGGTTGATGAAATTACACCTTATTTTATTTTCTGCAGAGCTAAGCAGACCTGTTTATTCCATTCTCAATGCCAACTACCACCATAAATTTGAGAAAACTAAACCTACGCAGAGAAGGCCATGCATATTAATAAAGCTGAAAGAATTGTCTGTTTACCATATTGGGATAGACTCTTCCCAGGAATAAAAAATAAATAAAATGTGGAGATAATTTTCATGGGTCAAATTACAGTAAGTGATGTAAGGTCCGAACAGATTTATCATACTTACCTTTTAATTATATAAAATCCACAATTGTATTAGAGATATATAAATAGCTACTTCTGGGGGAAATACTGAATTGCTTCAGGAAAATGCAGTGTAGGGATATTTTGCATAAATGGTTAAAGAGTTAAGGAGGCCACTAGTAAGATATTAGAGAGAGAATATTAATATTCTTCAGTGATATTGTGGAAGAGCACAATATTTTACATTGGGAAATAGTTTTAATGGTAAAAACTTTAAGCTGATAATTTTAAAAATTTGTTCTTTCCATTTTATGTATTTTACTTACCTCTTTGGCAACAAGCATAGGCTAGCCCAGAAAACTGACACATTGACTACTTTTAATCCTAACACTAATTTTCAGGCCACAGACATAGCAGATGATGCATTATTAGCAGGCTTCCAGAATCTCACAAGCCAATGTGATAAAATGTTTCATAATATCCATTTAAAGTAATATTCACATCTGAAAGGCAGTATCTTTACAAAGGTCAGTTTTATAACTGCTACTTTTGTGACTTAGGGCCTAGAAGACAATTATATTACTTCCCACAACACACGAAAGGAATAAAAATGAAAAGTTTAGGAGGTCTACATAATCCAGCTGTTTTTACTTCTTTTCCTGAATAATATTTTAGCATGGAAATTTGCACATAAAGAAACTAACTATGAACTAATATAAAAATATGGATGAACCAAAGCCAATTTTGCTAGATCTGTAATGGATTATGAAAGACAGGATATATTCTCATTTTGTGTCACATTTCTGTTCACTTTCTTCTAATCACAGGTAAAATAGAGGCTCTGTCTTAAAGCAAATTATCTTTGACATTATCTACTTTTGAGAACCAAAGACCTTCTTTTTACTTCCTTTGGCTTACAGTGCAGACTTCAGCAGTATTTGTCTATTTATCTTTAATTAATAAATTATAGCCTTCCTTGTTCCAAAAGAAAAGTATTTGAAGCAACACTCTCCAGCATTGTGCTGGCTGTAGGTTTCTATTTGAATTCACTTAATTCCAATTTGTAATCTACAAGACTGTCTGCCTTAATTGTTGCTCTTGCTACTGTTTCTGGTATGCTGCTATCACTACTTTTCATACTGTTTCCATATTTGTCGCTTCATAATTATACAAACTGCACTGAATTGCACAAGGGGCTTGGAAATGCCTGTGGTGTCTGATTAGGAATTTTTTTTTTTTTTTTTTTGAGAACAGATTTCACTATATTGACCAGGCTAGAGTGAGTTGACTATTCACAGGTGTGGTCATAGTATACTGCAGTCTTAAACTCCTGAGCTCAAGTGATCCTCCTGCCGCAGCCTCACAAGTAGCTGGGACTACAGGTGCACACCACTGCAACTGGGTGTACTAACTGCACAGGCTATACTAACCTATTACTCTACTTAGGGTTCTTTTTTTGAGACAGAGTCCTTCTCAGTCACCCAGGCTGGAGTGCAGTGGCGTGATGTTGGCTCACTGCAACCTCTGCCTCTGGGTTCAAGTGATTCCCCTGCCTCAGCCTCCTGAGTAGCTGAGATTACAGGCACATGTCACCACGCCTGGCTAATTTTTGTATTTTTAGTAGAAACAGGGTTTCACCACGTTGGCCAGATTGGTCTTGAACTCCTGACCTCAGGTGATCCACCCGCCTCAGCCTCCCAAAATGCTGGGATTACAGGAATGAGCCACCACACCTGGCCAGGGTTCTCTCTTTAAGACCACGTTTTCTTTGGTCCCCTAGGGTAATGGGTATGTCCCCTAAGGGTCATCACTGACTTTATCAGTGAAGGACATTGTTCTCACTGGGCACTTCCACTTCTAGGGTTCTTCTCCAGAGGACTCTGACTTTATTATTAGTGATTTTAGCAGTCATATTTTCTTGATGGCCACTTTGGCTATATAGAAAATTTCCATACTAAACACTCTGGACCCATCCTGTGGCCTCTCCTGATCAAGTCTCATGGTTCTTGTTTATTCTCTTACTTCTCACAATGAGCAAAACATTTTGGAATTTGGATCTCAAAAGTGCCTAATGGGCTGGGTGCGGTGGCTCATGCCTGTAATCCAAGCACTTTCTTTGGGAGGCAAGGGGGAGGAATCACTTGAGTTCAGGAGTTCGAGACTAGCCTGGACAACATAGGGAGACCTTGTCTCTATAAAAAATAAAAAAATTAGCCAGACCTGGTGGCATATTCCTGTAGTCCCAGCTACTCAGAAGGCTGAGGTGGAAAGATCATCTGAGGCCGAGAGGTTGAAGCTACAGTGAGTAGTGATTGCATCACTGCACTGCAGCCTGGATGACAGAGTGAGACCCTGTCTCAAAAAAGAAAATACAAAAGGACCTAATGTAAAAAAATTGCAATTCACGTAATTCACATGCTAGTGACTCCCATGTTATTCCAGAGTTCTCAGTGTTTTATACCTGTTCTTCTTTTATAAGGAGTATGCACTTGGATTGAGTCTAGATGATACCAAACAAGATGCCTAATACAATGTTTTCATTTGCCACAACTCTTGAACATTGCCATTACATCTTCACACATCATCTCTGCATCAGCTGCCATTTCCTGAAATCAATGTAGAATCAATCCAGTGGCCTGTCTCATATAGCTGGAGTCCATCTGACCTCATGTGTACCTCATTTCTCAAAGCATCTAGGATTTTTTAAAAAACAGAGAGTTAAAAGATCAGTTACAATTTACAGAAAAAGCAGTATAGTTAGCCAGTGAACATAGGAAAGGATGCTCAATGTCGCTCATAGCATGAGATGTAAATTAAATGCTTTGACTATCAAATACATTTAAAAATTAAAATATTCTATAACATGCAGTCACTTTTCATTCACACTCAGAATTGGTGAAACTATTTAAGAATACAACGTGGAAATACTTGTTTTTATAAATTATAACAATTCTGTGCCTCTGTTTATTCAACTGAAAGTATGGATAATAATATCTACTTATAATGTATGGCAAAAAATAAATTAGTGTTTTCAAAGTAATTAGAATTGTGTCTCACACAAAGAAAGCTCTACATTAGTGTTAGCTATTATTATTGTTATCAACATTTAAAATAAGCAGACCTTTGATTTAGCAACTTCACTCATAGGAATTTGTCCTAGAAACAAAGGCAGATCTAGGCTTTTTGAGGCCAGAAACTTATGTAATTTTGGAGGTCCTCTTTAATATAGTAATGAGAATTGTATTTAGCTAAGCTCGTTTCACTGTATTAAATAAACTATACACTTAAAAATGGTTAGGATGGTGAATTTTATCATAATTTTAAAAAGTCCAGTTGGGAAAAAAAGGACAAGGGGACAGGACCATCAGAGAGCTCGCTCACTGTCCATCCACATGAACACATAGATAAGGTCACGTGAGCACACAGAAAGCCGGTAGCTGCCTGCAAGCAGAGAGGAGAGGCCTCAGGACATTATGTTCAGTGAAATAAGCCAGGCACAGAAAGACGAACTTCACATGTTCTCACTCATTTGTGGGAGCTAAAATTTAAAACAATTGAACTCATGAAGATAGAGAGTAGAATGATGGTTACCAGAGACTGGGAAAGGGTAGTGGAGTAGGAAGGGGGGAATGAAGATGGTTAATGGGTAGAAAAATATGGGTAGACAGAATAAATAAGATCTAGTATTTGATAGCACAAAAGGGTGATTACAGTCAACAATAATTTTATTGTACATTTTAAAATAATTAAATGAGTATAATTGGAATGTTTGTAACACAAAGAAATGATAAATGCTTGAGGTGATGGATACCCCATTTACCCTGATATGATTATTACACACTGTATGCCTATATCAAAATATCACATGTACCCCATAAATATATACACCTGCTAGGTACCCATAAAAATTTTAAAAAATAAAATAAAAAGGAGAGAATAGTCCTCAGAAGAAAATGACCTTGCCAGCACCTTAATCTTGGATTTTCCAGCCTCCAAAAACATGAAAACTAAATTTCTGTTGTTTAAGGGGGAAAAAAAAGTGAATATGTATAATGGGAAAATAAATTAGAAGAGTTTTGGAAATCAGGTCCTTTCTTTTGTCTTAAGATCTATTGGGAAAATTTACCAGAATTGCTTATTTCGGTGTGCTTTCTGGTTGAATTCAGGTATCCTCCACCAAAAATATTCTGCAATTCTCAGTGTTCAGAGGTCCTGTGCAAGTGAGGGATTCTGAAGGCTTAGCTTTAATACTTTCGCAAGAAATCTACCTTTGCCAAGAAAAGTGCTCACAGTGTGTAAGGTTGTCCGCTATAGCATGGCTCATACCAGTGAAAAACAGGGGAAAAAATCAACACCTGCTAACAGACAGCATAGCATGATGGTCAAAAGAGTAAACTCTGAGGGCTCCACTATTTGTTGCTGTTTGACTTTAGGCAAGATACTTAACCTCTCTGTTTCTATGTTTCATTATCTATAAGACGGGATGATAAGACTCTATGTCATCAGGTTTTTATGAAAAGTCAATGAATTGATATTTATAAAGTGCTTAGAACAGTGCCTAATATCTGATAAACGTTATTTAAGTATAAAATAATTAAAAATCAAACTGGAGACTAATTAAATAAGTCCATATATTTATACAATAGAATGCTATACAGGCAATAAAAAGGGAAGGAAAATTTACATTAAAAATAAATATTGGTATTTCAAGCTGTGTGTAATAAAAGGAAATTGTAAAACAGCAAAATGTAATATAATACCAAGTATGGGGTTAGAAGAAGAGAAACTTGCTTTTACACTACTTATAGGTAGAGTGGCTCAACACAATACTCTTTAGAGATTTTTTTTGGTCTAATGTGGGAGAAAATACATAAACAATTCACTTGAGTACACTGTACATAATTATGAAAATTTAAAAATAAATGGTCCCATGGTGTTTTGGTTTTTTGTTTGTTTACCTAGCTCCCATAGAGAAATGGAGTTTCTGTCCCCCTTCTGGGATCTGGGCTCTGTTACTGCTTTGTCAATAGAATAGGGAAAACAGTGACACCAAATTAGTTTCCAGGCCAAGGCCACAAGAAACTGGCAGTTTCCATGTTCTGCCTCTTGGTATACTAGCTCCTGAACCCAGCTTTTCTCTGAGGAAGCCTAAGCAACATGAAGAGGCCCTTTATAGGTGCTCTGGTTTACAGCCTCAGCTGAGGCCCAGCCAACAACCAGCATCAACTATCAGACATGTGAGCTAACGTGCCTCTTGTCGATATGAGCCCCGACCTCCCGGTCTGTCCTTGCAGAGCAGAGATAAGCCATCAATACTGGATTCAAGCCACGTTCCTGACCCCAGACATTGTGGGAAGTGCAAACTGGTTGTTTAATGCCATTATCATTTGTTCTCATTGTTACACAATAGATAACTGGAATACGTATATTTTTTCCCATGATCTGAGCATTTTGTGTGCTCTCAACCAAAGACAGTCTCTTCTTAGCAGACTATACTTTCCACTTCCAACCACTGAGACCACATAGTACAAATAGAGTCAATGAGTCTACAGCTATAAATACAGCCATTGTATCTTCCATTTTTTGCTCTATGATGATCCCTCTTTCTGCTATTTACATACTAGCCAACAAATTAAATCCATAACAATTGTTGAAGGTTTGTTAGTAACAGCACTAGCACTAGACTTGCCCTCCCCCCACATAAAAATTGTCTTGTTGTTGCTTAAAATGCAAGTCTGGGATGTTCAAAGAGTTTTTGAGGCTGGGCATGGTGGCTCATGCTTGTAATTCCAGCATTTTGGGAGCCTGAGGAAGGAAGATCACTTGAGCCCAGGAGTTCAAAACCAGCCTGGGAAAGCCTGCATCTACAAAAAAAAAAAAAAAAAATATATATATATATATGTCATGTATATATATATGTCATATATATCATGTATATATGTCATGTCATATATATATCATGTATATATATGTCATGTCATATATATATCATGTATATATATGTCATGTCATATATATATGTGTATATATATATATATACACACACACACACACACACACACACCCCTCCAGGAGCAGTGGCTGGCCCCTGTAGTCCTAGCTACTAGAGGCTGAAACAGGAGGATCTCTTGAGCCCAGGAGTTCCAGGCAGTGAGTTATGATCACACCACTGCCCTCCAGCCTGGGTAACAAAGCAAGACCCTGTCTCTAAAAAACAGAGAGAGAGTGAGAGAGTTTTTGAATCAATGGTAAAAGTAATCAAGAAAGGCCTTATCCAATAACTGAGAACTAATGGAAGTGCATGGATCTAATAGAAGTATACAGAACTAATGCAATGGAACTAATGGAAGTGTCACTACAATCTGGCAGGATTGGGCAACAATTGCATGAAATCATTGGAAAGCTGGAGGAAACCTTAGCCAGAGGCATGACATGACTCTGGGCGATTAAATGAGCACAGAAAAGCAATTGCTTAGGTATGACCTATGAATCAATGTACCTCCATGTGGATGACACCCACATTTTTGTGTGTTGATTCACTCAGAACTCCCCCTTCTAGGAACCTTAGCTCACTGTCCAATGATGTGTGTGTCTGTGTGTGTGTGTGTGTGTGTGTGTATGTTTGTGTATGTTTTCTCACGTGCCCTTTAATATGCATCAGAAATGCATGGAAGCATGTGTAAGAAACTCTTAATAATAGTTAATAATGGCTCCTTCCGGAGAGCTGGGAAGCAGGATTTGGGAAGCAGATGGTCTGTGGGAAGGGTAGGGAAACATTACTTTTTATTTTTTTTTTCACAAGAAGAACATATTGCTTATATAGTTTAAATGAAAAAATATCAATTTTAAATAAGTGATTCTAATTAGAAGCATGGGGTTTATAACTTTTCGTGGCTTTCTGGCAGATAGCATGACATTATGTTTTATCCTGGCAAGCTTTCCTCTATTCCCTCTCTGAAAATGACAGTACTGGATAGTAGGTTGTACGCATTCATTTTTAACGTGGAATGGTTATGAAATGTCAAACCTTTTCACTTCTCCTTTATATTATTCAGCTCCAAAGATTTTCATGTTCTAAAAATAAGACAAACTTCTCTCCTGAGTTTATGTATCTTGAACATGTTTTAAGTATACAGTAGTCATTTGCGAAATGTGTATCTAAAGGTGGACATCAAAACTGTATTTGTGATAATCATTTTTCTTTTCATGCTATCTCAGAGTAATCCCAGGAAATGTTCTTTCATGATCAAAGCAAATCACTGCCTGGAAAAAATGCACTATTTTCAGTTAACTCTCCTACTAGCAAGTGCCAAATGCATTTGAAGACAGAATTTTTCACAGTAGAGAAAGTTAAGTACTGCACTAAAAAGCAGCCACAAGATCACTAAGACAATCTACACAAGAAAACATGTGGGCCGACTATACATGTTTATTCAGGGCAAAACCACCATCAGTGTGCAGAGCTTAGCTTTATATATCTCACAACATGCCCCAGAGAATAACAGAGACTCGGAAAAGACAGAAGGAAAATATGAATGGCTTCCAACTGTCAAAACACGCAGTTGGGCAGCTATATTAATCGTGATTTAAAAGCCTTGTAACATATTCTATTTGAATGGTATTCTATTTTTCCTTCTGTGCAAAGGAATATAGTCCCTATAAGAAAATAGACAATTTTTACTTGAACTAACTTTTTGTGTTACGGCCCTAACCAAGGACAGTTATCATAGTGTTTCTATCTCAGCAGATAAGAATTCCTGGTTAAGAAAGCCACAAACCACATAGGAAGGGAAAGTCATAAACATGAACTCATAAAGTGGCTTATTTTTAGAGAAAGATAGTAATGACAGACAGACTCTTCCTTTCTGCTCTTCCCACCTGAATTAAAATCAACTTAATTATTGCTAAAAAGGCACATGCTTGACTACTGGAAGAATGAAAGAGGGAAGGGAAAACATATTTCATATCTTTTATACTTCTTATGTAGTTGCTACTAGTCATGGCTCCAAAAAGTCATTTCTCATTTGCTATAGGGAGCTTGTCCCTGTTACCTTCTTTTGCTAACTTTGGCCTACCCACCTCCAGAGCCATTTTCCTGAAGTGATTAACTTAAGAAATGCATGAAGACACACTAGATTTCAAGTGAAAATACTGATTCAGTTAAATAAGTGAGTAATTTCTGTTATACTTAAGTAGTTTAAATGCAAATGATCCATTTTATGTTTTGTTTCTGAGTCGTCTCTTAAGAGAAACATAGATATTATTTCACAGTGAAAGTGGAAAAGATTCCTGACAATATTAACATGTTGTAACAAGGAAAACATTTGCAAAGACTACTTCTGCTCCTTTCCTAAAACTATACAGCTGGAAGGGACATCAGAAATTAATCATTCCAGTCTCCGCATTTTACAGATGGAAAACTTGGAGCATGGCAAGAGGCAGCTACGTCAGCAAGATTGCAAAGTCCGTTAACCATAAAGCCAGGATCTAACTCTTCCTGACTCACGGACCAATCACTCTCCAACTTAAGGAGAATGAAGCAAAACTACCACGCTATTCTTATCAGGGAATTTACTCAAAAGGTTTTTTGTTTCTTGTTTTGAAATTTTTTATTTCCAAAAAGTTATTTCAGATACAATTGCTTTTCCTAAAAGGATTGCCTTCTATGGAATTTAAAAATAAGAAAAAAGCGAAAGAGGCCAGCTGTGGTGGCTCACACCTGTAATCCCAGCATTGGGAGGTCAAGTCAGGCAGATCATCTGAAGTCAGGAGTTCGAAACCAGCCTGGCCAACATGGTGAAACCTCATCTCTACTAAAAATACAAAATTTAGCGGGGGTGCTGGCACACACCTGTAATCCCAGCTACTTGGGAGGCTGAGGCAGGAGAATCACTTGAGCCTGGGCAACAGAGGTTGCAGTGAGCCGAGATCTTGTCACTGCACTCCTGCCTGGGTGACAGAGTGAGACTTCGTTTCAAAAAAAAAAAAAAAAAGAGAGAGAGAAAGAACATAAAAGGAGAAGAAAAAAAAGCGGTAGGATATAAGACAGAATATATTAAATGGGGTTTTTAAGTGATTGCACAATTGACTGGTTTGGCAGTTAGGAGCTCAGCACATTTTCATCTTCTATACAAAATCCCAGTTACTTTCTGGGAAATACTAAAATGTAAGGGAAGCATATTTGTGACAGTTTTACCCAGCATAAAGAATATAGTATACTCTACCTGTGTTTAATGTGCTAAAGAAAATTGTGTAGGTTATCTTTGACTTTGGTGATCCAGGGGCTTTTCTTATATGAAACATTTTTGTCTTCAAATGTATTTGGCAATTGTGAGCAGCAGAATTAACCAAAAATAATGTATTTTCCAGGAAGTGAATTTTGATTACGAAAAACTTATCAAGACAACTTCATCAATCTAAATGAACATTTTCTTAAAATAGACAGCCTGGTTCATTGGGCATGGGAACCAGCATTTTTAACTACCTCTAATTCTGGTATAGAATAACACTTTCAAAAACACTGCTTCTAAGAATCAAGGACAAAGACCATATGACCATAGGATCGTTTTAATAGATGCCGAAAAAGCACAAATCAACATCCATTTATGATAAAAACTCTCAACAAACTGGGTGTATTAGTTTGTTTTCATCCTGCTATAAAGAACTGCCTGAGACTGGGTAATTTACAAAGGAAAGAGGTTTAATTGACTCACAGTTTAGCATGGCTGAGGAGACCTCAGGAAACTTACAATCATGCTGGAAGGGGAAGCAAGGTGCCTTCTTCAGAATGAGGCAGAAAGGAGAAGTGCCAAGTGAAGGGGGAAGAGCCCCTGATAAAACCATCAGATCTTATGAGAACTCACTCACTATCATAAAACAGCATGGGGGAAACCACCCCCATAATTCAATTATTTCCACCTGGTCTCTTCCTTGACACATTTGGAGGATTACAATTCAAGATGAGATTTGGGTGGGCAAAGCCTAACCATACCACTGGGCATACAAGGAACATACCTCAAAACAATGAAAGCCATTTTTGACAAGCCTAGAGCTAACATCATACTGAATGGAGAAAAATTGAAGGCCTTTCTACTAAGATCTGAAACAAGGATGCCCACTTTACCATTTTTATTCAACATTGTACTGGATGTACTAGCCAGAGCAATCAGGCAAGAAAAACAAAGGGCATCCAAATTGAATGGAAGAAGCCATATTATTCTTGTTCACACATGATATGATATTACATTTAGAAAACCTAAATACTACACCAAAAAACTATTAGAACTGATCCATGAATTCAGTGAAGTTGCAGGACACAAACTCAATATACAAAAATCAGTAGTGTTTCCATACACGAACAGTGAACAAACTGAAAAACAAATAATCCTTAAACTCCTATGGAACCACATAAGACCCCAAATAGCCAAAGCAATCCTGAGCAAAAAGAATGAAGAATAAAGGTGGAAGCATTGTACTATATAACTTCAAAATATACTATAAAGCCATAGTAACCAAAACTGCATGGTGCTGGCATTTAAAAAAACATAGAGACTAATGAAACAGAATAGAGAACCCAGAAATAAATCCATGCAGTTAAAGTCATCTCATTTTTCCACAAAGGTGCCAAGAACATACATGGGGTAAAGGGCATCCTTTTCGATATACGGATTTGAAAAAAACTGGATAACCATATTTAGAAGAATGAAGCTAGGTCCCTATCTCTCACCATATAGAAAAATCAAATCAAAATACATTTAATGACTTAAATATAAGACTTGCACCTATAAAACTACTAGAAGAAAACACTGGAGAAATATTTCAGGACACTGGTCTGGGCAAAGACTTTTTGGGTAAGACCTCAGAAGCACAGGCGGCAAAAGCAAAAGTAAACAAATAGCATTACAACAAGCTAAAAAGCTTTTGCATAAAAGAGGAAACAATCAACAAAGGTGAGAGATGACCCACACAAAATGGGAGAAAATAGTTGTAAACTATCCATTCAACAAGGGATCAATAATCAAAATATATAAGGAACTCAAATAACTAATAACAGAACAAAAAATTCCAATTAAAAATGGGCAAAGTATCAGAATAAACATTTATCAAAGACATACAAATGACCAACAAATATATGTAAAAATGCTCAGCATCACTAATCATCAGAGAAATGCAAATCAAAACCATAATGAGGTATTGTCTCACCCAAGTTAAAATGGCTTTTACTCAAAAGACAAAAAATAACAAATACTGGCAAGGATGTGGAGAAAGAGAAATGCTTGTACACTGTTGGTGGGAATGTAAATTAGTACAGCCACTATGGAAAACAGTATGGAGTTTCCTCAAAAAACTAAAAATAGAACTACCATAGGATCCAGCAACCCCCTGTTTGGTACACAGCCAAAACAAAAGAAATCAATAAATCGAAGGGACATGTGCACTCTACACTCCACATTCCTATGTTTATTGCATCATGATTTACAATAGCCAAGATATAGAATCAACCTAAATGTTCATCAAATCAACATATGAGTGAATTTAAAAAATGTGGTACATATACACAACGGAATATTATTCAGCCATGAAAATAATGAAATCCTGTTATTTGCAGCAACACGGATGAAACTAGAGTTGATTATGTTATGTGAAATAAGTTGGGCACAGACATATACCACATGTTCACACTCAATGTGGGAGCAAAATAAAGAGGGATCTCACAGAGATAGATATTTGGTTATTATGAGAGGCTGAGAAGCAGGGGGATGAAGAGCAGTTGATTCACGGGTACAAAAATACAGTTAAATAGAAGGAATAAGATCTAGTGTTTGATAGTATTGCTGGGTAACTATACTTAACAATAATGTATTGTATAGTTCAAAATAGTTAGAGGAGAAGAACTGGAATGTTCCTAATATAAAGAAAAGATAAATGTTTAAGGTGATAAATATCTCAATCACCCTGATTTGATCATTATACATTGTATGCATATAGCAAAATATTACATATAACCCCCAAATATGTACAAATATTATGTATTAATAAAAGAAATATCAATAAAAATACTACTGTTAAATGATAAACTGAGGCACATTAAAATTTAAGGAGTTTTGCAAAAGTGTCTTTAGAAGAGTGTAAAAAAGAAAAAAGGAGTTTATTTGAGCAAACGATGATTCATAAATCAGGCAGCATTAAGTGGGAAGTGATTTGGGGCTCCAAGGGAGAAGTTTGAAGGGAAGGCTTTTATAGGATAAATGCAGAAGCAGAGTAACAGCATTATTTCATTGGTTAAAATTTGAGCAGTTTTTGTATATGGTTTATCTCAGTGAAAAATTCATTATTATATAACTAATGCTCCTTTGGCCATCTGTGATTAGCAAAACTTAATTTTCATTTTGTTTACACAGGAACCCAGGGCATTGGAGCCATTTCAGCCTACTGACTTCCATTAAGTTATTTTATTACTGCTTTGTGAAAGCCCTTCCATGCACTTATTGAAGAGACAGCTTCCTTAGAATAGGGCAAGTAAAATGCCTCCACGATGTGCTCGATGTTGTACATGCATGATGTTAGCAAATAATCTGCTTACTTAAATGAATTTCTCATTTGTTGAAGAATAAAAAACACATGAGCATCTAATAGAAAAAGCATTTTTCCTTTCAGATACATCTATCATAGAACTTTCGTCTTAAGATGGAAATGAACAACTCCTAACCCAAAAACTTCTGCATTGTGCCTTCTATCACATCCAAAATTCCTAAAAAGACCTGCTGTCTTCTAAATATTCTTTTAAACGTTATTTAGAAGAATAACATTAATTCATCAAAGGCCATCAATCTATAAATGAAGATTGACTTAATAGACAACAATAATGGGATAAGCAACTAATGCCTTAATAGGAATGCAGCAAAGTGAAGATCTAGATTCTAGTGTAGGTTTGATGCTCAGGCTCGGGGAGACCTGCCTCAGAAGAAGCTATGTGGCTTCCCGTAGCCAGGCAAAGCATGAAGAAACTGAAGCCAATGGGGTGCAAAGATGAGAAATGAAGACAGGCAAGAACTGTTAGGGATAAAGCCAAGTCACCATTTTGGCATTTTGCTGACTTTGTCCTGTAGCCCCTTCATCTGGAGAATTTATAAGCACCCGCCTTCATGGAGCATGCAAGTAGAAGCTGCTTGGCTAAGAGAGAGCCCATATTTGCAAATCGAACAGACGAAAATTGAAACCCAAGCTCCAACAGCAGCTACGTGACCCTGAACATTACCTCTATAAATCTCAGCTGCCCATTTCTAAAATGGGGAAAATAATTCCCACATACATACCCATGAGAATTAAAAGATGGGTATGTAAAGTTCCTAATACGGTGCTGCTTCTTTTCCTTCACCTGCTCACTCTTCAGTGAAAGAAAGGGGGAAGTGGGAAGCACATCTGAGGCATTTGTGAGTCAGTTACTGAATTTGCTTTTGAGTATTTGCATCTTTTTTAAAATTCTGCAGTGATTTGCAGGAAGAAATAAACATCACTTCGTGAATATAAACTGATTACATCTTATTTTCTGTCATTTCAGTACTCTTGTAGAAAAGGTGAGCATAGATTTGGAATACTATGCATCCTTATGAAATAAAACAAAACAACATTAATTTGTTGAGGATTCATTGTGTTTGGCACTGGGGGAAATGCAAAGAAATATCAGACACAGTTTCTGCACTAAAGGGTTAACAATTGATTTGAGGTTCAAGACAAGTGAAAAGTTCCAGAGCCACAAAAAATTAAAAAACTCGATATAATATGAAATATGTCATCAGGCAGTTTATTATTAACTTCCAAATGAGTTGCACAGACAATAATTGTTATACAAACTTAGAAAAAAAAGAAATCACCCCTGCATATGTAGTAAGGAAGATTTGGAGCAGAGAGTGAAAATTGGTGGCCTAAGGGCAGAAATCAACCCATAGGCCTATTTAGTTTGAAATTCTTAGTGGTTTTGTTTTGTTTTGGGTTTTGTTTCCTTTTTTAATAAGTTGACAGTGTTAAAAATAGGGAGAATAATGCCTTTAGTCCAAAGAAGGCCTTTTTAAAGGCCAAATTGGTTGTCTTGGGAATTTGTGGAAAGAGAAACAAAAGAGGACATCCAATTATAGTCTTCTCTGCAATCAGTGCATTCATTTGTGAATAGCATCTCCCTTCTATCTGGGCACTTCTAACATCAAAACATATTCCCTGTTTTTCCTGCTGTCAAAAATTGTTTATAATTGCAACCTTAAAGATACTTACTATTTTTGAGCTACCAATGATAATTAAAATCTTCAGGGTAAAAACCAGCGGTTCCTCGCCCTAGGTGATTATCAGCTTAGAGCTGGCTTCACAAGCTGACCACTTCACAATAAAATGAACAGGTAGGCAATTAAATCCTCAAATCTGTAAGAACCCACAGGACCTAAATCCAGCAAGCAATTTTACATTTGAGGCATCTTGGGAATCAGGCAAATGAATACACAGATACCTTAGATTGGATCCCAGCATATACTCTGACTGCAAAGTAGCAAAATAGACACAAAAGAACTTTGTTCAGTCACTGCCTTTTTATTTGACACCACTATGTTGGTAGAACAGTGAAACATTCTTATTTAAATATTCAGAAGCCCAGGATGGTTTGTCCTCCAAAAACTTTTCTTTGTCATCTAAACATGTGTCTATCCTTGGGGGATTTAATTGATCTTTACTGCCTCAAGTTGCTTCAAAATTTATTTCATTCATTGAAAGCACCAAACATTCTGTGAACCGATCTGCCTATCCAAAAGATTTTTTTCACATACTATTTCAAAGATGGTTACGCTCACATACTAACTTTTACTGAGTAACTCAGCAAATTTTCATCTTATCTTAATAGCACTTTAGTCTGGATTTAACTTCTGAATGTTAATGGGCAGGAGAATCGCTCGTATCTATTTGATGTTGGAAGCAACAATTTGAAATAGGAGGAGAAAAGATAAATATTCTCTTTTATTATTATTTTCATAGAGACAGGGTCTCACAATATTGCCCAGGCTGGTCTTGAACTCCTGGGCTAAGCGATCCTCCTGCCTCAGCCTCCCAAAGTGCTGAGATTACAAGCGTTAGCCACCATACCCAGCCAAGATAAATATTTTCTAGCAGAGAAGAGCCACTAAACTACACATATCATTCTCATACCAAACTAAAACATCCCAACATATGCAAATTTGACTTTCCAGAAATAAGAGATTCTTTTTCGTCACAAAACATTTAATGTTTTTTATAGAGGACCCCTTTAGACAAACCTTGCCTCAGAGCTTTACAAATATTAGATACTTGGTTTGTTTGTTGAATATAAATTAAATGACTAAATGAGATGTTCATCAACATCCAAATTTTATTTTCTACATGATTTCCTAGGAGTAAGGATATTTTTATTATCTGACAATGTTTATTCTGTGGAATTTAAGATCATCTTCACCCACTAATCTCCTTAAGAGAAGATAAAAACAATTTATTTTGGTCAAGCTTACGGAGGTTACAAGCCAGTCACATTTAAAGTTAGCCCTGAGGATATCCAGGAATCTGCTACAAATTCTTTCCATTTATAGAGTTTCAGAGGATGAATGGCATTAGCCCACTAAACTGGCATCTCAGCCACTTGGGGTTATAATTAAACAGACTGCAATCGTTTGGTGAAATGCCCATTTTTGCAGATACAGAAAAAAAACTTATGGAAGGAAAAGTGACCTCTGTCACTACATAATATTAATGTATTTTCCACCTAAACTGATATAGGGAAATAAATAAATAAAAATAATGATGTTGCTTTGAATTTAAAGCAGACAAGTCTGTGCTATAAGCAATGCTAGAGAGAAAGGACCAAATATGTCTCCCAAGCTACATAGCTCTAAAACTAGAACAGCATGGCAATTAGTTTTCTCTGCTGGGCAAAATCTACCTTTTTGAAGAAGCAATACCTCCTCCCGGACCCCCATGTAAGTATAAAACAATATATGGTCACAGAGCTCATAAAACTAGACCAAAGCTGACACAGTCAAAGTTGTCCTAGCATATACATGCTCATTTAGGCAGTGGGAGGATGGCAAGGCCTCCAAAGCTCAAGCTTCTGTTTTGTTCCAGTCCCATGGCATCACTCTCTACAGCATAGAACTGAACACAGGCAACATATTAGCTGTGTATTAAAGGGGTGAGTTTAGCTGCGCAGAGTGGCTCAAGCCTGTAATCTCAGCACTTTGGGAGGCTGAGGCAAGCTGATCACTTGAGTCCAGGAGTGTGAGACCAGCCTGGGCAACATGTAAAACCCCGTCTCTACAGAAAAATTCATAAATTAGCTGGGCATGGTGGTGCGTGCTTGTAGTGCCAGCTACTCAGGAGGCTGAGGTGGGAGGATCACTTGAACCCAGGAGGTAGAGGCTGCGGTGAGCTGAGATCCCACCATTGCACTTCATCCTGGGAGACAGAGCAAGACCTTGTCTAAATAAACAAATAAATAAATAAATAAATAAATGGGTGAGTTTCCATTTTATCTCAGTCTAGAAAAGTGAGAATTTTATTGTGTAGCTTTCCCTTTGCTGTGAAACCTCCTCTTTCCTCAGTTGCTATTCACTCTTCAACTCTAGCTTCTAACCTTCTTACTCCACTGAAACTACCCTTACCATGTGACATCACCCATGACATCCTAATTACTCAATAGTGTTGACATTTTAACACCTTATTTTAATACCTTTCTGCAGCACTTGGCAGGGTAGCTACTCCTTCCTCCAATCCTTCTCCCTAATAGATCTCATGACCTCATGTTTTACCAGTTCTCTTTCTACCTTCCACTTTTGATATTTTTTCATCTCTTTTGTGGAACTCTTCCACTGCCTACTCCTAAAACATTCGTGTTCCCAGTATTGTATTCTTTCTGGAAAGGATTATGTTCTGTTTCATGGTTTTAATTATAGCTTATTCATTAATAAAACCCATGGTGATTGCCAGGGGCTTGGGGGAGGGGCAAAGGAACAGTTGTTGTTTAATGGGTGCAAAGTTTCAGATTTGCAAGATGAAAAAGTTCTAAAGGTCTGTTTCACAACAATGTGAACATACATGATATTATGAAACTGTACACTTAACCATGGTTAAAATGGTAAATTTGTTATTATTTACCATTTGTTTTTTACCACAATAGACAAATAGACACAGCTATCTATCTATCCAGTGTAACACATGCAGCTGCTACCCCCACTAAATCTGTTGTGAGGTATCAATACAACTGGCTTCAAGATGGTTGCACCTGCTCTAGGCTTCACATTCTCACACATCAATGGCCAGAGACAGAAAAGAGAACTTCTTTTCTTTCATTCTCTTCTTAAACATTAAGGAACTCTTCTTGTAGAGCCCAGAAAATATCCTTTTATTTCTCATTAACCAGAATTGAATCAAAGAACAGTATCAACACAACAGGAACTGACCATTCAAGCTGAACAGCCTCTCAGCATCCCTTGTTGAGGATGAAGCTAGCCTCACCTTCCCAGATCACATGGCTGCACAGAGGAGGCTGAGGGAACAAAGTCAGACCTCTACCAGAAAGGAAGAATGGATATGGTACAGATGTAGTGGGGTACCAGCTGTATGTGCTACACTGATCTCTCCCCTGAGCAAGAGACCCATGGATACAACTCTTTCCAAAACATCTACTCCATATCAAATTTATATACACTGCTTTTGCCATGAGAATTCTTCTTATGCTTCCTATTCCATTTTATAACACTCCTGTATAACAAAAAGCCTAGTCGGAAACCTAGGCAGGGTCTTCAACTCCTTCCTTTTCCTATAAAAGAAATCCTGAAATCTGATCATGGTGACTCTCCATTTCATTTCTATGGCCAGTGCCTCCTAACTCAACTCCCTGTCTCTAGCGTGGCCTTTCCTCATAAGTCCAACTTGCTGACCTGATGACAACAAGGACAATTAATCTGAAACACGAACTGACCATGTGATTCTGTTTATGGATTGTCTGAAAGAGGGGTTCCATGACCATGACTTCCCTGAAATGAGATGCAAAATTTTTTGAATATGTATGTGAAACATTCTTTGTGAAACAAATTTTTGAATAAGTATGTGAAACATTCTGATAGATTATTTCTGAAAAGTCCTTGACCCAGTAAAGCTTCAAAAACTACTGACGTAATGGACACAAATCTAAGATATTTTGCATGGAACATAAAGACCTTTCATAATCTGCTTCTTAATTATCTCTTCAGACTCATCTCTTACATCTCTTTCCTTATATCTTATGCTCCACCAAAAGTAAACTACTTGCAGTTACTCAAGCACAATTCTGTGCCTATGCACAAACCAGTACATCTTTCTAGATTACTTTCCCTGCCATAATCCATTTAGTACACATCAATGCATCCTTCAGAATCCAGCTTGTATATCACTTCCTCTGTAAAGTCTCCATTTGTGACCTCAGAATGTATCGACTGCTTCTATATGCTTTTATTCTATAGATATTTTTCTATTTATGATACATTTGTCACTATAATGTATATTTTCTCATTTCCGCCGCCAAACTGTGAGCTGCCTGAGGAAAAGATTGTCTGATTCTTTTTCGGTGTCTCCATCTCAAAGAAGAGATCCTAATACAAAGTAGGTTTTCATGATGTATTTGTTGAAAAGAACTATTTGAAAATACATTATGTCTGTAGTTAATATATAATAATGCAATGTGGATTAACCAGATATGGAGAATTATTCTTATAACTGCTTCCTCTCTCTTACGTAGGTTTGACAGCAATAATTCTCAAACTTCAGTGTGCACCAGACTTAGCAGTGAAACTTTTCAAAATTACGGGAAGAAGCTTCAGGCCCTATCCCACACCTGCAGAGCCAGAATCTCTAGGGCTGGAGCCCTGGTGCATGCTTTTTTAATAAACCATCCAAATGAATCCAGTAACTTCTGCTCTCAAGAATTGACAGAAATTGCTTTCCATTCCAGGACAAGAACCAAAGACAAATTCCTATTTGTCTCCTCTTCATGATCTTAGGCAGAAGGGTCTGTCACTACTGAAGACAACAAAGGATAATCCACTTTAGTCAGTGCTGACTTGCTTGGAGAAGAAATGTAAAAGCACTCAAAGGCAGAAAATAAAAGCAGTCCCAGTCCTGGAAGTCATTTGGACAGTTCCAGTTGAAGAGCCAAAGCAGAAAATTAACATTCCAGCTCCTAGAAACTTTATTTTCACCTTTCTTCTAGGCATAATTTATAAGTCAAATAGAATTGCTTTGGCCTGGGGGATTTTGCATAATGGTTCCTAGCACGGTATTATGGTCTGCATTCAGTATTATTTTTCTTACATTTCTGTAGAGCAATGACAGCACTATTCCCCAAGCATCCCAACAAAGCTCTCAGCCCACACCCAGCCCCTGTCCAGGCCAATGACCCGTGGAAAGACAAAAACAAGAATGCTATGCAATAAATCAGAAATGGCCTGGAAGATAAACCTGGCCAAAGAATTGAGTGCCTGCAACCAGACTACAGCTGTTTTCTCTTTGCGCAGCAATGAGGAAGCAAGTGTAACTCCTCAGACTCCCTCAAGGCCTGCTGATCCAGCCAATGGTTCTTCTTCATTACTCAACTATATGAAATAGTTCAGACATTACTGTTTACTTATTTATAATAAACCTAATTACTCATCTTACTGCCATACCTTGTCTTCCCAGTCTTATTTATGCATTGCTTACCTGGGTAAATACGGTGGCCACAGAGGTGCCTCACTTCCATTACCATTCAGCAGAACTTACTGTGGGAAACATAGCTGATGGAAAGCTCCAACTGCTGCCCCTTCAGATTCACCAGGCAATACTTTCCTCAGTCTGCCCCCAGCCAATGACTCAGCACAGTGGGAGTGCTGGATCCAGCCCGTTTCTGCCTGCCACAGGAAGCCCCGTCATGGGCAACTTTGGCTCAGAGCTGAGACATAGCCAGAATTGCATTGAAGTTTGAGTATTTTCCTACTCAATTCTTTCTCTCTTTTCTTTTTTAGATGTCAGACGTACATTGTGGTCTGAGGACTTATCCTGCTTCCGCCTTCTTTATTCTTCACAGGTGTTTCCCCTCAGTAAGTCTCTTGCATATCTAACCCCCATCTTGGCTTCTTGAAGGATCCATACTGACACCGTGTTTGCTGTGTTAAAAATAATTGTAAGTTCTTTGCAACTACTCTCATTAAAAGGTGAAAGCTCTGTAAGACAAGGCTTCCAACCATCCACACCAATATGCCAGATATGCAAGTGAAAACATCTGGGAACCTCCAGCCCGGCCCATCTGCCAGCTGAGTACCACTAAGTAATCTCAATCAGCATCATGCAGATCACCCAGCCAAACTCTGCCTGAATTCCTGGCCCATAAGATTTTGAAAAGAAATAAAATGCTTGTCTTTTGTGGTAGTTTGCCGCAATAGTTTACCAGAATAGGTATCATTTTCTTTTCTTGTTCTCTCCTGTTTTGTTGAGTTAAAAATTAACACCTTATTTACATAATTTCCCACAAAAAAAAAGGTTTTAAGAGTCTATATAGAAGAACATTTTACATAGTGTCTAAGGCTACGATTTTTAAAGTAATATTACATTATTCCAATATAACCTGTTGAGTTGCATGGAAAGTCCTTGAAATTTCAGGTGCTAAGAAAGCAACTTTCAAAAGCTTTTCTACCTATGGGTCTTTAATTCATTGGCCCACTTTCTAACTTGACTTTGTAGAAACCAACTCAATAATCTTCCAGGTAGTATGCAATTCTATAAGATTTTTTCAGCACAAAAGAGGTGGAGGGATGCAGTGGAAGCTTTTCAAAAAATTGTGGCTGTTGAAAAGAGCATGCTGCTGCAGGCAGATTTGAAATGGAACACTGATTTTATTTTGATCAATAAATCTAGATAACACAAGGCATTACCATTCTCAAACATTGCAGTTTTTGCTTCATTTTAACTGAATGTGTCTTGTGGAAGCTTGCTTTATTCCATAAAACAGAATGACAATTTTTTCTCCCCAGTCAGACAAGCTAGATGTATCTGAAATCAATCTTTCAGCATGGCAAATACATTGTAAATTATAAGGCAATGTGTATACTAAAGCAAGTGTTGTAGTTCATTTTAACAATTTTGTAAAAGCATGTCAGGGTTTTGATAATACCAGAGAGATGAAAATTTCTTACGTAGCCTTCCAGATCAGCACAGTTTTCAATTTGAGATTAGAGGCCATTGACTAACATGTCATCAAGTTCACATAGTATTTATGGTTGATCTGCTCAAGAAATTAAAAGCATTGAATCTTGGACGTGACACAGATGTGAAAGACTAAAACAAAACACTTGAAAATATTTCAGTTGTGATAAATATATATCTTTAATAGATGTTTTATTTTTCAAGAAACCACACCTGCTTTGAAATTACAGGCCCATGGAAATCTTCTTATGCTCTGGTGTCACAGTGTACCTTAGATTCATCTATGATGTAAGCCACTGCAATAATTTTGCCCTTAAATTAATTGATCCCACAGATGAAAACTGCACAATCTTTGCCTTTCACTGTAACTTTAAAAGGCATTTTTCTTTTGCCTATCTCAAGAACCCTACTCTTTTGAAGTATATCTTCCACTCATATATACATACATCCACATATTCCCTATGTTAGAAAAGGTTTTTTAAAAAGAAAAAGAAAATCATTTAGGAAAACATAAACTGTTTCATTTTTGCAAGGGAAGGATGTGTGGAGTTTTTTCTCTTTAATAATTCTATCTTTTTATTTTATTGTGGTAAGAATATGTAACGTGATTTACCCTCTTAAATTCTTAGTTGTACAATGCATTACTGTAGACTATAGGTACAATGTTGTACAGCAGAACTCTAGAGCTTATCTTGCTTAATAGAAACTTACACCCATTGATTAGTAGCTTCCCATTCCACCCTATTTTCCTGCCATTATATTATAGTAGTTCAGCTGGTGATCAAGCTTTGGGATTGATTAAGAAAGCTAATTTGAAACACAAAGATCTGAAGATCTGCTTTTCTACTCCTTTCACCTCTTCACTTTCTTTTTTGGTGATTCTATCCACCTTCTTGGTTTTAACTACCACTTCTTGGCAAATGACTAAAATAGCCTATAAGTCTAGCCCAGACTTCTCTCCTAAGCCCACTTCTGAATTTCCACCTGTCTATGGCATGTTTCAACATAGTTTTTCTCTTCACAACTCAAACCCAATATTTTACACAAGTTCTATAAATACTCATTTAATCTAAAACCTGCATTTTTTTCAGATGTAATAACTGAATCCTCGAGTAGTTTACTGGGTTACATATAGCTGCCTATTGGAAACAAAACTATAATTAAAATATGTTTCTCTAGAAATAATTAATAAAACCAAAGTATGTTCTTGGAGATGACTAACAAAATTTTTAAAACCATTAATTTATCAAGAAAAAAAGAGAGGGCATTTAAAAACTTACCGCTATCAGGAAAGGATGATTTTTGATTCTTGAATGTTCATTTATTCTTTATTATAGATTTTAGTCCTCCAGGGAAATTCTCCATTTTCTTTTCTCTTTTTCTTGAACGTAATTTTTAGAATTATTTTACATTTCAATATCTGAATCACCTTGGGTGTTTCTGTTTTCTATTTCTTCCAGTGGTCTTGTCTAGTAATGTGTCAGGACATTGTACACAAAAGTCATAAAAGATCCAAAAGGGTGAGTTCTGTCTCCAAAGAGGGCTTCTTAAGCTTCTGGGAGGGAGCTGGAGTAGGAGCAGGACAATTATCTCAATCAGAGTTTAAGCTGATTGACTTGAAGGTTTCAATCTTTATCAGGTTTATTCTAATTCTGATTTTCTCTTATTCTTTGCATGCAGTCCTTTAAGGCTGTCAACTAAGGATCTGGACCCGTCTACCTGGCAGACCCTACCTTCAGTTTTATCTCCGCAGCACCACCAGCTGCTGATGGCTGCTTTCTGCTTAGCCTCTCTACCTCCTGGCCTGCACTGCCTCAAGAGGAAAAGTGGCTTACAAGATAACTTCTCTGCAATTCCCTTTACTCTAGGATTATGACTTCTCAAATCCTGACTGCCTTGGTAGCCATCCAATGACTCTAAGCAGATGCCTTTCTGTATTTTATTCAGATTTTCTGGTTTCTCTAGAAGCCTGGGTATATTTTGAAGACTTAGAGGATGGAATTTGCTGGTTCACAAATTAGATGTGAAAGGTGAATGAAAGAAACTAGTCAAGAATGACTCCAGGGTTTTCTTTATTCATGTATTTTTGTTCCAAAGGACTGTATGGATGCATTTGTAAAAATAACTAAGATGAGGAAGTCAGGAGGAGTAGGAATGGGGAAGCAGGCTTTGGGGGAAAATTAACAGACTCAGTTATGCATGCATTAAAAGTGAGATGCTTGTTACAGGTACAAGTGGTGATGTTGAATATGTAAGCCTGGAGTTCACAGAAGCCCAAGATGAAGACCTGAATTTGTGAATCTTCAGCCTGTACCTTCAGAGTTTACAAAGTAGAGGCTGAGATACACATAATCTTGAAATGCAAAAGAGTGAGTGGTAATCTTTAAAAGATTAAAAGATTAAAAGATGTGTTTTAAAAGTATACACTTTTAAAAGATTAAAGAGCCCTTCCATGACTCTTCTACATTTTACAGCAAGACTTTCAGATCAGAATGTCTAAAGTAGAGCAGGTGAATTAGGTTGATACGATTTGGTCCTGTATCCCCACCCAAATCTCATCTCAAATTGTAATGCCCACATAGCAAGGGAGGGACCTATGATCTCCACATGTCGAGGGAGGAAGGTGATTGGATTATAGGGGCAATTTCCCCCATGCTGTTCTCACAATAGTGAATGAATTCTCACAAGATCTGACGGTTTTATAAATGGTAGTTTTTGCCTATGCTCTCGCACACTCTGTCTCTCTCCTGCCACCATGTAATACGTGCCTGCTTCCCCTTCCACCATGATTGTAAGTTTCCTGAGTCCTCCTCAGCCATGTGGAACTGTGAGTCAATTAAACCTCTTTTCTTTATAAATTACCCATTTTGGGGTAAGTTATTTATAGCAGTGTGAAAATAGACTAATGATGTAGACAGAGACAAGAATCTGTGCTTGTAAACAAATCCTACCACTCTAGTGCCCTAAAATCGAACAGTCATAATACTTTGTTTCTCTTCTCATTCAGGTACGTGGTTTGGCACTGTTAGTTTCCCTTTCTGTCCTCCTCCCAGAGGATGCTATCTGCAAAGAGGACCCTGAGCAAGGACAGAACGGTATATATCTATTAAAAGAAAAATTAGAAAGTACCAAAGGATTTGGGGAAGAGAATGAAAACAGAGAAAGGAAATAAAGATGAAATACAAATAAATGTACACTCAAAAGCAAATAATCCTTGATTTTTTCATATTTACTCATTTCTAAATGGATAAGCCTAGTTGGTAGTTTGGGAGTGTTTAACCCTAACCTTTGTTATCTGTAAGGTTAACATTAACTTGTAGTGGCCATTCTTTGTGCAACTTGTTAAATAACTTATCAAAGAAAAGGAATAAAATTGCTTTTATAGATCTAAGAATCTCTAAATCTGCTTTTTAAAAGATACCTTTTCTCTATTTGTTCCCACAGTTCTCACTTATCATTTCACACACACTATCACAATGGAAGGATGGATCCACCCAAGACAAAGTCAGAATCATAAAAGTTGAAGTTTGGGTAGCTACATTTTTCAAATCTTCATAGATTTCAAAGCCTTGATTAGGAAACATGGCAAATAATCTTTCATTTTTCCCCATTCTTGTCTTTATCCAGTCATAATAAGAGTGGTCCAGAGCTGCCACCATCCCTCTAAGGTACACCATCATGTCAAGCCTAGTGTATATCAGAAGCCTCTGGTGCCACTTTTCCTCTCTTGGTTTCCTTCTGGCATTTTGACCATATATGAATATGGCCAAAGATATATGGCCATATATGAATATTCTTATATATATCTTATGGTATATCATATTAGTATATATGGCAAGACATACCATATATATGGTATGTCTTATTCATATATAGAAGATATGCCATAAGATATATATTCTTATGGTGTTCTAGAAAGATTATTCTATCTTTCTAGAACAGCAAAAGAATCATATCACTCCCTGATGAAGAATCTACCACTTTGGTTTACTACTAGTCCGAGTTTTTCATTTTTGTTTTGTTTTGTTTTGTTTTTAATTCGAGTCCCCCTAAAATACTCTCATATTTCTATTTCTTTGCTTCAAATTTCAATCTCTCTAATGTGTTATAGATCAAAAGTTCAATTTTGGTTATATTTTATTTTGTTCCATAAAGTCTTCATGTGACATATAGCATACTGTTTGCGTATAATGTATGACGTAATCAATACCCATTTCTTAAGATGTTGAATTCAAATTGCCACCAGAGAGGCCACCAAAGAGGACATATAGTGTCAGGACATCAGAATTCTAGCATCAGACCTGATAATAACCAGTTGTGTGACCATAAGACAATAATTTCATGTCGTTAAGCCTCTATTTGACCATTTGCATAAATGCAAACATTGGATTCAGTTGTCTCTTGAGTCCTTATAATTCTAATGCTTTATAAGACTCTTAGTTCTCATAGAGAAGGGCAAATTAACGACCAAAAATGAGTAGCATTAGCTTACAAGACAGTGATTTTATAAGAAATATACATTTAAAACAACTTACTAAACTAGATGGTACTGCATGTAATAGCTACATAAATTAACAATTAATCTTCATAGGGCTTTTAATTTGTTTATTGTTTTTGTCATTTGTGCAAAGTGTCTTGGCATTTGTTGATAATCTAACACAGTCTACCTCTGACTTATGTGTCTGCTATACACATACTCTAATATATCCAGACAATTCCAATTGCTTGGAGTCTGTTCACATCTGGTCACAATGAAGATAAAGCTGTAATAAAATTTCTAAAAATAAGTTAAAATTATCTCAGAAGCCAAAAACCAATAACCATAATAATAGAGATTGCTACATCTGGTGAAAAATGAAGAGAACTAGTGCAGATTCCCCATATCTTGGTCATTTTTCCCTCCAAACGTTGCTCATATTTTCACCCATACAAGATTACCTTGTATCATACTATCAGTCCAAATCCATCATTTCTTTCAAGGTCAAGCTCAAAACTCACTTCATTGCTCCTTCTTTCCTATCACTCCTTTATTTCTTATGAGACAGATGCCAGACTTAGCTTTGCTTTACTTCCTACCCATTTGTGAACTCTCTCTCCCACTTTCAACATCTGCATCAAGGTACCATCATCATTTCTCTTCCTAGCTGTTCTCCCTGGCCAGATGTGGATGAAACACATCCAGATGTGCTCTCTCCAACTCCTCATCCCCCTCCCCAGTGTGCTATGCCAAAATTTGACTAAATCCTATCCTGTTCTTTGGATTACATGCATATTAAGGCAAAAAAATTGATGATTTAATTTGTAGCACATACAAACAGGAATGAAAATCTATTTATGGAATTTAAAAGTTACAGCAGGTTATAGAGACTTTGGCTGGTGTGGAAAAGTAAAAAAAAAAAAAAACAAAAGATAAAAAGACTTCTGCATGGTAGGATTAGCTTTATCAAGTATCAGTCTTGTTGGACGTTGAATCTTTTGTCAACACACAGTATGATCCATGGAATTCTTCCGATTGCGAGGTAGAGGACAGAAACCATTCCAGATAATACTAACAGCCAAGTTTCAAAGATGCTTTTGGGGAAAATAAGCTTTTAAGAGGTAAATGGTGGTTAAAGGCACAGGCTCTGGATTCAGACTGCCCAGGTTCAACCCCTTTACCAATTACCAGCACAGAGACCTTGAGCAAGTTACTCTACATCTCTATACCTAAATTTCCCAATAATAAAATAGGGATAGCAATAGCTATTACCTCATGAAGTTTTTGTTAAATTAAGTTGTTCACACACATAGAGTGCGTAGAATAGATAAGCATTTCCCATTATTGTTGCTGTTGTTAAGGGGTCCCTCACATCAAACAGCTAAAGCAGTAAATTAAGAACTGATGGGGTGCTGGTTACAAAGTCTGTAAATTTTTAATTTTTATTTGTATCAATTGCAAATAAAAACCATTGAGAATTTTCACAATTAATCAAGCCTGACTCAAGAAACACATGATTCTGCAAGAATCATGTGGAACACAAAGGACGATCATCATACACACAAAAATTTTTAAAAAGACCCACACTAGATCCAGAAGAGAATATTCCTTTAGTGTCCAATTCCTTAGTTGCCAATAATACCATAAAAATTCTGTGAGTCATAATACAGTTTACCATACGTATATATAAAGTTTAATATTTCTGTTTATTAAGTATTATATTAATTAAACACAATGACTATATACATGAATTCAGCTTCTCACCTAGTCACATTTAATGTTGTCTTTATAAAACCTTAACTTATAAGAGTGTCTAAGTGGATATTTATACCACGTGATTGAAAGTGTCTGCAGCAGATGTGACTCAGGATCAGGGGATGGACAGATGGGGCAAGAAGCCCTTCCTACAAAATGGTGCCTTAAGGGGATCTATTCCTCCACATGCTGCCAATCATATACACAATCCTCTGAGGTGCCCTGCGAATTATTACAGAGGCATTTGCAGGTTAATTTAAAGGAAGGGGTTCAACCATTTCACGTAATCCACCACCTTCCTTTCTAGGATTCTTTCCATGGAGACAGTGAGCTTCTTCTTGCCTTCTTTCTCCCTTTATGCATAGCTGCTCCTTACACTCCTCCTCACCTAGGATTCTGCACAAACAGCCTTACTAAGGAGACAGTGCCAGAGGTGTCTTCTTCCAAGAGCTGTCTTCCTTTCTTCTGGAAGGCATAGAAGACAGGCCGTGTGACCCCTTACTGCTTTTCCCACCAGTAAAACAGTAATTCTATGTAATTTCTATTCTGTCATCTCCTTGCACATCATTTTCCTCTCTTCCTGTCTTTTCTCCCTTTCATTTAACAAGTTATGTTCCTGACCACTAGTGTCAGCTATTAACCTCAGGAAAATATATGTCCCCTCTCTTCATTCTATGTATGGGTTGAAAAGTTAGTCCAATCTCCATGGTTTAACAATATTGCCAACAACATATGTGTGTTTATTTAAGGGGGAAACTGAAATTTTGTCATATATGTTATTATTCTTATCTCTGCTTTTTCACAGCAAGGATCCGGAGCCCTGATTCTAGGAGAGTTCATCCTCACCATACCTCATCCCTCCAACTGACTTATAAAAGGAGGGTGATGATGTAGCTTGCCAACAATAGCCTCTGCTAATTTGACTGCTTTTGTCAGATGATGATGAGAATGATGAGACATTGATCCCTAAGATATGTCTGAAACTACCCTTTAGGAAAGAGGATTTTCCCTTACTGTGGCTGGGAGACAAGGCAGACACCTCAGTAGGGCTGTGCTATCAATATCCCCGTGCTGCATAGCCTTCAGTAGTCAATAAAAAGTACCCCAAAGAAGATCAGAGGTGTTACTTCAGGAAAGGCACAACTTTGGGTGACTAGCTGGGAAACTAGACACATTTACCTTGTAAACAGAGAAGATATGACTCAAGAGGAAAGCTCCAATACCTATTGTAGAAGGTATGCTTGTACTTAAAAACAAACAAAATGTAGGCCAACTTAGCCAAGGAATACTCCCAAACTCTCTATAACCTCACTTGCCTCAATAGTCAGGAAACATAGGAAAAGCTGTGATTGCTTGGTGCAGATATCTATCTGGCCAGCAGACAGCACAACTGAAACCATGCCAGCAGTGGGCAGCAAGCCTAACAAGCCACAGAGCCCATATTAGTGAAAAGCAATGATCCAATCAGGCCAGCAGCAGACGCTAGGGTCTATTTATGCAGCACCTATTGTGGCCAAGTCCTAGACTGTGAGCTGTTAATTATGTTTGCATTTATTCCTCATAATGTCAAGAGTTGGACACTATTATCTCCATTTCAGGCAAGAAAAAACCAAGACCCAGAAAAATTGAGTTACTGTCCCAAGGTCATACAGCTCATGAGGGAAGCCAGTCTCGTGGGAGTCTGTGTGACTCTTTAGCCTTTCTACCATCCCAGAGTCTCCTGAGAAGACAGGCAGCATGTGGAGGAAAGTGTAGAAAACTATCTCACAAGAAGATTCACACCATAAGAGGATGGTGAAGAAAATACCTGAGAAAAGAACCTCCTGAGAATGGCTGAAACTATAACCTAAAGATTACTAGTTGTAGTTTTTAAATAGTTATCATTACTGCATAGTTATTTATGGATAATTATTCAACAACTATAGATGATATATTCATGGAGTATGGATAAAAATGTCCAGTACCTTCTAATTAAGGAACTTGTGAAGAGAACACAAAGAATGTACTACCTTCTGTACCAGGGCAGATTTAATTTGCCTGACTGGTACTGAGAAATGTCAAGAAATGCTTCAGAGGAGGATATCTCTTTATCTGAGTTTCATAAACTAGTGGAATAGAAAGGTGCTGTTGAGGGTGGAGATAAGAATTCCATGCAGAGGGCATGAGCAAATGAGTGGAGACCTGACACAGCATAACTTGATCTATAAAGAGAAACTTGTGTTTTGTTGTTGTTGTTGTTGTTGTTGTTGTTGTTAGGTAAAATTTACATATAGTAAAATGTACACTTGAATGAATTTTGGCAAACATTCTACTGTGTCCTTCACACCCCAATCAGGATATAGAACATCATCACCACCCCCTACAAGAAAGATCCCCTGTATCCCTTTAAGTCAGTTCCTTCCAATCATAGTCAATCTCTGTCCTAATTTGTATTACCACAAATTGGTTTTGCCTGGTTTCAAATTTCATGTTAATGAAATCATGTGTCTGGGTATCAATATAAAGTTTCTGATGTTTGTTCATGTTGTGTGCATCAGTAGTACATGCCTTTGTGTCTCTAAGTATTATTCCATTGTATGGATGTACTATAATTTGTTCATCAATTCAACAAGCAAGTTGTTTGAGATGGGATGGCTAATGCACAGAACTTTTGTGGAGTTGGATTGAGGAATGGGGACTGTATCTAAAAATGAACCTGAAAAGATAAACATGTGTCAAATCATGGCATATGGTTTACTAAGGAGTGTGAACATTGTCCTAAGAACAACATTAATAAGTTTCAGGGCAAGGTTAGGGGGTCGTATACAATCAGACATCAATACCAAGTGTATTGGTCTATTTTCACACTGCCATAAAGACATACATGAGACTGGGTAATTTATGAATAAAAGAGGTTTAATTGACTCACATTATTGCAGGCTATAAAAGAAGCATGGCTGGGGAGGCCTCTGGAAACTTACAATCATGGAAGAAGGTGAAGAAGAAGCAGGCACAATCTTCACATGGCAGAACAGGAGAGAGACAGCCAAAGAGGAAGTGCTACACACATTCAAACAACCAGATCTCATGAGAACTCACTCTTACAAGAACAGCAAGGGGGATATCTGCCCCCATGATTCAGTCACCTTCCACCAGGTCCCTCCCCCTAACCCTGGGAATTACAATTCAACATGAGGTTTGAGTGGAAACACAGAGACAAACCATATCATTCTGCCCCTGGCCCCTCCCAAATCTCATGTTCTCACATTCCAAAAACAATCACGCCCTCCCAACAGTCCCCCAAAGGCTTAATTCATTCCAGCATTAACTCAAAAGTCCAACTCTAAAGTCTCATCTGAGACAAGGCAAGTCCCTTACACCTATGAGCCTGTAAAATCAAAAACAAGTTGGTTATTTCCAAGATACAACAGGGGTAGAGGCATTGGGTAAATGCTACTGTTCCAAAAGGGAGAAATTGGCCAAAACAAAGGGGATACAGGCCCCTTGCAAGTCTGAAACCCGGCTGGGCAGTCATCAAATACTAAAGCTCCAAAATAATCTCCTTTGACTCCATGTCTCACATCCAGGTCATACTGATGCAAGGGGTGGGCTCCTAGGCCTTGGGCAGCTCTACCCCTGTGGCTCTGCAGGGTATAGCACCCATGGCTGCTTTAACGGGCTGGCATTGAGTGCTTGTGGTTTTTCCAGGTGCACAGTGCAAGCTGTCACTGGACCTACCATTTTGGGGCCTGGAGGATATGGTCCTCTTCTCACAGCTCCACTAGGCAATGCCCCAGTGGGGACTATGTGTGGGGGCTCTAACCCCACATTCCCTCTCTGCACTGCCCTAGTAGAGGTTCTCCATAAGGGCTCTGCCCCCATGATGGATTTCTCCCTGGACATCCAGGAATTTCCACACGTCCTCTGAAATTTAGAGGTTCCGTGTCCTGAGGTTACACATTGCAGTAGGGCCGTAGGCCTCACCCATGAAACCATTTCTCCCCACTAGGCCTCCAGGCCTGTGAATGGGAGGGGCTGCTGCAAAGGTCTCTGAAATGCCCTGGAGGCATTTTCCCCATTGTCTTGGCTATTAACATTCAGCTCTTTCTATGCAAATTTCTGCAGTCTTGAATTTCTCCCCAGAAATGCATTTTTCTTTCCTACCACATGGTCAGCCTGCAAATTTTTCAAACTTTTATGCTCAGCTTCCCTTTCAAATAAAAGTTCTAGTTTCAGGTCTTTTCTTGGTTTATGCAAATAAGCATCTCGAACACTCTGCTGCTTAGAAATTTCTTCCACCGGATACCCTAATTCATCTCTCTTAAGTTCAAAGTTCCACAGATCTCTAGAGCAGGGGCACAATGCTGCCAGTTTCTTTGCTAAAGCACAACAAGAGTCACCTTTATTCCAATTCCCAATAAGTTCCTCATCTCTATCTGAGACCACCTCATCCTGGACTTCACTGTCCATATCACTATCAGCATTTTGGTCACAACAATTCAACAAGCCTCTAGGAAATTCCAACTTTCCCACATCTTCCTGTCTTCTTCTGGGCCCTCCAAACTGTTCAAACCTCTGCCCATTACCCAGTTCCAAAGTCACTTCAGCATTTTCAGTTACCTTCTCTGTTACCAATTTTCTGTATTAGTCCATTCTCACACTGCTATAAAGACATATATGAGACTAGGTAATTTCTGAAGAACAAGAGGCTTAACTGACTCACAGTTCTGCAGGCTATGCAGGAGGCATGGCTAGGGAGCCCTCAGGAAACTTACAATTATGGCAGAAGGGGAGGGGGAAGCAGGCACAATCTTCCCATGGTGGAGCAGGAGAGACAGAGAGTGAAGAGGGAAGTGCTACACACTTTTTCACAACCAGATCTCATGAGAACTCACTATCAAAAGAATAACAAGTGGAAAATCCACCCCCATGATCAAATCACCTCCACCAGGTCCCTCCCCCAACAATGGGATTACAATTCAACATGAGATTTGGGTAGAGACATAGAGCCAAACCATATCACCAAGCAATCATGGGTAGAACTCATAATCTCTAGTCAGTGATCACTTAGTTACCCTAAGTTCTGAGCCTTGTAACAGTCATCCAGAAGGCATGAACTCCCTCTAATATGCTTAATTTTCATATTCAGCTGAGTTTTTTTGAACACTTACTATGTGTCAGGCACTCAATTAGAAAATGTCACATATATGATGGTCCTTTAAGGTTTCTGTCACCTTCATTAACCCATGAGGGTATTCTTTTTATTTGATTTTTATTTTTTTATAGACAGAGTCTCGCACTGTCACCCAAGCTGGAGTGCAGTGGCACAGTCAGAGCTCACTACAATCTCAAACTCCTGGGCTCACATGATGTTCCTGTCTTCACCTCCTGAGTAGCTAAGACTAGAGGTGCTCACCACCATACCCGGCTAATTTTTTAAAATTATTTTTTGTAGGAATGAAGGTCTTGTTACATTACCCAGGCTGATCTTGAACTCCTGGCCTCAACAATTCTTCTGCCTCGCCTTCCCAAAGCTCTAGGATTACAGGTGTGAGCCACCATGCCCAGCCTTATGTGGGTATTCTTACATGTGCATAATCCATTTCTGCAACACAGCCTAGCCATTTGATTCTGCATTCTCTGATTATCAACCGGTAAAGAGAAGGCTCAATCTTACTTATTCTTTTGGGAGGAAACATAACTTTGCAATTGGAATTATAGCTAAAAGCAGGTCTCCCCACAGTACAGACACATGGTTTAAGCAGCTCAGAGGTATTCGTGTTTAAACATTTTTATGTTCAATCTTGTGTGAGCCACCAGTGGCAGTTAGACAACCAGTTGGCAACCACCAGTTGGACTGCCAATTGTGGAAATTTTGTGGACTGTCTGATGGAAAGATTTTTCTGAGTCTTTTGATGGAACTTGGGCCAAGAATGCATTCACACAGTATACCCATGACTCCATTTTGTCACAGGTAGCTCCAGCATAAGAAATACAAAAGGAACAAGAGCCATTAATTTTTAACGTTTTTTAAAAGATCCAAAATCATTTGCTTGTTTTATCCTCTTCCATTTAAAACTGATTTTCCTTGAATACAACTGTTTGAGAAAAATCAAAGTTTTAGTGAATATCATTAATTTAATACAGAAAAAAACTGCTCATTTATAGAGCCCTGCATGCTTCATAAAATGCTTTGTGAGTTGAGTTTTATGTCAGGGAATTTTGGAATGCAGGTTGACAAATGATGCCAGACATTGTGAGGATAAAAGAGAGAGAAAAACAGTAATGTCATTGGAAAACAGCTAAGAAGAAATCACCATCCCTGGTCCAACATGGAAGGTAAGTTATTTTCCAGCAATAAACTGCCTGAAATTCAGGGGAAAAAGAACATAATGAAGATGAAATAAGGTCAGGGATCCCAGAGGACAATGGATACAGATTTCCTGGCAAGCAGAAGAAGCTGGGAGTATGAATACCTAAAAACTGGAAGCTACTCAAATGGCAAAGACCTCTGATGAATGATCCAAGGCAAAAAGGGTCACCAGCCAAGCCTCCGTGATCATGAGACAGATGGACATTTAGAAGACCCATTGTTTGGCCAAGTTTTCATTTTCCTGTTCTCAGTCTACAGATACAATACATATGTGCGACCTATATGGAGCAGAATCATGTCAGGATATAACTTATGGTTTATTCTACATCTTCTTTACTTTCCTTTATTATTGAAGCAGTGAGCAGACTCCATGTTTATTTGTTTCAAGAGACGTTCATGGCAGAGTATCCTGGTTTTTCTTTTCACAAGCTTCGTACCTTGGAAGGAATGTGGTTTGAAAAGAGAAGGATGTCTCCAGGTTGAGTTATGAACCATTGGACTGGGAGTGTTACTGCAACCCATAGTCACACAAAACTTCAAGTAAATTGAATCTGGCCTGGGTCTCCTAGATTGGTCAAAGAGTCCCACAATCCAAGAATGGCATAGAGAAAGCACAGGCATCTGAAGAGTAAGGAAAGTCAGAACGCTGATTATTTCAGAGGTTCCACTCCTTTTCATCTCCTAGCAGTCTCAAAGCTTCAGACCAATAATATAGGACAGAAAGAGCATTCACACAAGAGACCACTGCAGTTCTAGCCAAGTTGACAGGTCACGAAATAAAACTGGTTTTTGAGTACAAAGTCCCTTTCAGACCTCAAATGGATGGAAAATACAGGGAAGACCACACGGATTTTCAATCGCTTAGTTGATTAGCCCTGAAATATCACTCATGCTCTTTGCCCAGGAGCTTTCAGACCTCTAAAATCAGTTTAATCCTATAACTACAAAAGTTGAAAATTATCTTCCTCATCATTTTGTCTTCTATCTGCAGCACAGAATCATTAAAGATTTTGCCTTAAACTTCTCCCCAAAATGAAATAGTAAAACTATGTAAACCTCTACTTTTGTTCACTATTCCACAATCTTCTACCTGTTCCTGTTTCAGTCTCTAACAGTACCCTTTAATTTGGAACAAACCCCTCTCTCTTAAAATCTCACTGGGCTTCAGCTTTGTAAACAAAAACCATGAAGTCCTCTCACAAACTTCCTCAAAGGGCAGTAGACACTGCTATTTTTCTTGAATGAGGCAGAAAAGAATTTTTCTCATTATTAAATCATTATAAGATACAGGTTCATTGCCAGGACAACTGGAAGTAGAAGGTGTACGATTTCACCATTCCTAAAATGTTAATTCTATTGTCTATCAACCATATTCCAGGATCTTTTCCTTCCTTCCACTGAAAAGATGTAGAGCCTTCTACAGTTTTGACCTTATCTCACACAACTGTTCAGTGACACAGCCTGATTTCTCACCCACGACTTCTGACCACAAAAGCAAGTCTTGCACTGCCTGATTTCTTACCCATGACTTCTGACCACAAAAGCAAGTCTTGTACTAAGTCTAGTTTTGTAGCCTATCTAAACATCTAACTACTGTTTATAGCACTTTTTAGAAGAGAAAATAGCTCTGAGCAAAGTGATATAATGATAAAGTTGTGTTTAACGACTTGGAGCATCTAAACTCTTTTCTCAACCCTATTGCTACATATCGTGTGACTTGGGCAAATAAGTAACATCTGCACTTCGGTTACCAGATTGCAAAATGTGAGAGCTTTGTGACTTTACTCTTAACTCTATATAATGTCTTACCAACTACAGTATAAGCTATTCTCAGGCAAGAATCTAGTCTTCAAGTAACAGACAGAAAACCACCTGTCACTGAGCATATAAAATAACTCTAATATGTGATCTGTTGGACTACATGACCCCAAAGGTTCTGTAGAAAATGTTTAGATACCCACGAAGCATACAGAAGCACTCAGTAACTGCCTAGTGAATAAATAAAAGTGCCTCTGATTTACACTGTTTGGTGAGTAAGTCATTTGATACTTGTGACAACTGAACCAAAAGGAAATTGAAATATTCTAGGAAGCAAGATGATTTAGACAAGAGTCTCGGAAAAAAATTATTTTTTAATGAATTTAACCACTGGTAATTAGGATTGGCAGAAGAAATTAGCATAAACACACCATCCAAATGATAATGCAACTAGGACATTGTTATAAATTCTTAATGCCTCTTTTAAGAATAGAGAATGACAACTCATCAAAGAACAATTCATCAGGGTTCACTGAGAACTGACCTCAACACTTCATTGCTCTGATCTGTGGAACCCATTCCAATTTACCAGGCAAAATGCTTAGAGTGGAGAAAAGAGAATTTTCATATATTAATAGTCTAAATTGGTAGGTTTCAAAATTTATTGGCCAAAGAAAATTGTTCCATTTTTCAAAGGAACTAGCAGGCAGAAACCCAAAATAATAACAGTGATAATAGCAAGAACCAATGCTTACTAAGCATTACTATGTGCCAGGTACTGTTCTAAATATATGTATTAGCTTATTTAAATCTTACAACACAACCCAGAGACAGGTAGTTTTATTATCCCCAATTTACATCAGATGAAGAAAGTTGGTAATAGTGAAGTTAGTAACTAAGTTGCAGAGATCACCCAAGTTGTCAGGAAGGAAGCCAAGTTTTGAACCAGTCTGCCCAGGAGCCCAGTTACACACTTTGCTTCTGCATGTAAAACAGTTGTAGCAGAGCTGTTCTGATCGAGAGTGAATGGGTATGATAGAACTTCTGAGCGTTGCCTACTGGTCTAAATGAAATCCACCTTCAGATCATCTCATCTATGGACATCTGGAAAAGTACCTGTGAGGTTGCTCCTGAATTTGCTAGACAGAAGTCTCTTCCTTTATAACTATATTTTTAAATATATGTGACCCCTTTGTATTTAATTTTCCAGAGTCAGACCTAGGGTATAATCATGTTCGAATAAGACAACAGTTGATTTTCTGGTCTCCATTCAGGAGCAGAGATGCAAATGTAAATGGGAGTTTTCCCACATGACAATAAATTTTCAGAGCAATCACATGTAACTACAGTAGGTGTGTTGTGACTGTGGGAGAATAATGACCGTGTGGAACTCTATCCTTTATATATGCAAGAGATGATCAATGATCATGATGGTTAGAAAACTGCATTAAAGAGGTGAAAACCATGGTTTTAATTTCCATATGGTAAGTATCTGAACTTTAGTCAATTTCTACACTAGTACTTACTAGTACTTGCATCTTTAAGTCTTTAATCACAACTCTCTTGCAAGTATAAGGCCCCTTTCTCCTTCTGAGGCTCCTTCTCTTTCTGTCAAATGAAGTAAAATGTGTCCACTAATCCCAGCACCCAGTTCGTGACCAATGCAAGTAATCAAGATAGAATAGGCAAGAGAGTATGACCAAAAAATTATCACCAAAACTCAACTACCCAACACTCAAGCATACCACCCTGACTATATACCATTATGATATTTTCTTATTCAAAAAGACAGTATAATTTTGTATAGGCAGGAACATAGACCTCATAGAATAGCAGAGACTTCTACATGTGTTTGAAAATCCTTCTTAATTCAACCAAGTGAATGTTTATCCAGTTCCTTCTCTGTTTTCAGTGCCCATAATACCAATATATCAATGACATAGTATCACCCCTCAGTATAGTGTAGTGTTCTTGATCATCTTTGTTCATTTTTAAGCCTTTGTCTGTCACCCACAGATTTCTTGTTATGGGTGGAAATCTTTATCCTTACATATTTTTTCCCTCAAAATGAACAGCGTCAGTGACTGTCCTGACCTGGACACAGTAGAGAGAACGTAACACTTATTGCAGCATCAGGGAATTAGCCACAGAGGACAAGAAGTTCTCAGGATACACCTAGGTCAGAGTTTAACCCAATAAAAGTTTAATCAACTTTGCTAGCAGTTGTTAAGAATTATAGGGCACCAACCACACATAATAATCCCTGTATTGCTTTGTTATTTTAGAGGTTTTAATAGCATGGAATTAATTATTCTAGAAAAAAAATCCTCCATTCAGAAAACAATGTGTTAATGGGATAGATCTGATAGGTCAGTAGTATTGAAGGGAGACCTTTTTTATGTTTAAATCTGAAAACTTCTAGTTTCTACAGGGGAAATGGAAAGAAAGATGCAATGTATGAACTCAATAGAAAACGAGATTTTCGGTTCTAAACGTCAGTCCTTTATAAGAAGTTTCACTTATTAATAATCTTTTCAAAAAACATAAATGAGAAATACACATCAATTCACAATAACACTACATTTGGCTTGATTTTGAAAGCCTATTATTTAGATATGCCACTAGATAACGATTATACCTGCTGTGATCAGAGATTATTAAATATGCAAGTGAGAGATTGCTATGCTTTACTGGTTACCTTTTCTTAACATTCAATCTTACCTTTTTTTGGTGGAAAAACAGCACGTACAGCTGCTTGGTAAAGTATGAATAACACAACATCAGAAGTTCATATTGGAAAGTTTGTAACTGATAACAAAAATTTAGTAGCACTTTTTTAAAAGTTGATAAAATTGCTGCACAACTCTAGAATGCACAGAAGTTGTGCGATTTTTGTAGTCATTTACAAAGGAACATAAAAAATAAAGTACCCATTTTTCCCAAGAGAAATGGAAATATAATTTCCTAAGCAAAATCTATTCATGTTGGAATTTTTATTAGCTTTCTGTAATGGAAAGGCTATTAAATATATATTGTTTTGTGCTTCTGAATAGTTTTCACATCTTTTAAGTGAAGACGAGATCAGTATTGCATTATGAAAAGTACCATTCACGCATTGTAAGCACCAGTTCACAATGCAACGGGCTGGATAAGGCAAAATAAATTTCAAAATTTAAATAGGCCAAATACGTTAAGATGAATGATAGCATTATTACTTACTCCAAAGACGCCATGAAAAGGAACAACAAAAATCCGGGGCTTGAAGCTAGCTTTTACTGAAATGTTCTTTAAAGCCATTTGTTTGAAAATTCGATGACACCTAGTGGCAGATTCAGCTCATCACTACTGGGCACTCAATGAGAGATCTGTGGCCTCCATTTTGAGACTTTCCAAAAATAGGCAAATAAACCAAGCATTTTTGGTCAATATGAAAGATGGAGAGATAGTTTACTGCAACTGCGCCACTTTCATGCAACAAATCAAGGTTGACAAAGTGAGAATAAGACAGCAATGTGGGAGATGGAGGGCTTTGTCCCCTGCCCTTCCTATTCCTATCTATTGGTGTTTCACATGAACCTGATCAGAAAAATTTTAGAGTTAATTCAATCATTTCAATGCGAATAATTAAGTAAACCAAACGTTGTTAATATCTATTCTGACAATATATGAAAAAGTCTATTTGTACAATTGATAGATAAACATTTGGTCTTAATTCAGTCCCACCCCAAGTGAACCAAAAAGCTTTAGCTATAGTAGATTATAAACTTTCTCTTTCTTCTCTAAGGAGCTATAATCCAGTCAGACTCTAAAAATGTTTAATGAGTCTTAACTTATAGTCATGTTAAAGATCCTTTCTTTATACATGTCACCTAAAACATCATAGATTTATATGGGTAATTTCTTGCCTCAATCATATATGATGCACTACATGAAATATTTAGGCCAACTTTAATGTCCAAAGAGTCCTTCACAGGGTGTGACACAAACTAGAAAGTATCGGGTTACCTGTGGAAAAATGGTTTGAAATTTCGTTGAAAATAGCATAACCCGGGACCTATACTTGGTTCTTAAATTTAGTCAACAAAGATATATTTAATACTACTGAGCCCCAGACACTGTATTAGACTCAAGAGAACAAAATCAAATAAGTCAAACTTGTGATCTTGGACTTCTTAGTCTGTTGGATAGTGAGATCAAGAAGTACACAAATTCTAGGACAAAAGTAAGTACCAGGTTATTTTTATGAGGGCATGGGAAGTTTGCCTACACCACATTTGGTGGGAAGTGGGAACAAATAATGATAATAAGCAAACCCTTCCCTGACCAGATGGCACTGGAGATGACTTTTAAATATTGGATAAGACAGGGGCAGATGAAGAAATGCACGGTACTGAGGAGCGGGGGGATCTTAGGCAGTAGGAATGGAAGGTAGAAAAGGACAAGCATGGGAGGTCACAGTACACTGCTTGGAAAGCAAATCATTCAATGTAAATTTTACACTAAAGGTAATCATATGCCTTTTAAGGCTTTTAAGAAAAAAAGTGAAAGTATCAAATTGGAATAATAAAAGTATCACTTCCCAGATCTGCTAAAGCCATAGAAGACTTGGAGAAAAAATTCACTGGATTCTGTGGGGAAAATCAAGTTCACCTAGTTTAATTCCAAGTCAGCTAACAAATTTTGCTAACCTAACCTAACAAATTTTAGGCTTAGTTCCTCCTACCTAACAAAATGAAATGTAAAAAGAAAGAAATGAGAAAATAACAAAACTACAATGATGAGAGCTCTTCTGAGAGTTTTCTGGATGCTCTAACTGAATCAGACAGGTTGTCTTCCTAGAAGTAGGCTCTCCAAGAAGGACAAGCAGAGAAACAAAATGCAGATCAAGGGAAGACACATACAGCCTGGGGAGAATTGCCAAGCCCTACATGCAGTCCAACCCCTCTATGGGTGGGCTTGTGGGTTTTATTGCTTTAGGAAACTGACAGAACAAGCTATTGGAATCTTACTCTCTTCCAGATTCCATTTAGAGTCAAGCTCCCCTAACCTTCCCATAAAGTACAGCCTGAAGATAAAACTGTTCCTTCAAAACCACTCACAGAGCAAAATCAAAGCAATGAGCACAGGGCTGATACAACCATTGCAAAGATTTCAGAAAGAGAACTTTGATTTTATTTCTTGTGTGTTTTGTCTGCATAGAAGAAGGGAGGAGAAAGGGAGGAGAGAGGGAGGCAGGGAGGGAGGGAAGGCCCACTACATTATGCAGGCAAGGAAATAGATACCATGATGACCCAGGCTGTTGCAGTTTTTAAGACAAGAAATGACATGGGTCTAAACAAAGGCAGTGAGGATAGAGTGGGAAAATGTGACCTGAATTTAGAGATACTAAGGAGGTTGTATTAGTCCATTCTCACACTGGTATAAAGATACTACCCAACACTGGGTAATTTTTAAAGGAAAGAGGTTTACTTGACTCACAGTTCTGCATGGCTGGGAGGCCTCAGGAAACTTATAATCATGGTGGAAGAGGAAGCAAACACGTCCTTCTTTACAAGGCAGCCGCAGAGAGAAGCACAAGCACGGGAAATGCCAGACACTTATAAAACCATCATATCTCATGAGAACTCACTCACTATCATAAGAACAGCATGGGGGAACTGCCCCCCCCCCCCATGATCCAATCACCTCCCATTGGGTGCCTCCCTCAACATGCAGTGATTACAGGGATTGCAATTCAAGTTGAGAGTTGGGTGGGAACACAGAGCCAAGCCATATCAGAGGTCAATTGAATAAGGTTTGCTGACCAGTCAGATGTGGAATACAGAGAAATGAAAAAATCTGGGATAATCCCTACATTTCTGGTTTTGGAGGAGGCTCATCCACCGAGCTTGGAAATATAGGAATTTAAGGGAAGAAAGAAGGGGAAGGGGGAAAGAATTAAGTTTTCTTTTAGGCTGAATTGTCTCTGAGACATAAAAGTGTGAAGCCTACTAGGCTGTTGAATGTATGCATCTGGAGCAAAGAAAGAGGTTTGGGATAGTGATCTGGGGCATCAGCTTTTAGATGATAAGTAAATCTCAGCAGAGAGTTAGAAAGCAGACCCCAATGACTAACTATCCTAAACTTTTAAATTCTACTTCTTCTATTAAAAAAAAAGACTTTTATAATAATAACAAGCTACCCAAGTTTTAGTCCTATTTTATTTTCTTTCCAAATTCCTTTTCTTTACTTAGTACTTTCCTTTTAATGGGGACTTGACTTTTCAGGATGGAGTTTCCTTAGCACTTTGCGACATGCCTATACTTCCTCTTTTGAATGCCCCTTAAAGGACTTGTTCTGTTTGTTTTGCTGTGAAGTGGGGTGGTGCAAAACAATCTCTGAGCAGCAGAATCAGGGACAATCAGATATATGCCTCTACCCCAACATCCCTTTCCTTTATTAACAAAAGAAAACACCCAAACCCTTCTCAGTCTACTTGTGTTACCAGAAGAAGAGCTTTGAGTGTAAGTTGTCCAGGTCCTTGGTGTTTTGAACAAAAAATTGGACAAAATGCACAAAGTAACAAAAGAACAAAACACAAGAACGAAGCTGCGAAAGCAGGAATTTATTAAAGAGAGAAAGCACTCCACAGTGTGGGAGTCAGCCCAGCAAGCAGCTCGAGGGCCCAGTTATAAAGTTTTCTGTGTTTTAAGTACTCCTTTTGAGGTTCCTACCAGTTACCCCTTATCTGGATGAAGGATTTGGCCTGTGGCTAATTAAAGGCTGAGGTGAATTGGTGCCCTATGCAGATGAAGGGATGGTCCCTGCTTGGCCCACAGCTAATCCAGGACACTATCCCTTTCCATCTGAGATGCGGTGAAACGGGAGGGTTGTAGGCAGAGTAGCCTTTGACCCTTTGTTACTAGACATGGGGAGATGGGGTTTTTCCTTTTGGTTCAGCTTTTGGAAGTTTGCCTTAATTGGCCTTAAGGTCCCTGCTCCCAGACCCAGGTGTTTTCCTTTTGATCCAGCTTTGGGAGGTCAGCACAAATTGGCCGCAGATTCCCTGCCCCAGGGCCTTGATGTTTTTCCTTGATTCATCACAAATGGACCTGAAGTTCCCTGCCTCCAGACCCCATTCTCCTGACTCATTTGGATCATCATGAAACAGATACGGAATGTAGAAAAATCTCTCTATGGAGACCCTCAAGATTCCCAATCCTGACTGACTCTTCCATTTTTTGGGTCAACTAAAGACCAAATGGAACAGGCCTAGTCAAGCGTTCTGAGTTCCCATCAGATATTTGCCATTTGAATAAGAAATTCAAATTATAATAGTAAATGTCAATATTGAAAATTTCACCAATCTGATATCATTAAAACAAAATGAAGCAATTTTTTAAAACTCACAAAACTCCAAATACAATATATTTTTTCTTTTTCTCTTACTAGAAACCTGGCCAGTTTTAATCTGAATTATTCACTCTGCCCCATACAAAAATAGTCGTATCAAAAGTAAGAGCATGAGTCAATATGGGGATAAAATTAGCCTTTACTTAAAAATATTCAAGAACCTTTATCACAATGTGATTTGTTGTATTTATTTTAATACAGAGAGATAGCATTTTAAAACTTGTCTTTCTATTTACTCTTTACGAGAATATTCCTATGTATGAATATGGAAACCCATTTGCAAAACAAAAAGTTGCATCTAATACAATATCAGTTCAACAGCCAACTCTGCTTTGCTGATGGCTCTGTGATTATTTAGCACCTATTTTATGCTAGTGCTTTGCCAGATAGAGAAGGTGATTGAAGAAGTTAGTTTCTACCTTCAAAAAGAACACATTCTGGAGAGGTACAAGATCCTCATAAACCAGGAACAGTGACCTAGTGTGATAAGTGTTTTGCTGCTGGCATAATGGTTATGATGCAATAGACTCTTTAAAACTACTCTTCATTAAATGAGTTACTTCATGTCAAAAGCCTCAAAGAGTGACTAGCACACTGTAAACTCTCAATAAGTATTAGCATCTTTGGTAGACACATATCAACAACTCCTTTTACAGATGGTTGAATAAAAAAAAAAAAGAAAGTTTAAATAATTTACTAAATGTCCAGAGCTAGAAAGTAGAGAAGCTATGATGGGCACTGAAGTTGTTCTGACATCAGAACTCATGACCTTTCCACATTGCTCCATGATTTCTCAAAGTATGAGAAAGAGAAGAGAAGAGAGAGCAGAAGAGAGAGGAGGAGAAAAGAGGAGAGGAAAGGAGGGGAGAAGAGGGGAGGGGAGGGGAGGGAAGGGGGGAAAGGAAGGGAGTGGAAGAAAGGAGGAGGAAAGGGGAGGGGGGACAACAGGGGAGGGAAGTGGAGGAGAGGTGGAGGGAAGGAAAGGAGGGGAGAGGACAGGAGGAGGGGAGAGGGGAAGGGGCAGAGGAGGGGAGGAAAGGAGGCCGGGGGTGGGGAGAAGGGGAGGGGAAAGGGGAAGGGCAAGAGAAGAGGAGAGAGTAGAGGAGAGGTGGAGGGAAGGGGAGGAAGTAGTGGAGAGGTGGAGGCAAGGGAAGGAAGGGAAGGGAAGGGTGGAGAAGGGAGGAGGGGGAGGAGGGGAGAATGGGACTTCATTCGGCCTCTGGAATTGGGAGTTAAGGAAGTTTACACAGAGGCAAGGACACATGAGCTGGCCTTGAAGAAGGACAGACCAGGAGGCAAAGAACAGCAAGAGTAAATTCCAAATGAGGGGTAGGAGAAAGTATATGCAAAATAATCAAGGCTCAAATGCACACAGCATATTTTGGGTTATAACACGTAGTCTAGTATGATTCGATATTTAGGAGTTCAAGACAAGATTTGAGAGTGTGGTGGAAAAGAAAAGTATATAATGTTAAAAACAATATAATGTTGAAAATGTTGCCTGGAAACAGATTATGAAGTGCTTTAAACACCATGGTAATTAATTTGATGCTCTTGATACAGATTCATTGTTTTAAGAAGGAAAGAGACACGATTAGAGAAAGTAATATGGGAGAAGTGCAGGGAAGAATTGAGATGCCTAGAGACAAAAACATTAGTAGGAGCCTATTTAAACTAGTTGAGAAATGAGGCAACACAAATGAAGGGAATGGCAGAAACAACAGAGGAAGAGAAAGGAAATTGTGATGTTAGTTCTGATACGCTATCAGCAAGACTTATTGATTGATTCCCGGGGGTGTGAAAAGGAGGAGTCAAAAATGGCAAGGTTTCCAGCAAGGATGACTGCAAAGTAATTCTATTAAGAGGATGGAGAAAACTTACCTGAAGATAGAAATTAGCTGTATGATCTTTGAGAGCTCTTAAGGCCAACCAGGTGAAGATGATAATCGGCAGCTCAGCTATGAAGTCTAGGTTAGAGATAGAGGTTTGTGGAAATCATGATATTTGAGATCACGGCAGTGAATATGAGAATGAGAGTGTCACAGAGCCAGTAACTCATCCTTTGGTAATATCAGTATTTACAGGCTTCCAAAAAGTAAAAGAAGCCTGGAAGGAGACTGATAAATAGTAGTCAAAAAGTTAAGAGGAAAACTGGGAGATGGTAGTGACTCAGAAGCCATAGGATCCTGGAGGATGCAACTGATATGGTTGGTGGGAGGCTATCAGTCACCTGGGAGAAGCCCACTTCTGCAGAGCGATGGATGTGAGAATCCCAGGAAGTTGAGGAAGGCCAAGGCGGTGAGAATAGACTTTTCTTTCCCATTTGGCTACAAAAAATAGAAAGAATATTGAGCAGGAGAGGGACTCAAGATCAAGGGATGCTATAATAGCTGTTAAGTATGTGGACATTTGTGTGTATTGACAAGTTGTTAAAGGGCCAGGGAGGAGGAAAATCCTGAAGCTATGAGAGACCTGGGAAATAAGAGTGACTCCTAGGAAGAGGCAGTATGGGCTTGTTAGGGGTAACAAAACTCATGAGCTCTCATTTTACATATTGGTTTTCCTTTAGTCTCTTGCCGGTCTCCCAACGCATTCTGAGGAACAAATTCAGCTCATGGATGCTAGGAGCCCAGGATAAATACTTTTAAAAACAACAATTGGCCCTTTTCAGCCAGTCATTTTGTATAATCTCTTCAGACACACAACCTGCTATTTTTGCAACATTGAGCAACCCAGGTCCCTAAATCAAGGTGTTTGGTGGCAAATACCTGTAGTTTCAGAGAATGACACCTCACTCAGTACCCTCCCTCTTCTACCTCTTGTCAGACCTTTTACTTGCAGCTGTTTCACTGCATATATATCTTATAAAGTGCTTTAGGAATAAAGCACACTCATTAATTCTCTGTTCACTTACTTCAGGATTTATTCCACCTACTACTAATAAACTGGTATGATTTATGATATGCAGTTTACTTTCACCTATTATAGGCATCTAAGACAAACTCTGAAGGCTTTTCAAACACTAATCGAAACCTTACTAAAGCTGAGCCCTGCTCTGTTCCTAATAATTTCACAAAATACCTTAGAGAGAAGCAAGTTTCAAAGACAGCAGAAAATTCCTTTCATACCGTACAAGGGCTTCCCCTAAGAGACACTCACATTGCTCCACTTATGGAATAGGCTTCAGTTGTTTTGTCTTTGTTTTTCATACATATCTCAAATTCATATTCAACCTTCTACCCATCTTTTCACACACAAGTCATAATACCTACTTCAGAATATGTTTTCTAAATGCCTCGAGAGGATTGGTTTTTCACATACATCAGTGAGTGTTTAGGTGTAGTCATTACGTCAAGGCAGGTAGATGGACTAATTGACTTGTAAATTCATTTCCTATGTGGCATAGTTTAATTGCATTCTTGAAGAGACCAGTGGATGAGATTTTAGGTGTTTAGTGTAGGTCTCTATATTCTTCTTTGGCCACTTCTAGCCTTCCCCATCACCCAAATTGGGGCCATATTTTCCATGTAACTGAATTGGGGAAGACTGATGGAAGAGGAAGTTTTGAAAGGAAGAGACAAGTTTGAGAAGCTTTTGAGAAAAATCCAGAGGGAGTTAGAGGTCTCCCTCTGAGATCCATGGAAAAGTTGAAGGGCTAGAGATAAAACTTTCTAAGCAGAAAGAGAATCTCTGTTTTATTTTAAGAGAGATCCCTGATGTTTGCCAGGTAGGGAAAAATGACTCAGATAACATTGTATCCTATTTCCTCCAAATTGGCACTAAGCTGCTCCAATGTCAGGACCTGTCATAAATGACAAAGATTAGTATTAGTTTTACAAGGATTAACAGCAAAAAATAGCTCCAAGCCTTGAAGAGTCTCACTTTGCCACCAGAAACATAGAATAGATTAAAACGAATGGTGATGAGATTTCAGATGATAAGCTCTCATCCGTGAGATGAAAATAAATGGGTCCAATTTAATCAAGTGAATAGTTGTTTCTCAGCTCATTTTTCCCCTTTATTCAGCTTTTAAGCCAATATGAATGACTAGGGAGGGGGCTGGGAACAGGTCAAGAAAATTAATAGTAAATCTGAGCTATGAAAACATAAGGAAAGTAAAATTCGTAGTATGAAAGGGAAGAAATGGAATTCCCATAAAAAATGATATGATTTGGCTGTGTCCCACCCAAATCTCATCTTGAATTGTAAATTCTCATAATCCTCAAGTGTCAAGAGAGGGACCCTGTGGGAGGTGATTAGACTGTGGGGGCAGTTTCCCCCATGCTGTTCGCATGATAGTGAGGGAGGTCTCATGAGATCTGATGGTTTTATAAGCATCTGGCATTTCCCCTGCTTGTATCTCTCTCCTGCCACCATGTGAAGAAGGTCCTTGCTTCGCCTTCACCTTTGGCCGTGATTGTAAGTTTCCTGAGACCTCTCCAGCCATGTGGAACTGTGAGTCAATTAAACCTCTTCCCTTTATAAATTACCCAGTCTCCAGTAGTATTCTTTGTAACAGTGTGAAAGTGGACTAATACAAAAGATACTTTTTAAAAAATGGTTATTTCTATTTATGAAAACTATTTTCCCAAAAATAACACAGGACTAGTCCTGCTTTTCTTTGATAAGCTATTAGTGATGCCATCTTACAACCATTCGCCAACAAAATGTCCTTAGTAGAGACATTTTCTAGTTCTGTAGTTTATAAGTTTATAAATGGATCTGGGCTTCCATATTAAAACTCTTATTAAGCAAATCATTGTACTCTGTAACAGGGTACTTGGCTCTCTCCAGAAAGCACAGCCCCCGCATGGAATGCTATGGAAATCGACTGCCCAACTTTACATGATCTTATCCCGCTAGTGCTTAGCATTAGGAGGCAGCATGATGTGGTATCAGGAATGAAGGCTCAGGAGTCCAGAAACAGGGGTTCTATCTCTATATCCAACTAGAAAGTGATTTCACGTGGTTACGATCTCTTTGATACCAGTTTCTTCATCTTTTTTTTTTTTCTAATTTGTATGTCTTTCTCAAAGTCTTAAAAACTTGTTTTTCTTGTTACAAAAGAATTTGGATTGATTATATTTATCATAACCAGTTAACAACACTTGATAAAAGTGCTTTACTTTACAAAGCCAAGATACAGAATGACTGTACGTTATTAACTCTTCATATTCTAAGCTATCTTTAATTGTAACCATAGTCATGCTGATTAATATAAATGGTAGATCATGTAATTTCTTCTTTGTTATTGTTTTTGAAATGGAGTCTCCCTCTGTCACCTAGGCTGGAGTGCAGTGGCATGATCTCGGCTCACTGCAACCTCTGCCTCCTGGGTTCAAGCAATTCTCATGCCTCAGCCTCCCAAGTAGCTAGGACTACAGGCACACGCCACCACGCCTGGCTACTTTTTTGTATTTTTAGTAGAGATGGGGTTTCACCATGTTGGCCAGGCTAGTGTTGAACTCCTGACCTCAGATGATCCACCCGCCTCGGCCTCCCAAAGTGCTGGGATTACAGGCATGAGCCACCACATCCGGCCATAATTTCTATCTCATATTTAGACTAGTTAACATGTTCAAAAGGACTTTGCTCTTTCTAAAGTCTTAATTTCCGTATGAATTATATAGCCCTTTGTTAGCAGCTGCTCTACTGTAATATCTTTCTTGGAGCACATAGGTGTGATGGTATTAAGACCCACAAAATGCACAGAGAGATAAATATCCTGTTAGCCTATTCCAGTCATACGGTATTTCTTCCTGTGGTGAACATTTTCTGAAGAGTCATTAAAACACTATTTTCCCTGCATAACTAATAGCAGCATGGGGTTAAATCAAGTGAATAAATGACTAAATGAAGATCATTTTCTTAGAGAAATTGTTTTCTCATATTTATCTGAAGCTTGTGAATTGTCTGGTATTTGTCTGACCCATCATCATTTTTTTAAATTATGAAGTAAACAACACATGTGCACACTTCGACTCATTTACATATTATACCAAAGAGAAATAGACATGATGTCTTAACTGAAAAATCCTAAATTGTAGCACAAATCTAAAGTTCTAGAAAGCGAATTAGGTAATTAACTTCAAACAGTAATATTCCTCGTGTTTTATAGAGCACAGACCTTACCCTGACATTGCTATTTATTAATTCATTCATTCATTCAAGCACCTGTTAAAGTATAGGGATGCTGAGAAAATAAAAAGATAGTCCCTATGATAAAGGATTCTTCAATTTATGATAAAGTGGACATATATTCAATATTGTATGTTAAGTTTCATAATAAAGGTATGTCCTAGGGACTAGGTCCTACAGAAGAAAGCATCTCTGTTGAATGTTTTTCATTTGTCCTTCCAGATCCCCTTTCCACGCACCTCCACAGTGCTCAGTGCTCCCAGGACACAGATCTTATAGCTACTTTAACAGCCTTACCTTCTAGCCTCAGGTTGAGTTCAGACAATAAGAGAAAGTAAGCAAAGGGTGCAAGGACACTGAGCAAAGGATATTTATCCCCCAGTTCCTCCTTGAGGGATAGCTGCAGGCTGTACAACAGACCACATCTCCTGTTAGGTGGTCCTCTCCAGGATAAGCCATAAGGCATTACCTCCTCTTTCCCCATCAGGCCTAGGAGTAATAATAGCACCAAGCTATTGCTACTGCCGGGGTTCTGTTCTACTTTTGTGGGTTTCCCTTAATCCTGTCTAAACCTTTGTAAATAATCCCTTTATAAAATCCTCCTCAAGCTACTCACCTGAGTGAGCCACCTGTTTCCTGCTGGTTTCTCGATACATCACCTAACCCAGAGCAGGCTGGGAAGGATCACGGTGAGGAAGACAAAGTATATGACCTGGTCATAGAGAAAAAGTAAAAGTTAGATAGAAGAAGAAAGGGGTTGGAGAATGGACTTTGAAAGTGGAAGGAATTGCATTTGCAAAAATATAGAGGACAGGGAGTATTTAATATATCTGAAACACCAGGAGTCATTGGGAAAGCAGTGGAATAGACACCGAAAGAGGTACCCGTAGGGCCTAGAGTGCTGTTCGAGGGAATTTGGGTCTCACTATGAATGTCATTCATCCTTAAAACATTTTGTTCAGTGCAGTTTCAAAAGGTCACAATGGTGGCATTTTGGAAGACAGAGGGGAGAGAAGTGAAACTGGAGAGAGAGAGAGTGTGTGTTATCACCTTATTACAATTATCATGATACAGTTGAAAAGTGATGCACATCTGGAGTAAGGTCATGCTAGAGGGGATTGAAGGAAGGAAATGAAGAGGCATATATTTGATAGCACTTTGTAACCAGTTATATGCTGAGACAAAAGTAATAAGATATACTGATTTAGATGGCTGGAAAAAAAATGATATTTGTTGGGGACTTCTTATGTGCTAGGCACTATTCTTAGAGTTTGACATGTATTAACTTGTTTTTGTCCTCCCAGAAACTCCTAAAAATAACAATATTTTTATTCCTTTTTTTCAAATGTAGAAGCCAAGATACAAAGAGCTTAAGCAACTTGCCCAAAGCTACATAGGTAGTAAGTAGAGAAGATTATAGGAAGAGGAGTTAGGAGACGATGCTGAGAGAGATTATGAGATCAGATTGTAATACTTTAGTCTCTGATGGTTTTGAGACATCCGAGTATAGAAGTCTGACAAGCAATTGGATATACTAGATAGGAAAGCAAACAATTTACAAACAAAATGGTTATATATATAATCTTAAAGACCTTCAACACATTTTCTTCAAAACTGAAGTCTTAGGAGAAAATATGAGTTCCCGGGGAGAGTATGCAGAGTGAAATGCAGCTTGAGGCTGGAGGCCAAGGCAACATCAACATTTAAGAAACAGAGTAAGAAAGGTATGAGAAGTAGACCCCACAATCCAATCCTGTCTTAAAACTCCTTGTTAATCTTCCAACTTTCCCAACAGAGAATCTTCTGCTCCAGAGAACTGTGTCTACTTCTCTTGAATTTTGCTTCTGAGTAGCTCCCTTTGGAGGATGCCACCCCAAAATTCCACTCATCCAAATATTTATCTTAGGAATAGTCCTAGGGATTATCTCAAATCCTAGTGCCTCACTGGAATTTGGTCTCAATTATCTGAATCTAGAAATTGCCTACCAGACTTTTCTGTTACACTCAATGGGATTCTCAGTTTCTTTTGTGGATGTTTATCTTTGCAATTGCCTATCTTTGCTTTTTTCTGTACTAATATAACTCCAAATATACAACAGGCTGTGTAAATGAGAAAACATGCTTGTTTTTATATTCATTGCTTCCAGAATAGTGTCATAAATATGGTGAAGATTTGGTAAATAGTGTATACTTGCTCATTTCGTGTTGACAAGGACGAGATACAATCCTTGTTAGCAAGTACATTGTCTGCTAAGTCTCTGGGAAAAACTATCCCATGGTTTGAAATCTTTTACTCCTTGCTACATTCTCTTCTCTTGTATGTCCAATCTCCTCATGTTTATCGAGATCACCTTCTCTGAGGAAGTGTCATAAGCTTTATACTCTTTCTGATCTGTTTCCTATTCAAAGTCATCTGGCACAATCCCAGTCCCTCAGTACCATCAGTTTTGCAAATAGATGGCTGGCTAGCCCGACATTTTTTTTCCTCTTCCAGATAAAAAGTGAAATTTCCAGGCTCCATTTAGAAGCAACACACAACCTGCAAAGGTAATTCAGTGGAAGGAATTTAGGCACTATAGAATATATTTTGAGACAAGTAGTATTTATTATTTTCTTCAACTCTTACTACATGCTTCTAGTTCATAAGTATTTCTAGAACCTTGACCTGAAACCTATTAAATTATTAAGGCATTTGGGGTATAATTGTCCCATATTATAAACTCAATGCTTTACCATTTCTCATCATGTGACTTCAAACCAATTTTAGAAATAGAGAGCAATTCATGTAAAACACGTACTAGGAAGAACATCCTACTCAAATTTGTGCCCTCTCATATGGGTGGCATGAGTGAACCATCTACTTACCTCGACTTTGAATTCTATAAATTTTAATGTCTAAAATATGTGTAAGTTCAAAAATAATGTTTTCTTTGTCCTTAAGATACATTTTTATGTGATCTTTTATTTTTCAGTATAATTGTACATGGTTATTAAAATAGAATGTGTAAATGATAATATTAATAAAATATTAATTTGTTCTCTAATAATAGTCTCCAATTGATAGGCAAATGCTAGGAAAGATATATTGACCTTATTTCTGAAACAGTTACAGCTCATTACAAGAACAGCAAAATCTTCTTTTTCTTCCAAAATAACAGCACAATTCCAAAGATAATCATCCATTTGACTTTCGCCTACAGAAAGGGATGATATCAATGACTGTAAATAGCTCTACAATTAATAAATTTTCTATTAAGTGCCATTTCTCACTAATTAGTTTTCCATTTGGGGAACTAAATTTCTCACTAATTATGTTTTATCTTTTAGGGAATAAACTCAACATTTAAATAATCCATATGGCTATATCTGCTTTAAATATCCACATAGATAGGCATGGATTTTGAAAAGCTCTGTGTGCTTGGAAGCAGATTTGAGTTTTATCTCCATTACTTACCAGCTTCAGTTATTAATTCTCACCTGTAAACTGAGGACCTTAGTAATGTGTAAATCACAAGACTACAAAGATTCAATTAGTTGCTAAGTGTAAAAACTAAAGTGTTCTTAATTGGAAAACCCCTGTATAAATATATAACTTACTAATATTATTCAAATATTTAAAGAACTTAATAATGTAATGTGATATAATGGAGGGAAAGTGAGTTTCGGCGTTCAACACCACTCTCTACTCATGGCATTTTAGAGCATTCACTTAATATCTAAATGCCAAAGTCCCGTCATTGAAGTTCCGCTGCCACTAAGGATGCAGAAAGCTACACGATAATATCACTTAAGCCATTGTTTCCAATAGCAATTAAAAAGCCGTCTAATTTACAAAATCATAATATTTTGTGAGCCTATCAGAGAACTGAAGCCACTAGGCACCCAAATAAACAAATTCCAGAGTGACAAGCCCCTCTGAGGGTAAACAGGACACACAAATTGTTTCACCCTTAGCAGAGCATAGAGGAAGAAGTGACTACTATACGAGCAGGTAAGAAGAGAAAAGACAAACAGATAAATTTTTAAAGGGCTAGCATGAAAGTTTAAAATAACTGTGATAAATTCACAGTTTAGAATAACACAAAAATGATTGGAGAACGGTAGGAAACTGGGAGAGTCTGCTAGCATGCTAAGTACTCTACTGTAAGGTTCTTATACTACATAGAAAGCAGAGCAACAAATAATTATTTTTAAAGGTGGTATAACTACTAAGTCTTCTTAGTAGAGCCATTGTGACTGGTGTGTGGTGGTATCTCACTGTGGTTTTGATTTGCATTTCTGTAATGATTAGTGATGTTGAGCATTTTTTCATATGCTTGTTGGTTGCGTGTTTGTCTTCCTTTGAAAAGTGTCTGTTCATGTCCTTTGCCCAATTTTCAATAGGATTATTTGTTTTTTTGTTTGTAGATTTGTTTAAATTCCTTATAGATTCCAGATATGAGATTTCTGTTGGATGCAAAATTTGCAAGTATTTTCTCCTATTCTGTAGGTTGTCTGTTTGCTCTGTTGGTAGTTTCTGTTGCTGTGCAGAAGCTCTTTAGTTTAATTAGGTCCCATTTGTCAATTTTTGGTTTTGTTGCAATTGCTTTTGAAATCTTTGCCAGTTCCTAGGTCCAGAATGGTATTGCCTAGGTTATCTTCCAGGGTTTTTATTCTTTTAGGTTTTACATTTAATTCTTTAATCCATCTTGATATGATTTTTGTATATGATGTAAGAAAGGGTCCCAATTTCAATCTTCTGCATATGGCTAACCAGTTATCCTAGCACCATTTATTGAATAGGGAATCCTTTTCCCGTTGCTTGTTTTTGTCAACTTTGACAAAGATGAGATGGGGTAGGTGTGCAGCATTATTTCTGGGCTTTCTATTCTGTTCCATTGCTTTCTGTGTCTCTTTTCATATAAGTATCATGCTGTTTTGGTTACTGTAGCCTTGTAGTACAGTTTGAAACGGAGTAACGTGATGCTTCCCGCTTTGATCTTTTTGCATAAGATTGCCTTGGCTATTTAGGCTCTTTTTTGATTCCACATGAATTTTTAAATAGTTTTCTTCTTATTCTGTGAAGAATATCATTGGTAGTGTGACAGGAATATCACAGAATCTGTAAATTGCTTTGAGCAATCAAAAAATAACAGATGCTGATGAGGTTGCAGAGAAAAGGGAATGCTTATACTCTGCTGGTGGGAATGTAATTTCATTCAGCCATTGTGGAAAGCAGTCTGGCAATTCCTCAATGAACTTAAAACAGAATTACCATTTGACCCAGAAATCCCATTATTGGGTATATGCCCAAAGGAATAAATATCATTCTACCATAAAGAGACAAATGCATGCATGTATGTATTGCAACACTATTCACAATAGCAAGGACATGGAATCAAACTAAGTACCCATCAATGATAGAATGGATAAAAAAGATATGGCACATATACACCATGGAATACTATGCAGACATAAAAAGGAATGAGATTATGTCCTTTGCAGCAACATGGATGGAGCTGGAGGCAATTGTCATAAGCAAACTAGTGCAGAAACAGAAAACCAAATACCACATGTTCTCACTAATAAGTGGGAATGAAACAATGAGAACATATAAACATAAAGAAGGGAATAACAGACACCAGAGCCTTCTTGAGGGTGAAGGGCAGGAGGAGGGAGAAGATCAAAAACTACCTATCAGATACTATGCTTATTACCTGGGTGATTAAATAATCTGTACTCCAAACCCCCCATGACACGCAGCTTACCTATATATAACAACAATTCTCCACATGTACTTCTGAACCTAAAATTAAAGTTAAAGGAAAACTCATAAGCCAGTACTAGAAATAAAATGGAATCATAAAAAAATACATTTATCAAAAAAAGTGAGAAATGAAAAATAAACAGAAAAAGAACATATAGGACAAACAGAAAACTATTTAAAAGGTAGACTTAAGTCAAACTATATCAAAAGTTACACTAATTGTAAATGGCCTAAATATCCCAATTAAAATATAGTGATTGTCATTTTGAATAAAAAACTGAACGCTGTCTATAAGAAACCCACTTTAAGTATAAAAATAAATAGGTTAACAGTAAAAGGATAATAAAAAATATACTATTTGTACACTAGTCAAAGAAAACAAATGTGCCTACACTGATACAAGACAAAACAGAATTCAGAACAAGGAATATTACCAGGAATGCACAGGAGCATTAAATAATGACAAACGGGACAATTTATCAAGAATATGTAACAATACTAAATGTGTATATATCTAACAATAGAGATTAAATTCATAAAGCAAAAACTGACAGAAGTGAAGAAAGAAATAGACAAATACACAGCTTTGTTGGAGACTTTAATACTTTTCTCAGTAATTGACAAAACAATTAGAAAATCAGTGAAGATATAATTATCAACCAACTTCACATCTATATATTAAATCTCACCCAACAATGTCAGAATATACCTTCTTTTCATGTGTACATTTCACCAACATAGAACATATCTGGAGCCATAAAAATGTCAACATGAATGAATAAACAAAATGTGGTATACATATACAATGAAATATTATTAGGGCTTTAAAAAGGAAGGAAGTTGGGCTGGGCACGGTGGCTAACGTCTGTAATCCCAGCACTTTGGGAGGGCAAGGCAGCTGGATCATGAGGTCAGGAGATCCAGACCATCCTGGCCAACATGGTGAAACCTCATCTCTACCAAAAATACAAAAATTAGCCAGGCATGGTGGCGGGTGCCTGTAGTCCCAGCCACTTGGGAGGCTGAGGCAGGAGAATCGCTTGAACCCAGGAGGCGGAGGTTGCAGTGAGCCGAGATTGCGCCACTGCACTCCAGCCTGGCGACAGAGCAAGACTAAGTCTCAAAAAAAAAAGGAAGTTCTGACACACGCTACAACATGTATGAACCTTGAGGGCATACTGCTAAGTGAAATGAGCCAATCACAAAAGTATAAATATTGTGTGATTACACTTATATGAGGTATCTAAAGTAGTCAAATTCTATTAAGATGGTAGTTGCCAATAGCTGAGAGAAGGGGTCAGTAAGAAGTTATTGTTTATGGGCAGAGTTTCAGTTCTGAAAGATAAGAAGAGTTCTGTGGATGAATGATGGTGATGGCAGCACAACACTGTAAATATATTGGAATGCCATTGAACTGTACATTTAAAGATGGTTAAAATGGCAACTTTGGTGTTACATATATTTTGCTATTTTTTTAAATGTGAAATATGAAAACATATTGAAAACACCCAAATTGTATTCTCTGAGCAAAACAGGATGACATTAGAAATCAGTAACAGAAAGCTATCTAGAAAACCAAAAATGTTTTGGAAATTACCCAGCATAATTTTAAGTACTTCTATGTATCAAAGAAAAATCACAAGGGAAATTAGAAAATACCTTAATTGACTGAAAATGAAAGCACAAGCTATCAAAATCTGTGGAGCACAGCTAAGGCAGTGATTAGAGGGGGATCTATACTATCAATTGATTACATTAGAAAAGCAGAAAGTTCTCAAATTAATAATAGATGCTTCTACCTTATGAAAATAGAAGAGGAAGAACAAATTAAAACCTAAAAAGTAAAAGTTGGGAAGTAATAAAAATAAGACTGGCAAACAATGTAATTAAAAATAGAAAAACAATAGAGAAAATTAATAAACACAAAAGCTAGTGTTCTTTTTACCAGTCTTCAAAGAATTTTTTTTTTTATTTTCAACTTTTAAGTTCAGGGGTACATGTGCAGAATGTGCAGGTTTGTTACATAGGTAAACATGTGCCATGGTGGTTTGCTGCACAGATCATCCCATCACCCAGGTATTAAGCCCAGCATGCACTAGCTAGTCTTCCTGATCCTCTTCCTCCTCCTACCATCAACTCTCTGACAGTCCCCAATATGTGTTGTTCCCCTCTATGTGTCCATGTGTTCTCATAATTTAGCTCCCACTTGTAACCAAGAACATGTGGTATTTGGTTTTCTGTTCCTGCATTTGTTTGCTAAAAATAATGGCCTCCAGCTCCATTCATGTCCCTGCAAAGGACATGATCTTGTTCTTTTTTATGGCTGTATAGTATTCCATGGTGTATATGTATCACATTTTCTTTATCTAGTGTATCATTGATGGGCATTTAGGTTGATTCCATGTCTTTGCTACTGTGAGTAGTGCTGCAATAAACATACACGTGCATCTGTCTTTATAATAGAATGATTTATAGTTTTTTGAGCATATACCCAGTAATGGAATTGCCAGGTTGAATGGTATTTCTTTTTAGGTCTTTGAGGAATTGCTACACTGTCTTCCACAATGGTTGAACTAATATACACTCCCACCATCAGTGTACAAGTGTTCCCTTTTCTTCACAACCTCACTAGCATCTATTATTTTTTGACTTTTTAACAATAGCCATTCTGATTGGTGTGAGAAGGTATCTCGTTGTGGTTTTGACTTGCAATTCTCTAACGATCGGTGATATTGAGCCTTTTTTCACATGCTTGTTGGCTGCATGTATATCTCATTTTTAAAGTGTCTGGTTTGTGTCCTTTACCCTTCTTAATGGATTTTTTTCTTATAAATTTGTTTAAGTTCCTTATAGATGCTGGATATTAGACCCTTGTCAGATGCATAGTTTGCAAAATTTTTCTCCCATTCTATAGGTTTTCTGTGCACTCAGTTGAAAGTTTTCTTTGCTGTGCAGAAGCTCTTTCGTTTAATTAGATCTCATTTGTCAATTTTAGCTTTTGTTTCGATTGCTTTTAGCATCTTTGTCACGAATCTTTGCCCATGCCTATGTCCTGAATGGTATTGCCTAGGCTTTCTTCAAGGGTTTTTATAGTTTTGGGTTTAAGTCTTTAATCCATCTTGAGTTGATTTTTGTATATAGTGTAAGGAAGAGGTCCAGTTTGAATTTTCTGCATACGGCCAGCGAGTTCTCCCAGTACCATTTATTAAATAAGAAATCCTTTTCCCATTGCTTGTTTTTGTCATGTTTGTCAAAGATCAGATGGTTGTAGGTGTGCAGTCTTATTTCTTGGTTCTCAACTCTGTTCCATTGGTCTATGTGTCTGTTTTTGTACCAGTACCATTCTATTTTAGTTACTGCAGCTTTGTAGTATAGCTTGATGTCAGGTAGTGTGAAGCCTCCAGCTTTGTTCTTTCTTGCTTAAGACTGACTTGGCAATTCAGGTTCTTTGGGGGTTTCATATGAGTTTTAAAATAGATTTTTCTAATTCTGTGAAGAATGTCAATGATATTTTAATGGGAATAGCATCGAAGCTATAAATTGCTTTGGGCAGTATAGCCATTTTCACAATATTGATTCTTCCTATCCATGAGCATGGAATGTTTTTTTCATTTGTTTTGTGTCACCTCTGATTTCTTTGAGCAGTGATTTGTAGTTCTCCTTGAAGAGGTCCTTCACTTCCCTTGTTAGCTCTGTTCCTAAGTATTTTATTCTTTTTGTGACAATTGTGAATGGGAATTCATTCATAATTTGGCTCTCTGCTTGTCTGTTCTTGGTGTATAGGAATGTTAGCGATTTTTGCACATTGACTTTGTATCCCAAGAGTTTGCTGAAGTTGCTTATTAGCTTAAAAACTGGTTGGTTATTTTTAAAGACTGTCAAAATTGATCAACTTCTAGAATTGTTAATCAAAATGAAAACTACTAATATTTTATAGGAAGAGGGGACATCACTGCATATTACATCGTTAAAGGCATATAAAGAAATTATCATGAACAACATAATCCCAATAATTTGGATAAATAAAATAGCAAAATTCCTTGAAAGATACAAACTACCAATCATCACTCAGGAAAGAATAGATAAACTGAATGTCCCAATATTTATATAATAAATTTAATTTGTAGTCTAAAAATCTTTCCATAAGGAAAACTCAGCCCATATAGCTTCACTGTTCAATTCTATTAAATAACAAATAAATAAGTAATACCAATTTCCTTATATCTTCCAGGAGACATAGCAGAGAGAACACTTCTCAACTAATTTTATGAGGCTGGTATTACCCTGATACAGAAACCAGACAGAGATATTAGAAAAAAATAAACTATTCATAGACACAGATGTAAAAATCCATACAAAAATATTAGCAAATAAAATTTAATACATTTGAAGAGTGGGCCTGACCTCAGTAATGCAATGATTATTCAACATTTAAAAATCAGTCCATTTAATTCTTTATGTCAGCAGTCTACAAAAGGGAAAACCGTATGATCATCTCAATAGATGTCCCAGACAAGGCATTTATCATAATTTAGTATCTATTCATGACATTCAGAAAACTAAAAGGGTGCTGACTTAGAAATAAATTTAATGAAACAGGCAACCTACAGAATGGGAGAAAATTTTTGCAACCTACTCATCGGACAAAGGGCTAGTATCCAGAATCTACAATGAACTCAAACAAATTTACAAGAAAAAAACAAACAACCCCATCAAAAAGTGGGCAAAGGACATGAACAGACACTTCTCAAAAGAAGACATTTATGCAGCCAAAAAACACATGAAGAAATGCTCATCATCACTGGCCATCAGAGAAATGCAAATCAAAACCACAGTGAGATACCATCTCACACCAGTTAGAATGGCCATCATTAAAAAGTCAGGAAACAACAGGTGCTGGAGAGGATGTGGAGAAATAGGAACACTTTTACACTGTTGGTGGGACTGTAAACTAGTTCAACCATTGTGGAAGTCAGTGTGGTGATCCCTCAGGGATCTAGAACTAGAAATACCATTTGACCCAGCCATCCCCTTACTGGGTATATACCCAAAGGACTATAAATCATGCTGCTATGAAGACACATGCACACGTATGTTTATTGTGGCACTATTCACAATAGCAAAGAGTTGGAACCAACCCAAATGTCCAACAACAATAGACTGGATTAAGAAAATGTGGCACATATACACCATGGAATACTATGCAGCCATAAAAAATGATGAATTCGTGTCCTTTATAGGGACATGGATGAAACTGGAAAACATCATTCTCAGTAAACTATCGCAAGGACAAAAAACCAAACACCGCATGTTCTCACTCATAGGTGGGAATTGAACAATGAGAACTCATGGACACAGGAAGGGGAACATCAGACTCCGGGGACTGTTGTGGGGTGGGGGGAGGGGGGAGGGACAGCATTAGGAGATATACCTAATGCTAAATGACGAGTTAATGGGTGCAGGAAATCAACATGGTACATGGATACATATGTAACAAGCCTGCACATTGTGCACATGTACCCTAAAACCTAAAGTATAATAAAAAAAAAAAAAAGAAAAAAGAAAAAAAAATTCTTAATGAGATCATCTTGTGAAAACCCAAACTCTACATTATTCCTCCTGAAAATCTGCCTTCTCCAGACGGAAATGTATAAATCGTCATTGACTGACCAGACTATAAACTACTCATTTATAAGGACAACCTTCAAACTCGCATTACAATTGAAGAGATGAATAATTTTCACAAGTAAGAAATAGATATTTTTGTTGAAATTATGCAATTTATATTAATCCTCTTCATCACAATTTACAAAACGTTAAGAAGAGAAGCTTTTTTAAGATGTTTTTATGGTGTTAATAAAAATAATACAAATTGGAAAATTTTGATTATAATTACCCCTATTAAAGCATGTATCATTTTACTGGAAAAAAAAAGAAATAAATTTAATGAAATATGAGTACACTGTATATACTGGAAACTAGAAAATATTGATGAAAGAAATTAAAGAAAACCAAAACTAATAGTTATATTTATGGGTTGGAAAATTATATTATCATTAAAATGTCAGGTCCAAATTGATGTATAGATTCAACAGGATGTTTTTTAGAAATTAACAAACTGATTATAAAATTTATACAGAAATGCAAACCAAAATAATTTTTAAAAGAACAGTGTCAGAAGACTAACACTTCCTGATTTAAAGATTAGTCTAAAGCTAAAGTAATTATTCATCTAAGGACACATACATATAGATCAATGGAAAAGAATAGAGAATTCAAAAACAGACTCACAGGTATGCGCTCAATTTATTTTTGATAAAATTGCTAAAGAGATACATAAATAAGGAAAGAGTGGCCTTCTAAGCAATAGCACTGGAACATCTATATGCAAAAAAAAAGAAAAAAGAAAGAAAAGAAAAAGGAAAAGGAAAGGAAAAATGGTTCTTGACCTTTACCTTGTACCATATGTAAAAATTAAAATGGATCATATACCTAAATGTGAAATCTAAAACTAAAAATCTTTTAAAAGAAAATGTTGAAGAAGATCTTTGAGGCTTTAGGTTAGGCAAAGATTCCTTAGGTAAAACATCAAAAGTACAACCCATAAAAAAATAGATAATTGAGACAATCAAAATTTTAAAACTTCTGCTCTTTGAAAAATTATATTAATAAAATTAAAAGGCAAGTCACACACTGAGATAAAATAATGCAAAATTTATAACAGGTATTCAGACTGAAGAATTCTGACAACTTATTAATAAGAAGACAACCCAGTAAAAATGCACAAAACATTTGAAATGTTCACCAAAGAAGAAATATTGATGACAAATAAGTACCTGCAAATATATTATTATTGTTTAGTGAAATGCAAATTAAAACCATAATTTGATATCATTCTACACTTAACTGTCATGGCTAAAATTAAACAAACTGACAATACCACTTGCTGGAAAGGATACAGAGCAACTGGAAATCATAAACAGTGCTAATGGAAATTTAATATGGTACAGTCACTTTGGAAAACTGTCAGATGCTTATGAAGTTAAACATACACTTACCATGTGGGTCAGCAATGCCAACCCTAGGTGTTTACGCAAGATAAATTAAAACACATGTCAATGCAAAGACAAGTACACAAGTAATATGTATTGAGTTCTAAGAATATTGTATGTGCTTCTCCTTTTTGCAGATGTGGGTTCAATAATGTGATTTTTAAATATCTTGTAGACTACTAGATCTTTGGTAAAGGAAAACTCATGCAAGACTTGATGTTGGACTATTTTCTATCTAGAGGTACTGAAGAACAGTTCTTCAGGAAAGAGTAACCCAAACTCTAACTACACCAGTGTGAATCACTTTCAGTGGAACGGAACAGAGAAAGAATATTCAGGGAGAGAAATTTGCAGGCTGGAAAGCTCAAGGTTACTTTGGTATGTGAAAGGGAAACTAATTTCGAGAGCTTAATTCTCTTTGATATCAAAGTTTTTATTCTTCCTTGACAACAAGCAGCCTGGAGTGAATAGATGGTATATAATATAGTATGGCCTTGAAATGAATACTCTGCTTTTGACCCATCTCTTTAGACCGTAAGGCAGTATTAAAAAAGCAGACACACTTAGGTGGTGGTCGAACTTCCCCTGACACTTCTCTATTTCTTCCTCCAAGGAAATATCCACATGTTTGATTAATACAGTTGGGTTTAAGTCTAACGGTTGAAAGAAAAAACCAAAGATAGTGGAATATAAGTATACGAGATGGAAACCTCTCTAGGCTTCATCCTTGCATTTTTCTTCTTTGGGCCGTCCTCAAAGAAGATGTTAATCTGACTCTAAGACAGGGGTTAGGTGTGTTTACTAGTGAACAGAGTCACTGTATTTAAATTAATAAATAAAAGAAGAGTTCATACATTTGACCATTCCTTCACTCTGACACTTTCTTTTGTCTTTCCCTGCAAGAGCACAGTAAGCCCTCAAGCTTGAACTAGGAGGCAAGGAAAAGTCCATGTTCTAAGAACTCTGTGTTAGAATTTCAGATACAAGCCCAGCCAGTAATAAAGTGTTTCTTTGCTTCCATGGTGATATTCCTAGTGTGTGTATCTCTCACAGGACCACAGAAAGGATTAGCTGTAATTTGGGGCAGATAATTTTGGCATAACTGTGAGTACATTTGGCATACTAATGCTATATAATTATGTTAGTATAATCAAAACCACACTAAGATTTCCAATATATATCATAATAAAATTAACAGAGAATGTTTTGACTATTGATATAGCATATTTTGTTCCCAGATCTAGGCATATATCTATCTACATAATTATTAAAAGTTTTAGAAGAATTAGTATTTATTGGAAATCTACTAAATGCCAAGAGAGTTCTACCAGTAGCAACAATTTATTATTGATGTTTTACTATGTATCAGGGACTACATTGGGTGCTTAATATGCTGCACTGAGTTTAAATCTCACAATACCCCTATGGAGTAGAACTAATGCATTTTATAAGATGAACTGAGGGTTAGGGAAGCAAGGGCTAAGTTACCAAGTGGTAATCAGCAAATTGTGTCTTCAACTAAAGGCCCAATTTTCCCACTATGTCACATTGATTAGTTAAGCCATTTGAGATTCTTAAATAATATTAATAATGTAATAACTTGCAAATGTATAGTAGTTTGTTCTTTAAAAACATCATAGCACCCAAGAATAACAGTCCTTGGAATTACACAGCCTTGCAAATAGTAGTTTCTTATTCCTCTTCGTCTAGCTCCATACAGCCAGTCAGGTTTCTCTTTATATTTTGAGGTCCCTGTATTAAATGGATCCTTCATCTCTCAATGCAGAAAACTCCATGTTATGGTCTGAATGTGCCCCCCAAAATTTATGTGTTAGAAACTCAATGCACAGTGCAACAGTGTTGGGAGATAGAATCTAATGGGAGGTGTTTAGGTCATGAGGTCCCCACTCTCATGAATGAATTAACATCATTGTATAAAGGGCTTGCAGAAATGAGTTCATAGTCTTACACTCTTATGCCCTGTGGGGACACAGGAAGAAGACCCTCATGAGATACCAGCACTTTGGTCTTGGACTTCTCAGTCTCCAGAACTACGAGAAATAAATTTTTGTTCTTTATAAATTACTCAGTCTTTGATTATTTTGTGACAGCCATGCAAAACAGACAGATGTTTCATCTCGCTATGAGGCATCACTTCCCAAACATAAGTCTCCATTTAGGTGTTCCCACTCTATCACAGAAAGCTATGCTAGAAAACATGCCATACTAACCATATTAAAAAAATATGTAATGCCTGTATTTTTCCACCACCTCCAGACCCAGTATAGGACTTTACCACTGCAGTATGCTGAAAGTCATATCCAACACACATTCCAAAATCCTGCAGTAGATGAAACAAAAGGAATTTTCTTCCAAGGTTAATGTCAAGGTTGCCTACATAAAACAGGGCCAAAGTTTTAAGTCCAGATATGGCCGGAACATCAGAGAGCCGAAAACAGATGGGTAACTTTACTCCCAGAAAGCTGGACAAAGCTCTTTGACAAAGAAGGAGGAGAAAGGAAATATATGATGAAATCTGGCCAGGATTATACTAATAGTGCATCCTGGATCAGCTTATCACCTCAGCTGCATTGGGCAAGAAGAAGAAAACGCACAAAATGTATGTATGTAATTTTCAATGTGCAGTGTCCAATTTGCACACTAGCAAATACTGCCTAATCAATGCCCTGAATTTTAGCAACTAAATTATCATTCCCTAGTTTGGGGAAGGATTACAGATGGAGGGTAAATGAGAGAAGCCTACAGAGATTTCACACTAAGACACCAAATTATATATTTAGTAAAAAATTTATAAGGAGTAGCAAGCACCAAGTCTTTAGAAAGGGGTATATTTTCTTCTCTGCTCTTCTTAATACCATTGTAATGACCTCCAGGTCTCCCAGTCTTATTTACAGAGATTTGACTTATTACAACCCTTCGTATCTTAATAGTCACTTTTGTTTAGATTTTTATCTCTCCCAGAACATGGTAAATTCTTTAACAGAGATGCAATGCTTTAACCCTTTTTGTTCCCTATTGTTCCTTCCATATATTAAGAATTTCATCAATATTACTTAATAAAATTAATCTCCCTACTATACTTTTCAAACAAGTAGCCAAACTAAAAGGAGAGAACTCATGAGTTTTGTTTTGCTCCACACTCTGTCTCAGCTAACACATGATTAATTCTGAGACGGAAGGTAAATTTAAGCCAAGATTTTCTCACATCTCAGTAGGGGACTTTATTATGACTTTATTTGTGCTTTCAAAGCTTTCACTAGAGAATAATGGTCAACCACAGATCTACTGGACTGGATGACAGAAATTCCATTTGGTATCATTTATTATATCCAAACATTATTATACACCCTCATTAATTTTATCATTTCATCTGTGAGAGATGTAATCTTACAAAGTGACTTAGAGGAAAAAGCTGAAATATAATTGGCAGCCCTTCTGGTTTCCCCGTGGAAAGATCCTTCAGTTGAAAAGCTAAAATAACTCCTCATCTTCATCAATTAAGTCATTCCTCATATCAGAAAGCATCAAAGAGCTGGTACTTTCCCCCCAGCTGTGTATTTGGAGGGCAGAAAGATCAGCCTTACAGCTGATTTTAAATGTTATACATATTGCATAATGTGAAAATGATTTTTCATGTTGAGCAATTAATGCTTGCAGTGTTCTATAATACTAAAGGAGTTAGAGCCAAACCAGTTATCAGGACTGAAGCAGAGAACTGTACAAGGCAACAGTTCGAGGTTTCTTTATTGTCCTGTTCTGTGTTCTGTGAAGTAGTGTCACTTAACCTTTCTTATGTAGCAGCTCTTCTTACTCGTCTTTCCTTCCAAGACTTGGTTTTGACACCCACTTGAAAGAAACCCTACTGTCCTGATATATTAAGACTTGTCTGCATGTTTGTTGAGGAAATACCTACTAAGTGAAGCAACAATTTGGCATGGAGTTAAAGGTCCTAATCAATTACTCTGAGCCATCCCGGACTTCAAAATGCTTCTCAATTGAGCCATTCTCTGACCTACTAACCCAGGGCTTTTTGAATCTCTAAATGCTGATTCTCTGTCAGTTTTTATTATTACCTCTCAGCCACTTATGGCAGCTGCTAATCTAGAGTCTTTATAAATCTTAACGATATCTACTCAGAAGGCTCTTTTCAGCTCTGCTACAAGAACATTTCAGTCACAGCTTCTATCTGCTGCCAGAAGAATCTTAGCTGCCCTGCAACCCAGATCCCATCCTAAGCTAGAACTGGTCTAACAGAACTGACCATGTTCTTGAGTATATCTCAGAATAACCAAACCCCTCCCCAACCAGGGTTCCAGGTCTCTGTAGAGTAAGCCCGTGCTAATCAAAGGGATTCAGAACAGTACATTCACTATTTAAAATGGGAAAATAACATGCAGGTGAGGATTAACATTTAATCCTTCTTTCTCCCTCCCAAGAATTATAGCTACATTATATTTTACTCCTTTTAATTAAAATTAATAATTGGAAATCTTTGGCAATCTGTTTTCCCCAAGGTACCCCACATCCCATTACATAATTCACATATTCTTTGCTTGAAGATGCTTCCTTTTGCAGCAACTCTGAAAATGCTTTAATTTTATTTTATAAAATTGGGTTATGGTTCTCATAGAGACATATAATTAAATCTCTTCTGCTGCTTAAGGAGATTGTTTTAAATAAAAATTGTTACTAAATTTTTCTATGACAACATAAAAATAAAGTTTGGTTTGACACACAACTTTTGGTAGAAATTATGCAGAAATGAATCAATACAAAAAGAACTGTGATCTGACTCTTTTTTGCGTTAAAATAATCATTATTTTGCCAGAATTGATTAACTAAAAGCACTAAGAACTCATTTACCAATGTAAGCTGTGAACTTCTTTTGAAATATAATTTGAATTCTCTAGTAAACTCACTTGTATTATTCATAATTCATATTTTCTGCCCAAAGATATGACCTTTCATTTAATGAGCATTCTTGACAAATAGCCTAATTAGTCTTTAAATACAAAATATTGTATTAGAATCAAAAGGTCTAATGTCTCTGAAGGGATCATAAGAACTCGGAGCTAGAGAAATGAAAAATAGTGCACTCCTGGTTTTTCAGGTGTCACTGCCACACCACCTACTTCATCTTAAATGTCACGTTCACATAGGTTAAATGTTAGGAGTCCATAAAGTTGTAAGGTAAAGGTCTTGGATACATAAATATTATACATTAAGCAACTACTAAGGAAAAAACCTTAATTTTTTAAATTGACTTCAGATAAAAAGGAACATTTCAAAAGAAAATCATGCCTACCCTTCTATTTCATTAATATGGAAATAATAACTTATAAATCTTGTTTCTATTCAATACGTAAGACCAAAATGGATCTGGTAGAAAAAAAATAGCATTCTTCTGATTGCCTGTCTCTTATATTACAAAGAGAGTCTTTCAGTTTGAAGATAATAATACGGTATCACTGCTTATGGAATGTTCACACCATACAGGGAAGGCAGAGGTATGGGTTCTGCCCAAGGGGCTTACTATCTAAGAAATACAAACAAAGTCATTTACATATAACAAGAAAACTAATGCTTCAGTTAAATGTCAGAGTTACAGAAGAAAAGGCTTTCAACCATCTCTTGATTTTTCTTCTTTGTTATTCCTCTTATACTTTCATTTTTTTTCCTTCCTCTTCCTTCAGTTTCTTTGCACAGAGAATTTGTGCAAAAATGGTAAATGAAAAAAACCGCATTTTGAGGACAAAAGAATAAAGAAAGGGGACAGTTTTAAGCACAAAGGGCTTCCAAGGGAACCAGCAAATACAATAGAGAATAGAGAAAAATCTAACTTGGACTCAAGAGACTTGGAAAGGAAAAAGGCTGAGAGATATAAGCAATTCCTAAAACTGTTCTCATGTTCTCTAATTCTAGAAACTGAAATAAATATTCAATCTTATCTAGTTGTCTTTGAAGCCACTGGGATCCCAAAGAGGCAGCTGTTGACACTTGGCTTCACATCCATCTGCCTCTATTCCATTAGAGATACATTACCTAGTCTTACAGAATTTGACTAAAACAGATAGGAAAAATATCCTCAGGGTCAACTTTACATCCCGTTTGGCTCTGAAATTTAAAAGATTGCAATACATGCCTTATGTTAGAACAACCATAAAAGCATATCTTTTATTGATTCCACTTTACTGTTTTGTTCATCAATTTCATAATGGAAGAACTTTGAATGAATTCACTGAAGCAAATGTTGATCAACTTTTAATGGTATAGAGAGCAAAAGGAAAGCTAGAATACTTAGAAAATATTGAGCTCTCCATACATTATCCTCTAACTTCTCACAACAAGTCTTTCAAGTAGGAATTATTAATTCATTTTGCAAAAGAGAAAACAGAGTTTACTGAGGTTAAGGAACAGCCCAAGTTTACCCAATTAGGGAATGACAGATTAGGCTTTGGACCACTCATCTAATTCCAGAGCTAACACCATCATTCACTACACTATTTAATACCAATGGATGAGCTCATCCTAAAGATGAGTTAAAAATGATCAGGTAGACTGGGAGGGTAAATTAGCATAGTCTTTTTACAAACTGTGGCACATACAGCACTGGCGGAGATGAATTTCTGGTAATATATAGATAGACTTTTTATTTAATATGAATTCATTTAAGATGTGTGAAGAAGAATATGACCAGCTTATTAAATCCCTTATTTCATGGATATTTTTGCTAAGAATGAGAATAAGTTTTAAAAAGTAAACTGTTCACAATTTACCAAAGGAAAAAGTTATAGAAATGTAATCTACAGATGAGAAATGAAGAATGAGGGAAAAGGTACAAAAGTAATACACAAAATCTGAGAAACACAGAATTAAGTAATCCATACTGAAAAAGTCACTAGTACAAAGTTGTAGGGACTTGAGTAACAGATCAGGTAAGACAGTAAGTATAAAGAAAAGAAGATATTTACAACTAGAATACAAATAGAGTGGATAGAAATGAGTCCTATGAAGGAAGCATGTTAAGAAGTTTAGAATTTAAAGCAAGAAACAGAGTCATGGATAAATTGCCATGGTCAGATATGCAGGTAAGAAAAAGTACTCTAGCTATAGTGAAGAGCACTGATTGAATGAGAGTGGTCCTGGAGACAAGCAGGCCAGTTAACAGACCATTACAACACACGTCTTAAAAAGGCTGCTATAAAGAAAAAAAAAAAAAAACCCACACACATGCACACAGAAAATGACTATTGTTGGCAAAGATGAGAAATTGGGACTCTTGGCCAGGGGCAGTGGCTCACGCCTGTAATCCTAGCACTTTGGGAGGCGGAGGCAGGCGGATCACCTGAGGTCAGGAGTTCAAGACAAGCCTGGCCAACATGGTGAAACCCCATCTCTACTAAAAACACAAAAATTAGTCAGGTGTGGTGGTGTGTGCCTGTAATCCCAGCCACCCAGGAGGCTGAAGCAGGAGAATCACTGGAACCTGGGAGGCAGAGGCTGCAGTGAGCCGAGATGACACAACTGCACTCCAGCCTGCGCAACGGAGCAAATCTCTGTCTCCAAAAACAAAAAAAGAAAGAAAGAAAAAGAAAAAGAAATCAGAACTCTTGCAAACTCTTGGTGAGAATGTAAAATAGTGTGGCTGCTATGGAAAACAGTATGTCAGTTCCTCATAATATTACAAATAAAATTACCATATGATCCAGCAATTCCACTTTGTGTATATATACCCTAAAGAACTGAAAGCAGGAGCTTGAAGAGATATTTGTAAGTCATGTTCATAGCAGCATTCTTCTCAATAGCCAAAAGTTAGAAGTAACCCAGGTGTCTATTAATGAATAAATGAATAAACAAAATATGATGTATACATGCAATGAAATAGCACCCAGTCTTTAAAAAGGAAGGAAATTCTGGCACATGCAACAACGTGAATGAACTTTGAAGACACTATGATAAATGAAACTAGTAAGTCACAAAGGACAAATACTGTATGATTCCACTTATATGAGGTACCTAGAGTAGTCAAATTCACAGAGATACCAAGTAGAATAGAGGTTTCCAGGGGTTGGGAGGAGGAGGGAATGGGAAATTATTGTTTAGTAGGTACAGAGTTTCAGTTTTGCCGATGAAGACTTCTGTGGATGGATGGCCATGGTGGTAATACAAGGATATGAATGTACTTAGTGCTACCAAACTATATGCTTAAAAATGGTTAAGATAATAAATGTTATGTTATATGTATTTTACCACAATTTTTTTGAGCTTTAAACATTGAAAAAGAGAGACCATTGCAATAACCCACACAAAGAAACATTGAACGCTTAGCCAAAATTTTAACCAAAATAAGAACTAGGAGTAGTAACTGACACCTGCTCACAGTGAAGCCTGGACATCCAACCAGGCACAGTGGCTGGACTGTTTGCCAGGCTGGGCCACTTCAGATGTTCTTAGCAGATGATTTTACTCATAGAGTCTATGCATTCATTTATATAACAAATAATTATTAAATATGGTGTGCTAGGCACTGTGTAAGTCCTGGGAATAAAGCAGTGGGCAAAATAGACACTATCCCTCTCAAACGTGAGTTTCCCAGAAGGAGATAGGAAAGAGGACTGATCTTTCTATAATTGACAGATTTGAGTCCTTCCATTATTCTTACCTTACGAGTCCAGGTAGCACTCTCCGTCTCCAGCCCATTTTCTTAGCCAATGTTTGCCAGACTTTGGGATTGACAAGTTCTTATTTTGACAAGAAAGAGTGTTTTAAGTAATTACCATCAATTAAGAAAAGAAAGAAAATTCTAACACACAAACAATAGTCTATAATCTTAAAATAAAGAACAATCCAATAAATATAATAAATTTAGTTGTAACTCACTACCTGCACCTTATTTTTTTTCTTTTTTGCTGTGAAACGATAAACATATCTTCAAGGATTTTTACTTTCCTTTGGACATTTTCTGGATCAGCATTTAGAAACCAATGGGCTCTAGGTTACAGCCAAATCCTCAAAGGCTGGGCAAGGTTTTGTCTCTCTGCCTTTTTCAGAGTCACTAATAGCTTTGTGGGCTCCCATTGTGGCTCTCTTAAAACATTAATACCTATAAATAATAATATCTATAAAATACCCAAAGGCCTCTGCCAGAACTTTAACGGTCCTTCCAACCATCAAATAATAAATTCAATTACAACTCATTGAGAAAATTTGATTAAACTTTTACCAGGTAATAGGTTAAACACTAGAGATAAAAAGACATAATAGATGGACACATCATCTACTGTCCAAACTGTAACACTTTACAGAGTGAAAGGGTGGTCCGTTAATAGTTAAACCAGGAAAAGTAACTCAAACAAATTAAGTTATATGGTCATCCTATTTAAGGAGCTCATAAGCTGATAAGTAGTACGGTAAAACTGTTATGAAAACTCAGAGGACAAGGTAATTAATTTAGGAGAATGGGGAGGCTGCAGGGTAGTGATCCTAAAGAAGTAAGGGTTTCACTGAATCTCAAAGAACTAGTAGGATTCTACCCCTAGCAAGAGAATGAGAAATACACTTCAAGCAAAAGAAACAGCAGAGGCATCCATCAAACCATCACACATGCCTCTGCTGTTTCTTTTGCATGAAGTGTATTTCTCATTCTCTTGCTAGGGGTAGAATCCTACTAGTTCTTTGAGATTCAAACCACAGCACGTGTATACTTAAAGTATAATTTAAAAATAAATAAATGAATAAATAAATACAAGGACATACTTTGTTATCCTCCTCACTATCAAAAGGTTCAAGTCTCAGACTTAACTTTTTAGTTTACAAACAGAAATAAAGACAGGAAATAGTCTTTAAAAAAAAAAAAGAAAGAAAAGAAAAGAAACAGCAGAGGCCAGTTGTGGTGGCTCACACCTGTAATCCCAGCACTTTGGGAGACCACAGCAGGTGGATCACTTAAGGTCAGGAGTTCAAGACCAGCCTGGGAATCATGGTGAAACCCCATCTCTACTACAAATACAAAAAATTAGCTGGGCGTGGTGTGGGCTCCTGTAATCCCAGCGACTTGGGAAGCTGAGGCAGGAGAATCGCTTGAACCTGGGAGGCAGAGGTTGCAGTGAGCAGAGATCACGCCATTGCACTCCAGCCTGGGTGACAAGAGCAAGACTCCATCTCAAAACAATAAAAAAAGAGAGAAATAGAAACAAAGAAAGAAACAGCAGAAAGCTCATTAAAATATTGGTTGCAATTCTAATATTGCCCATTACAGTAGAAAATAGTAAGGATTTATAAGTACAATATTTCTCATGGCTCTTACCTTTATGGAAGTTGTAATTTAAAAAAATATAAAAGCAACGTTTTGAAGACAAAAACATGGATAAGGCTATTCTCTTAACTGTAGAATACATACACAAGATCTAAATGTGAAGAAAACACTACCAGGACAAACAGAGAGAGGAGAGATGGAAGAAGGAAGGGAGTCGGGAAGGGAAGGAGGGAGGGAGACAACTTAGCAGCATCATTCAACAAGATTCTTAATTTCCAACAACTTTCAACTGATAGTTTTCTGGATTCAACATAGATTTCACGATGGAGATGCAGAACTTTATTATTTTACAAATTTAAGATCCATATTTTCAGTAGCTGTTGTCTTGTGTGGGTCTGAAGGCACTAACAGAAGACAAAGCTGAGCTGTTTTTTTTCTTTTAACGTCATGTTACCATGCGTCACTTTCTGGAGCTCAATATTTTGGTGCCTCCCAACTCACGCCAAAGGCTATATATTATATTTGAATAAAATTTACATATGACAACTTCTATTGCAACATCTTTCAACCTTCTCCCAATGCAGTTTTCTTCCAGGATTATGAAGCTGGGAAGATTGCCATACTCTCCTTTATTTTCTATTTCTTTGTTAATTTTCAGCATCTTCTGATTTTTCAGCTAAACATCATGGGAACTGGGTCCTTACGTCCAGTATTACTATATCAGTCATATATACATAGCTACATAAATTCTATATATTAAGTAAGACAGGCGGTTTGTTTGTTTGTTTTGTTTGTTTGTTTGAGACAGACTTTCACTCTTGTCGCCCAGGCTGGAGTGCAATGGCACGATCTTGGCTCACTGCAACCTCCACCTCCCGGGTTCAAGTGATTCTCCTGCCTCAGCCTCCCGAGTAGCTGGGATTACAGTCATGTGCCACCATGCCCAGCTAATTTTGTATTTTTAGTAGAGACAAGGTTTCTCCATGCTGGTCACGCTGGTCTTGAACTCCCAGCCTCGGGTGATCCGCCCACCTCGGCCTCCCAAAGTGCTGGGATTACAGGGACAGGGTTTTAATGTGTGTGATTTTTTTTTTTTTTTTGGGCCACCCTCCTCAGAACCACCTGAGTGCTTACTAAAATGCAGATTCCCAGGCCCAGTCTCAAACCATTAAATTGTAAGCTTAGGAGATGGGTTCTGGAAATTTGCATTTGAATAAATTCCACGAAAATTTTGCCACAAGACTCCTGCCATTTAAAAATGAAGTTTGAAATTACTCCCACATTCCATTTGAGCTACCTTAACAACTTGAAGTAAAAAGGCATAATTATCTCAAAAAGAACTAAGGCAATGCTTTCTTGGAGGGAAAAAGGAAAAGATTCGTTGGAAAACTAGTATATGGCATTGTCCAGGTTAATAACTCAACTACAGATAGCTCACCCACTGAAACTACTTTTAGAGATCATAAAATGTTATAATTGGAAGGGTCTATAAAAGTCAATTAGTACAACCTTAACTTGACCTCCATATTAAAGCTGAGGAAATCAAAAGCCATGGAATCCAATTATTATCTGTTACTTTATTTATTTTAAAATGGGATATTTTGCCTGCTTTTTAAAGAATCTTACATATAATGACATTTTTTTAAATACATGCATTTTGCCAGAATAGCTAATCTCATCCATCGAAGGAAGCATAAGTATACCAGGCCTCATTTATTTTGCTATGACTTAATCCAATTATCTAAGCCCCAAACATGAAAAAAATAAATTTATGTGAATAACTGGTTCAGTCTCACAGTTACAAGGAGGTTATGATGTGCCAATCATCCCATGCCCTCAGAAGGCAATAAAGACACAATTTCAAATGTCCTGCTTTTGCCTGCTGTCAGCCACATGAAGGTTTGTGAATTTTAAACATATTTGTATGCTTAATAAATATAGATTCTTCTACCCACATTTCATATAACTACTTGTACATTTTGCTCATTCCTCTGTTATGTTGTCAGAATCATCTAACGTGGCTCAAATCACTGAATGCCATAAAAAGTGACATTTATTTTCTACAAAAGATGGCCCATAGACATAAACATTTGACCAAAAGCTAACTGGATTTAACCTAAATTGCCTACCATAAATCCACAAAATTCAATCCTCAGTAAGAGAACGAAAGCAGTTTTTTTTTTAAATAAGGCATATACCTAATGACATTTGTTCTCTCTGAATAAAATAGGGTTGTTAATCATACACTATTATAATCACTCCAACAACTACTTCTCTCTCCTTGCTCTCAATGCAAGTTCACATTTCACTGAGAAATTAGAAGCAGTCCTAAGGGAATGCCCACAATCTCTGTCTACAGCATAAGCACACCTGTGCTTACAAACCCTGCCTTCTTCCCACTAAACGCGGATGCACCATCCATCCTCCTCTTAGAGGCAAAGCTCTCCACCCTTAGGTAAATCTTAATCATCTTATCTTCTCAACAGAAATCTCTCCAATGACTATTTCCCCTACATTTTCAATGCTTTTTCGTTTCTACTAGATTATTCCCATTAGCATTCAAAAATCTATAATGTTCCACATCAAAGAAGAAGAAGGAAGGAAGGAAGGAAGGAAGGAAGGAAGGAAGGAAGGAAGGAAGGAAGGAAGGAAGGGGGGGGGGGGGGGGGGGGGGGGGGGAAAGGGAGGGAAAGGGAGGGAGCGAAGGAGTTCGGAAAAACTTTCCCATACCCCCTTTACTGCTTCTTGTGTCATAAAAGACTTACCTTCTCAAAACTGATCTCCCTTAGGCTGGGCTCCCAGAAAATAATTTGTTGTCCCACAGAGTTCCCATAGAAATTGGGGAGCTAGTGCTTATTATAATAATGAATTCTGGTCAGTCAGAGGCTTGAACCATAGCCCTGCGAGCAGCCAAGGCAGGAATGAAAGGAATCAGACAGGAGTCTAAGTATCCCAGCCATCCCATCACATTGGGAGAGGAGCTGGTGCAGCTTGAAGGTCCCCCAGGCTGATGACAGAGTCCTCCTAGAGTCTGACACTCAAGCCTGCTAGATCTCTGTGCACTGCTCTAAAATGCAATGAGGCAATGGGAATTCACACTTCTGATACTGGTTCTGGGCCTGTGAGTTTTCTCCCAATAAACATTGTCCCATCAGGCTGGGTATGTGTGCTATCTGGCCATTCATTCAACATGGCTGAAACAACAATACCATTCCCTGTTTATGGCAAAACTCTTCAAGAATTATCTATACTTGCTGTGTCTATTTTTTGTCTTCTTATTCTCCTTTGAACCCACCCAGAAAGGCTTTGTCTCTGCCATTCTATCCAACAACTCACAAAATTGTCAATAATAACCCCCCATTGCCAACTCCATCTTCCTTTCATTAGACCTATAAAGAGTTTTTGCCTCTGTGCCCCTCCCTCCTTGAACAATTACTTCACTTGGACTCTAAACACCACTATCTTTTGCTTCTCCTTGTATCTCAGCACCTCATTCCTCTTCAGTCTTCATTGATGATTCCTCCAATCTCTAACCCTTGAAACATATCAGGCCTCAGCTCTCAGAACTTCCCATCTAAACTTACTCCTAAGTGATCTCTTCTAGTTCCTGACTTTAATGGCTCTAAATATCAATTTTATGCTGATGATCCCCGAATGTTCAGGCCCAGCCATGACCTTTCCCTTGGAAGTAAACACTCATCTCTCCAGTGTCCAAACTTGACATATCCCAAAGTGACCTGCCGAGTTCCCCTACCAAATCTTTACTCCAGCATTGCCCATCTTAGTTGCTCAGGCCCAAAACCTTAGAATCATCTTTGGCCACTAGCTTTATCTCATGCCCATCATCTATTCCATCAAAAAATTATGTCACCTCTATCTCCAAAATATGATAAAAATCTAATCACTCATCACACCCTTTATTGCTATCATCCTGATCCAAATCACTCTTGCCCATTGCCTAGATTTGAACTAGGCACCACAGTGTTTACTTCCATTTTGGCCCCATTCCAGTTATTCTGATAGCACCCAAACTAATCCTTTTTAAGGAAACTAACATCAGGTCACTTTTTCTGCTTGTGGCCTTCACTGCCTTCCCATCTCAATCAGAGCAAAAGTCAATGTCTTATCACGGCCTCCAAGGCCCTATAAGGTCTGAATCCTCCCACTTCCTTGCTGACATCAGCTACTCTCCCAATCACACAGGACTCCTTGCTCTCTCTTAGGCACACTTTTGCCTCAGGACAGTGGCTCTTTCTTCTGCTATGAGCACTCTTTTGGCAAATAACAACATTTGCTTGTTTTCCACTTCCTTAGGTCTTCTATAGAAGAGAGGCTTCTATATAAAATGGCTACTAGCAATTCATGTACACTGGCAGTTTCCATCCCCCATCACCCTGATCCATTTTTTTCTCTATAATGTTTATTGCCATTGAGCATATTATACTTTCATTGTCTATTTTATCCACAATAATGCAAGGTATATTAGAGCAAGGACTTTATCTGCTTTGCCCCCCAGGACTTAGGACAACACCAGCTATATCATAGGTGCTCATTATATATTTGTTGAATGAATGAATATATATATGTTAAAATGATGAACAAATTAAACTAGGGATTTTTTAAATATTCAATCACAGTTTGACTAAAATCACATTGTTTAATATTCCAGTGAAAAGCCTTTAATAGTCATGCAAAAGATTGCTCTAAGATGGCTGATTAAACATTTCATTTCCAAAACTAAATTTCTATCCTTGGGTCAGTATTTTCAAACAACCTTTCAGCCCTTTTGAAAGAACCCTACATAGATTATTATTTATTCTTTACATTATTTCATGACATTCTCAAAGATCAAGTAAAAAACACATGTCGAAGCAATTTCTCCATTTCTTCTGATTAAAATCAATACTTTTCCTGCTCTTAACAGCAGTAAAAATCAACACGATAGTTACTGTTAACTCAATAGAATGTCAAGTGATATCTTTGTGTATTGTTACCAGCAGGGATATCAACAAAAGACTACCAACAGCCTATAATCATTGCTGGCTTTATTATATACAAAATGTCACATGTGTGTATGGGATTTCACAAAACATCACAGTGAAAACAAGGCTCCTGCCTCAAATAACTTAGAGTTTATTTAGACAAAGAACTAAAGAATAGGGAGACAAAACTTAAGAGGAAGTCCTGCTGTTGTCGAGAAAAGATGATTGATCTAAGTGGTTAAGGCAGGATAATAAGTCCCATTCCTATTTCCATGGCTGTGTAGCTTGATTCTGCTATTTGAATTACAAACAGCAGCCATAATCCTGATCGATTATTTTCAAAACACTGCTCCCTATTGGACATGGAGAAAAAGCTCAGACCATAACCATCAGCAGATACACTGTTAGAAATGCCAAGCAATATAAAGGCAACGTCCCACCAATAGTTGCTAGAAACGTCTTATAATATTTTATTATTTAAAGAAAATTGACTCTTTCCCAAAAAAAAAAAAAACCATGGAAACTATATTGTACTTAGCCTAACAGTGAATTTCTAAGTCTATGTAACTTAAAACATCTAATGTAGAAAGTTTATAATGAGGGTTGCAAACTAAAATGTTTATAAGAAAAACAATTAAAAAGTGAAGCAGGTAGGATATGTGTGTATTGGAGAAGGTGGTTATGGGGCATGTGACAAACATGCTGCATATTCTTCACCTAAAAAGGGCAGCTATTTCTCAAAAAGAGCAGGTTGATGTCACAAGGAAGTGCAGGCCCAATGCTGCCAAGCCTTCCAGTTATCTGAAAGAAGACAGAAATCCAAAATGTTTATGTGCAACTTCTAAAGTTTAACTTGTTGCTCAATTAAAACAAAATAATCATTCATTCTCAGCAAATCATCATTCTCAGCAGACTAACACATGAACAGAAAACCAAACACCGCACGTTCTCACTCATAAGTGGGAGTTGAACAATGAGAACATATGGGCACAGGGAGGGGAACATCATACACCAGGACCTATTGGTGGGTGGGGGGCAAGGGGAGGGATAGCATTAGGAGAAATACCTAATGTAGATGACGGATTGATGGGTGCAGCAAACCACAATGGCATGTATGTACCTATTAACAAACCTGCACATTCAGCACATGTACCCCAGAACTTAAAGTATAATAAAAAAAAAGAAAAATACTAGAATTGTGTATCAGGCACAATAATTGCAACTAAAATTAAATTAATAAAGATTCATATCTTTATTAAGGAAAGCCTAAGGTAGCCAATTCCCAGTGCAAAGCGTTCAAAGCAAATGCTCATCAAATAACTTTTTCACATCAGGAAACAACATGGTGATAATTTGGGAGTTTTAACATGCCCAATAATGTCCTTATTTCGCAATCACACTAGATACTTAGGCTAGACTCAAAATAAATTTGCTTCAAAAAGGGACATGGCTTCTTTCTCAAATATCTATTGTTACTAAGGAGAAACACTGTAAGACGAATTATTTCTTTCTTGTAAAATACCTATTTTTTTCTCCAGGAAAGATTTACAAATTTTCACATTGTTAGAATTCAGAAACATCAGCGGTATATGTCTAGTTGAATAATTTTCTTTTTCCTATTGGGTCTTCCTTGGGCCTTTTAAACTAACCTTTATTCACTTCAAGGAAATACTTATCTAGTATTTTACTGATTAATTCTTCTCTTTTGTTGTCTCTGTTTTCTTTTCTTGAAATGCATATCATTAATGTGCTAGATCTCAATGTTGTTCTCATACTCACTGTCTCTTTATCTTTTTGCTTTTTTTCTAGCAGATTTTTCTGACCTTAGCACTTCCAAAACCAAGTCAATTTCACTATACTCATTTTATTATTCAGTAAATCCATTTTTAAAATATGAAAATAATGCTTTTAAATTTAAAAAACTCTTTTACTGTTCATGAATTATTTCTTTCCCATTGCCCCATTCTTCTTTCACAAAATGCAACACTTAGATAAGTCTAAAGATATTAATAAAAATACCCATTTACTGCACATCAGCCTGGGCAACATGGTGAGACCATGTCCCTAATATGTGTGTGTGTGTGTGTGTGTGTGTGTGTAATGTCCACTTACTCTATTTTCAGCACCCTGAATTATCTCCGCTTCCTTGTGGGTCTCTTGTTCTTTATAGTCATCTTGATATTTCTCTTTTAGGCTGTTGGCGATTATTGGTTTACCATTCACATTTATAAGCAGAGGGCAATGCATAAGTGTTCACATTTGTGCAGGTTTCCCTGCATTGTTTCACTAAGTAACTTCACTAAGCGTTGCCCCCAAACGGGAGTCTTGACCATAAGCTGTGTAAGTATAGGCATGTGTCAAAACAAAGGCTTCCCTGTAGTGTGAACAGGCAGAGAGCTGAGTTGACAGGCAGGGATGGGATCCACCAAAACAAACACACAAACAAACAAACAAAAAGCCTAAGTAGTAAATTGAACTTTTGGAAAGGACTATTTAGTGTTTTCTATACCTGGGAGTTGCTGCTCTCCCTTTCTTTCCTCCATGTCTGTGGTGGAGACAGAATTTCTCCTGCTTTTCTCTGGTTTTAATGGCCACACAACGGGCCATCTCAAGGCAAATTAACGATTGTCTTTCGTTATCAATCCTTGAAATTATTCTTGGAGGACAAATACAACAGAAAAAGTGGGAGAGGTAAAAGTGCAAGCAGAAAAGGGACACAATTAGCCCAGTATCAAGTGTACCTTTTTAATTAAACATCTTATTGCTAATGTAGATCCCAATTTGGCCTTGGAATTTTTTTTCTTTACACTGAATCTGGTGTATTACGTGGATTTTCTCCAGACATCTTTTTATTTCTGATGCTCTAGGCTAAAGTTCTCTTTCCTGGTTTTTTATCACCCTGATTCTGCAATTTCCAAAAAGTACTCAAAAAATTTCATCACAATTGGCACTCCATCTTGTATTTCAGAATCTTTATATTTCATTTATTCTCTGAAGCATCTTTAGACATTTTAGGTGGAAGGGGAAGAATATCTTTAGGCATAGGCCACCATCTTAAACCAGAAGTGATTGAGCATCTTTGTCACTTCCCACTCTGTTTACACATGTGTAACTCACTATGACAAAATCAAATTGAATATACCTCGAAAATGGATCCATATTCTACCCACTCATTTCATCTCCACTGCCATCAACCTTAACCAGGAAATAAAACAAATACAAAAATAACAATAATAATAAGCAGGCAAAATTCAGCCTTTTCCTTTGCAGATCAGGTAACAGAAGCAAAAGAGTTTTGAGGGGGAAAAACATTGTTACCTAAGTATTCTATACAAGATCAAGTTATCTTTCATGTAGAGAAAGCAAAAAGAGTATAACCTGAAATATGCAGAACTCAAACAATCAGAATTCAAAAGCAAAGGAATATGTCATCTATCCATCCTTGTAAAAATATTTAAAACTACTTCCACATTTATTTCAATTACTAAGAAATACATAAAAGTTGTACCAATTGTACAATACACAAAAATACATTAAAAGGATGAAAGACAGTAAAATAAATTGAAACAACCTGAATACCCAAAAGAAATTGCCTATAAGGACTGGATAAACAAAGTCTATACTACACTACTCTATCCAGTACTATAGACTACCATTCAGTCATTTGAAGTTTTAGATCTATATTTTTTGTTATGAAAGGGTTTTTTTTAAAAATACAAGCCAGCATGTGTCTAATGATCCTTTTTCACATAAACATACACACATATACACACACTCACTCACACACTTAAACACACATATGAATACCTATAAAGAGAATGTGAAAGATAGACAGTGTGACAGAAAGATGAGGGGCAGAGAAGCAAAAATAAAAGTCAGATAAGGAAGCCCTCATAAGGTAGAATGGAGAAAATCCTGTCAAAAGAGAGAAAGCCAAGACAAGAGAGAGACTGGCCCACCCAGAGACAAATACAGAATGAGGGGCACAGGTTGAGTTATACCCACAAAGATTCCTAAGGGCAGAGAAAAGTCTGAAAGAATGTATATTAAAAGATTAATCGTGATTGAGTCTGACTGGAGAGATTATAAGTAATTTCCAATCTCCAATATACTTCTGTGTTACCTGACGTTTCACAATGAAATGTACAACTTTAGTAACCTGAAATAATAAAATATAAAGCTACTTACCAAAAAAAAGATCATTGGAACTCAGAGAATGACATGGACACACTGCAAATGTGGAAATAAACAAATAAAATCCTCAAATTCTAAGACGCTAAAATTTAATGGAAACTTCAATTATTCTTTAAAGTCCTAGAAGTATTAGACTCTAGTTAATAATGTATCTTAGTGTAGTTTTGAGGAAAAACATGAAGCCTGTGTTGCAAGTGCTTTTTAATTTATTCTATAAGACCCAGTGTATGCCAACAAAGAAGTATATTTCTCATTCAGAATATCATTTCCATATGAAAACAGCACATACGTATTTGCATTTCATCTTTTCGTTAAATCTCAGAACTTCAAAGCCTTGAAGCAATTTCAGCATGTCTAGGTAGGAACAAAGGTAATCACCATCATGTCATCCAGACTCAGATACAGAAGAAAGTTTTTCAGGGAGTAACAGAATTCTCGATCAGAATTATATATTTCTTAAAAGTAGCTTCAGAGACAGATCTAAACGTAAGGAAAAGTTTGAAATGGCACCCAATTTTTGCGTTAGAAAAGATCATAAAACATACAACTTCAGCAAAGCATAAAACGTCATTCTATGTGCCCCAGAAGTATTCACCAAATTATGATTTTTAATTCCTTTACTACACTGCGAGGAATTTGTAAGTCCACAAAACAAAGATAATCTTCTTTTTTAGTATAAAAAGGATTGGTATAGAATAAGTTTTGTTTCTGAGTTTAAAAATGAGTAACTTTTAATTCACTAGAGAAACTGGAAATCAATTTATAGAAAAAAATAATAATTTTCTGCTTAAACTTTATTGCAGATAAACATAGCTGTGTGAGTTAAAATAATAATAATAAATGTCGAATTTCTCAATATTAGACAAAATTAATGCTTAGAATGATACAGATTAGAGTTTTCATTTTTACCAAAACTTTTAGTAAGCCTCATTTAGAATCATATTACACTAAATATGTTCATTCCAAACACATGAGTAGAATAATTCTGAGTCACTAGAATTTTGTTACTAATTATTATTTACAGGAACCAGAATAATATTCTTAAAATACATCATTCACAGCATTGCTACTTGCTCAAAATGATTCCGTGGTATTTCATTGCATTCAAAATAAAATTCCGAAATTAAGTGCCTCCCATGATTTTTCCAAATAATTGTCCACAATTCCTTATCTTTATTCATGAGATTCATTCACAGTAATCTTTTTTTTTGCCATTCACGTATTTTTATTGTCATGTAAGTTTAACTATAATATAAATAATCAAGTAGATATCTGATATTAAAATATAAATTAACTGTGTACTCAGAAAGAAAGCTGTACAAAATATACAGCAATCTCCAGGCCTCACTGTCAGGGAGTCTGATTTAGTAAATCAAGAGTAGGGCCCAGGGCCACGCATCCAAAATTTCAAAAGTACCTCAGAAGATCCTGATGCAGCAGGTTTATTAAAGGAATTTGGAAACTGTTCTAGATCTTTGCACTGATTACATCACCTCATGTTGTCATATTATACTTCACAGTTTTCAGAGTGCTTTATATAAATTAACCTACTTGACTTATGTCTCATTCAATCCAAGGGTCTTTGCACTGCCACTTTTTAGCATATTCTCTTTCTCCTTTGAACTCCACTTATTTAATAAACAGAATACTTTGGCATGATTTTATGTAGAGCCCTGAACAACTCTGTGAATGTCTTGATGTACATGTGTATTCTCTCCCTAACTCCATGAGGTAGAGATGTTGTCTTGCATCCCTCTGGTTCTTTTTCCTCTCCTGTCCACTCCTCACAATGTGGTCCTACCTGCTTCCACATCCAGACCACTCCTTCCCTTCACCAGCCCTCTTTCATTCTCTCACAGATAACCTCCCACTCAACCCTTTCCAATTCTGGAGCTCCCAATTCTAGCACCAACATTATTCCCCTACCTCCTTAATGACTGGATGCTCCTCCCATCCCCATGCTTAAATAAAAACAGAGGCCTCTTAGGATATGGCTTTTCTTACAACTCTTCTGAATGGAAGCTTCCCTGACCCATGTACGCTAGGGAAAGGAGATGGGATATGCATTTTCTTGGCTTCCCATAGGCACTTCCAAATCAATTCACTCCACCGAAGTATGAAAAGAACACAGTCCTCCTTTGATTGCCATATTATCAAACTATACTAACTTCTTCCCTTTCCAGTGGGGTCATTTCAAATGTTTGTTTGTTTGTTTGTTTGTTTTAACTTTTAAGTTCAGCGGTACAAGTACAGGTTTGTTATACAGGTAAATTTGTGTCACAGGGGTTTTTGTACAGATTATTTCATCACACACGTATTAAGCCTAGTACCCACTAGTTGTTTTTCCTGATCCTCTCCCTCCTCCCACCCTCGACCCTCCAATAAGCCCCAGTGTGTGTTTTTCCCCTCTATGTGTCCACATGTTCTCATTATTTAGCTCCCACTTATAACTGAGAACAAGCACTATTTGGTTTTCTGTTCCTGCATTAGTTTACTGAAAATAATGGCCTCCAGCTCCATCCATGTCCCTGCAAAGAACAGGATATTGTACTTTTTTATGGCTGCATAGTATTCCGTGGTGGATACGTACCATGTTTTCTTTTTTTTTTTTTTTTTTGAGAAGGAGTCTTGCTCTGTTGCCCAGGCCAAGTCTTGCTCTCCAGCCCAGGCCAGAGTGCAGTGGCGGGATCTCAGCTCACTGCAACCTCCGCCTCCTGGGTTCACACCATTCTCCTGCCTCAGACTCCTGAGTAGCTGGAACTACAGATGCCCACCACCATGCCTGGCTCATTTTTGTATTTTTTTGTATATTTAGTAGAGACGGGGTTTCAGCGTGCTAGCCATGATGGTCTGGATCTCCTGATCTCGTGACCCGCCCAATTCGGCCTCCCAAAGTGCTGGGATTACAGGCATGAGCCACTGTGCCCAGCCAATATGTACCATGTTTTCTTTATCCAGTGTATCACTGATGGACATTTAGGTTGATTCCATGTCTTTGCTATTGTTAATCATGCTGCAATGAACATACATGTGCATGTGTTTTTATAATAGAACGATTTATATTCCTTTGAGTATGTATCCAGTAATGGGATTGCCAGGTCGAATGGTATTTCTGTTTTTAGGTCTTTGAGGAATCGCCACACTGTCTTCCACAATGGTTGAACTAATTTACACTCCCACCAAGAGTGTACAAGTGTTTCCTTTTCTCCACAACCTCACTAGCATCATTATTTTTGACTTATTAATGATAGCCATTCTGACTGGCGTGAAATGATATTTCATTGTGGTTTTGATTTGTATTTTTCAAATGATCAGTGATACTGAGCTTTTTTTCATATGCTTGTTGGCTGCATGTATGTTTTTTTTTTTTTGTAAGTGTCTGTCCATGTCCCTTGCCCACTTTTTAGTGGAGTCATTTGGTTTTTTCATGTAAATTTATTTAAGTTCCCTACAGATGCTGGACATTTGACCTTTGTCGAATGCATAATTTGCAAAAATTTTTTCCCATTCTGTAGATTTCCTGCTCAGTTGATAGTTTCCTTTGCTGTGCAGTAGCTCTTAAGTTTAATTAGGTCCCATTTGTCAATTTTTGCTTTTGTTGCAACTGCCTTTGGTGTCTTTGTCATGAAGTATTTGCCCGTGCGTTGCCTAGGTTGTCTTCTAGGATTGTCACAGTTCGGGATTTTGCATTTAAGACTTTAATCCATCTTCAGTTAATTTTTGTATATGGTATAAGAAAGGGGTCCAGTTTCAATCTCCTGCATATAATTAGCCTGTTATCCCACCACCATTTATCCAATAGGGAATCCTTTCCTCATTGCTTGTTTTTGTCAGTTTTGTCAAAGATCAGATAGTTGTAGGTGTGCAGCCTCATTTCTGGACTCTCAATTCCATTCCATTGGGCTATGTGTCTGTTTTTGTACCAGTACCATGCTGTTTTGCTTACTGTAGCCCTGTAATATAGTTGGGGGTCAGGTAGGATAATGGCTCCATCTTTGTTCTTTTCGCTTAGGATTGCCTTGGCTATTCAGGCTTTTTTTTTTTTTTTTTTTGGTTCCATGTGAATTTTAAAATAGCTTTTTCTAGTTCTATGAAAAATCCCAATGGTAGTTTAACAGGAGTAACATTGAATCTATTAACTGCTTTAGGCAGTATGGCCACTTTTACAATATTGATTCTTCCTATACTTGAGCATGGAATGTTTTTCCATTTGTTTGTGTCATCTCTGATTTTCTTGAACAGTGGTTTGTAGTTCTTATAGAGGTCTTTCACCTCCCTATTTAGCTATATTTCTAGGTATTTTATTCTTTTGTGGCAATTGTGAATGGGATTGTGTTCCTAATTTGGCTCTTGGTTTGGCTGTTGTTAGTGTATAGGAATGCTAGTAATTTTTGTACATTGGTTTTGTATCCTGAAAGTTTGTTGAAGTTGTTATCAGCTGAAGAAAATTTGGGGCTGAGATGATGGAATTTTCTAATATAGGATTATGTCATCTGCAAACAGGGATAGTTTGATTTCCTGTCTTCCTATTTGAGTGCCCTTTATTTCTTTCTCTTGCCCAGTTGCCTTGGCCAGGGCTTTCAATGTTATGTTGAATAGGAGTGCAGAGGGCATCCTTGTCTTGTACTGGTTTTCAGGGGAAATGCATCCAGCTTTCGCCCATTCAGTATGATGTTGGCTGTGGGTTTGTCATAGATGGCTCTTATTATTTTGAGGTATGTTCCTTCAATACCTAGTTTACTGAGAGCTTTTAACATGAAGTGTTGTTGAATTTTATCAAAAGCCTTTTGTACATCTATTGAGTTAATCATGTGATTTTTGTCTTTAGTTCTGTTTAGTGATGAATCATATTCATTGACTTGCATATGTTGAACAAACCTTGCATCCCAGGGATAAAGCCTACTTTATCATGGTGGATAGGCTTTTTGATGTGCTGCTGGATTCAATTTGTCAGTATTTTGTTGAGAATTTTTGCATTGATGTTCATCAAGGATATTGGCCTGAAGTTTTCTTTTTATGTTCTGTCTCTGCCAGGTTTTGGTATCCAGATAACGCTTGCCTCATAGAATGACTTAGGGAGCATTCCTTCCTCCTAAATTTTTTGGTATAGTTTCCGTAGGAATGGTACCAGGTCTTCTTTGTACGTCTGTTAGAATTTAGCTGTGAATCCATCTGATCCTGGGCCTTTTTTTTTTTTTTTTTTTTTGGTTGGTAAGCTATTTGTTACTGCCTCAATTTCAGAGTTCATTATTGGTCTATTCAGGGATCCAATTTCTTCCTGGTTTAGTCTTGGCGGGGCATATGTGTCCAGAAATTTATTCATTTCTTCTAGGTTTTTTTGTTTATGTTCATAATATTCTCTTATTTTTGTTAGTAATTTTGTGGGGTCAGTGGTAATATCTCTCTTGTCACTTCTGATTGTGTTTATTTTAATCTTCTCTCTTTTTTCTTTATTAATCTAGCTAGCATTCTATCTAATTTATTATTTTTTCAAAAACCAGCTCCTGGATTTGCTGATCTTTTCAATGGATTTTCGTGTCTCTATCTCCTTCCATTCAGCTGTGATTTTGGCTATTTCTTGTCTTCTGCTAGCTTTGAGATTTATTTGCTCTTGGTGCTCTAATTCTTTTAATTGTGATGTTAGATTGTTAAAATGAGATCTTTCTAACATTTTGATGTGGGCATTTAGTGCTATAAATTTGCCTCTTAACACTGCCTTAGGTGCTTTCCAGGGATTCTGGTATGCTGTGTCTTTACTCTCATTGGTTTCAAAGAACTTCTCGATATATGCCTTAATTTTGTTTTTTACCCAGAAGTCATTCAGGAGCAGGTTATTCAATTTCTATGTAATTGTATGCTTTCGAGCAAATTTTTTAACTCTTGATTTCTAATTTGGTCCAATAGACTGTTTATTATGATCTCAGTTCTTTTGCATTTGCTGAGGAGTGTTCTACTTCTGATTATGTGATCCATTTTTTTTTTTTTTTGAGGAGTCTCGCTCAGCCACCCAGGCTGGAGTGCAGTGGTGCAATCTTGGCTCACTGCAACCTCTGCCCCCCAGGTTCAAGCAATTCTTCTTCCTCAGCCTCCCAAGTAGCTGGGACTACAGGCATGTGCCACCACACTCAGCTAATTTTTTTGTATTTGTAGTAGAGACAGGGTTTCACCATGTTGGCCAAGATGGTCTCAATCTCTTGACCTCATGATCCACCTGCCCTGGCCTCCCAAAGTGCTGGGATTACAGGCATGAGCCACCAGGCCCGGCCATATGTGATCAATTTTAGAGTATGTGCCATGTGGCAATAAGAAGAATGTATATTCTGTTGTTTTTGGGTGGAGAATTCTGTACATATCTATCAGGTCCATTTGATCCAGGGCCAAGTTCAGGTCCTGAATATCCTTGTTAATTTTCTGTCTAATATTATCAGTGGGATGTTAAAGTCTCCCACTGTTATTGTGTGGGAGTCTAAGTCTCTCTGAAGGTCTCTAAGGACTTGCTTTAGTCTTACTGGGTGCTACTCTGTTGGGTAGCTACTGTGTTGGGTGCATATATATTTAGGATAGTTAGAGCTTCTTGTTGAATTGAACATTTTACCATTATGTAATGTCCTTTGTATTTTTTTATCTTTGTTGGTTTAAAGTCTGTTTTTTCAGAAACTAGGGTTGCAACCCCTGCTTTATTTCTGTTTTTCATTTGCTTTGTAGATTTCTCTCCAATCCTTTATTTTGAGCCTATATGTGTCACTGCATGTGAGGTGAGTCTCTTGAAGACAGCATACCAATGGGTCTTGGTTCTTTATCCAGACATGTAGCCCATTTACATTTAAGGTTAGTATTGATATGTGTGGATTTTATCCTGTCATCATGATGTTAGCTGGTTATTTTGCAGACTTATGTGATTGCATTACAGTGTTACTGATCTATATACTTCAGTATGTTTTTCTAATGGTTGATAATGGTCTTTCCTTTCCATATTTAGTGGTTCCTTCAGAAGCTCTTGTAAGGCAGGTCTGGTAGTAACAAATTCCCTCAGCTTCTTTTTTTTTTTTCTGAAAAAGATCTTATTTCTGCTTCACTTATGAAGCTCAGCTTGGCTAAATATGAAATTTTAGGTTAGAATTTCTTTGCTTTAAGAATGTTGAATATTGGCCCCCAGTTTCTTCAGGGTTTCAGCTGAGAGGTTCACTGTTAGTCTGATGGGCTTCCCTTTGTAGATGACCTGGCCTCTCTCTCTAGCTGCCTTTAACATTTTTTCTTTCATTTCAGCCTTGGAGAATCTGATGATTATGTGTCTTGGGGATGACCTTCTTGTGAAGTATTTTACAGGGGTTCTCTGCATTTCCTGAATTTGAATGTTGGCCTCTGTAGCTAGATTAAAGAAGTTCTCGTGGATGATAAACTGAAATATGTTTTCCAAGTTGGTTCCTTTCTCCACATCTCTTTCAGAGACATCAATTAGTCATAGATTTGGTCTGTTTACATAATCCCTTATTTCTTGGAGGTTTTATTCATTCCTTTAGATTCTTTTTTCTCTGTTCTTGTCTGACTGTTTTATTTCAGAAAGCCAATATTTAAACTCTGAGATTCTTTCCTCTGTTTGGTCTATTGTCCTATTAATGCTTGTGATTGCATTATGAAATTCTCGTAGTGTGTTTTTCAGCTCTATTTGCTTGGTTACATTATTTTCTATACTGGCTATTTTGTGTCTCAGCTCCTGCATTGTTTTATCATGATTTTTAGCTTCCTTGCATTGGGTTTCAACATATTCCTGTAGCTCAATGATCTTCATTCCTAGCCATATTCTGAAATCTACTTCTGCCATTTTAGCCGTCTCATCAAATTCAGAACACTTGCTGAAGAGGTGATGTGGTCATGTGGAGGACAAAGGGCATGCTGGCTTCTTGAGTTTTCAGCATTTTTGAACTGATTCTTTCTCATCTTTGTAGCCTTATCTACCTACAATCTTTGAGGTTGCTGACCTTCAGATTTTTTTTTCTTTTATCCTGTTTGATGACTTCAAGGGTTTGATTGTGGTATAAGGCCAATTCAGCCAACTGGCTTCATTTCTGGGAGATTTTAGGGGACCAGCACTGAGCTTCCAACTCCTGGCCTGCCTGCTGTAACTCTATGGAACTTGTATTGGGCCCTGACTTTGTTCTCTGACTCCTCCAGGTATGGAATCCACTGCTGTTGTGAGGGCTGAGGTGTGCCAGCTGTGGCAGAGTGTTAGCAGGTGCTGGAGTGCCTGCCTCCCTGTGGGCATTCACTAAGGTGGTGGAGGCAATGCAGCTGGTCAGCAGTCAGGGGGCCCCTGCTGAAGACTGTGTGTGTGGTTGTGCTGGAGATGGTGTTGGCGAGGGGGTGGAGTGCTGGCAGATGCAGGTCTGGGTGCCTTCTCTGTACTCTGTAAGCAGGAATGATTGCTCAGGGTATGGGAGGATCCCATGTTCTCTAGCCAGTGTTAGCACAAGGGTAGGGCACTGGCAGGGGCAGGGTTTGCTCGCTCTGTGCCTGCTAAGGCTGTATCTGCAATGGTGGTCAGCAGGGGAAGGGGGTGGGTGTGGACTACACTCTGCATACTGGTGGGGCAAATAAAGAAAAACCCACCTGTGCAGACATGTGCCAGCAAAGTGATGCGGGTAGTTGCCTGTGGACTTGGGGGGAAGTTGCAGTATGGGGAGGGAGGGTACGGGCTGGTATGTGGCTGTAGGGACTGCATTGTTGGAGCTCTCCACTGGTCAGGCATAATCTGCCATCACAGAAGCTATGGTGTGGGCCCCCAGGCATGTGAGACTGCCCTGCAAGCAGGCATGGCCAGGCTGGGGCCCCAGGAGAGGCCAGCAGACCAAGGGGTAATCAGGTTGAACCAGCCATGGTTCAACCTTGCAAATCTAGGGTACAACTGTTCCCCTAGAGCTAAATTATCTTATAGGAGCAAGTTGGCCTAGGAGGATTGCTGTCCCTGGCCATGCTGTGCTGCAGATGCTCCTGCACCAGATCCTTTAGGCTCCACATCAGCTGGTTTGCTGATGTGAAGGAATGTAATCCATTCCATCCAAAACAGTTCATCCTTATTTAGACTTTATAAACCATTATGGTATGATGGGAGTAACTGCTAAGGAGGCAGCCACCATCTATTTGAAAAACCCAGGTACTGTCTACTTTTCTTCTAGCCATTGATAGATAAAGCCAATTGATGCCTATTAACTACCAAATAAAGCATCCTAAAAGTGACTTTAAGAAGAGGCATAGGTGCCTCTCCCACAGGGAGGCAAATTTAGTGCCCCTACCACTTCTCTAAGCAGCCTTTCCTGATACCTCGAGTGTCCGTGGTGGCTGAGGGGTCCCCTCCTGTCAGGGTTCCAGAGGCCCATGGTAATAGCAGATTGATCCTTGCCAGTACAAGTCACCCAAAGTCACCCATTCTCCTGGAGCAGTTGTGATCCAAAAATAAGTCCCGGTGCATGGTAGCCCCATGCAGGGTTCCCAGCTTTCTTTCCCTACAGCCCAGCTTCTGTGTCTTCCCTCTGTTTACTCTCAGTGCCTTCCTTCTGAAGATCTGTTAATAGCATGCCAGTCATCTCAGTCCCTCCGCGGGAGCTGTTCCATTTGTCTGCATTTAGTCAGCCATCTTGTCCTCTCCCCTATAATTTCAAATTTATTGTACATTCATTGCAGATGTTAGCATCTGGATCACCCAAATTACTTCCAGCCTTTATCCAGAAGGACATCAATATTAATGGAGATCCTCGTAATCTCTTCAACTGCTCAACTGCCATTACCTTTACCTTCATTCCTCTTGTATATTCCACTTTCAAGACTGTAATGTGAACCTTATCATCAGTCAGAAACCTCATACCTCTGAAATAAGGTATTCCAACAGCCTACTCCCTGGTCTCACTGTCTTAAACAGCAGTGGTCTTCAGGCCTTGCCTCCACCACAGACTTTTTCTCTTGACTCATTATTCTTTGGGTAATCTCAGACATGCCCATAGATTTACCTTCCTCTTATATTCTGATAACTACTAAATATGTCTTTTTAACCAAAAATTGTCCCCTAAACTATCAGAATGTATAGTTAGCCCTGCTGGAAAACTATTGAAATGCCTCACAAACACTTTAAACTCATAATAAAAGCCCAAATCCAAATCTTCTCTTCCATATTCAAATCCACTCCTTTCTTTAGGTTTCAATTTATTAACATAATGCTACTATCATCTACCAAGCAGCCAAACACCTGAGAATTACCCTAGCCTCTTCTCACTCCCATGACCCTGCTGCACAACCTTCCGATTCTGTGTATTTTGCCAACCAAATATCTCTCTAACCTCTCTTTTCTATGATCCCCCTCCCCTGGTTTAGAATTGAGACCTCAATTCTCACCTCATAGCGACAGTAGCTTCCAAACTTAGTGGTTCTAAAAGTTTGTTTACATAAGAATTACGTTATGTGCATGTTTAAAATGAAGATTTATCAGGCCCCATCCTCAGAAATGTTTTTCAGTTACCTGGAAGCTTCATTATTAACAAACTATTTCACTATTTGCAGGAGATTCCAGTCCTGGTGACCCATTCAACCACACTTTGGGAAACACTGAACTGTCTTGTCTCCCTGCCTCTGATTATCCCTTTTCATTCCATTGTCCTGCTGGTCACAACCTAATCTCCTATTGCATTCAGAGGTCACATCACAATCCAGTTCCAAATTCTTTCAAAGTACTTATGTTAATCCAGAGTCTTCAGTTGCAAATAGGAGAAACCCAACTCAAATTAGCTTAAAAAATAACCACACGTGAGTTTGTAAATAAACTATGGGGCAGAAGGATAGAGTTTGTTTTTAGATACCAAAAAGAAAGCTCTCAAACACTGTCAAAACATTATTTTTCCATCTCTTGTTTCCACTTCTCTCTTTAGGTCACTTCCTTCTCTAAAACAATCTTTTCCAAAAGGCAATTGACTGGTAGCTAAAAATCCTGGCTCACATCCTGACAGCCTCTGACTAACAAGGAAAGAATATTCATCATCAAAATATAATTAGAAAAATTCTAGTCTGGACCATAATCCCATCCTTGGAAAAATCACTACAAGAGAGGAGCTGGGAAAATGATTGCCCCAGCTCATAAGAAAAGTCTACTCATCCACCAATCCCTGTAGTCAGAAGGATGTCATCCCATTGAACACCCATGGCTAAAGATGCAAGAGGAATAATCCTCTGAAAGGAGGTAAGTATTTCTCTGAGGAGAATAAAGGGTATTGGACAAGCAAAGCATCAGTTTCTTATTAGACTAAAGTTTTAACTCTTCTATGGAGCACGAGAGACCCTTCATAATCTTGTCCTTGCCATTGCCCTTAGTGCAACTCTGCATTCCAGTCATGCTGGTTTAAGAGCCCTGCTGCTGTATCTCCATTGCACCTTATCTGTATCTCCTCTTAATTGCTTACCACATTGAATTCTATTTCTTTGAGGGAAGGAGAAGTGGTATGTTTGACTAGAAAACTACTAGACATTTTAAGTCTTTCTTGTCTTTTTACCTTCAGTGTCTCACAATGCTTGGCTTAAAGTAAGTACTCTATAATCAATTAAGAGCTATATACAGATCATACAAATAAGTTTCCAATAAAAAATATAAACACAAGATGCTGGGGTCTCTGATCCAGGCCTCATCACTAGTGACTTTAACTGGAAAAATTATTTCTCCCTTTGGCTGCCAAGCCAGTCAAAGTGAATAATTCCTAGATCCTTCTGCTAGAGCTGCAGCAGGAAAAAATATATCTCTGGTATTCCAAAGTAGAAATTTGTTGTTTCAATAAAAATACATCATTATACAGAAATCATAATTTCTAAAATAGCTTTCACAGAGTATATTTTGGGCAGCTTATATAATAAATTTTGGTTGTTTTTAACCTAATACACAACATGATTTCTATGAAGGTGAAAGAATGTGCTTTAAATTGCAACTCAACATCATATACCTGAACACAATTTTCCATAAAATGAAGATTTCCTTCTGAATATACTCATTTATTTGGTTATGCTTACTGGATTCTCTTAGCATATAGAAATGATATTTATAATATATATTACTCTTAAGAGGAATGAAATCCATTCCAGATCAATTCATTTTTTTTTTTGAGATGGAGTCGCTCTGTCACCCAAGCTGGAGTCCAGTGGCACCATCTCGGCTCACTGCAACCTCCACCACCTGGGTTCAACTGATTCTCCTACCGCAGCCTCCTGAGTAGCTGTGATTACAGGGAGACAGGGTTTCACCATATTGGCCAGGCTGGTCTCAAACCCCTGACCTTGAGTGATCCGACTGCCTCGGCCTCCCAAAGTGCTGGGATTACAGGCGTGAGGCAAGGCGCCCAGCCATAACAGTTCATTCTTATTTAGGCTTTATAAACCATTATAGTAGGCTAGCAAGTAACTGCGAAGGCAGCCACAATCTATTTGAACAACACAGGTACTGTCTACTTTTCTCCTAGCCATTGATATATACAACAATTGATGCCTATTAACTACCAAATAAAGCATCCTTAAAGTGACTTTAAGAACATTTCAGGAAGTATTGCTTTCACCATTTGTTACTGTAATAAGTATTCCTTTCTGTATCAGTCAGGGTTCTCCAGAGAAACAGAACACATAGGATATACATACGTAAGGAGATTTATTTTAAAGAATTGGCTCAAGCAATTATGGGGGCTGGCAAGTCCAAAACTCATAGAGCAAGCCAGCAGCCTGGAAACTCAGGCAAATGTTGGTACTGCAGTCTTAAGGCAAAATGTCTTTCTCTTTTGGATACTTTGGTTTTTACTTTTATGGCCTTCAAATGACTAAATGAGGCCCATTAACATTGTAGAGTATAATCTTGTTTTTTAAAAGTCAACTGACTGAAAATGTTAATCACATTTACAAAATATCTTCACGGCAATACCTAGACTAATGTTTGATTAAATAAGTGGGTATTATAGACTAGCCCAGTTAACATGTAAAATTAACCCTTACATCATCAGTAGGACATAAATCTGGAAAATTTTTAGTATTTAACATTTTGTCCTCTGAGTTATTTATTTTGATGTGTTGTTATTAACAGAATACATTTATTCTGTCTTAAAAATGTCCCTCTTGCTAACCTATCTTTTACCCTAAGAAACTTCACTTTTTAGTTATTAGGGACTTTATAACTTCAGTGAAAAGGGCAAAAGAATCTATACCAAGTTGTCAGACTGCTAAGTGAGGAGGTGGAAGAGGAGAAAGAGAATATGACAAAGAAGAGAAGGAAGGCAATGAAACTGACTAAGAAAAAGAAAGGAGTATGAGGAGGAGAGGAAGGAGGAATGGAAGGAGGAGAGAGGGGAGAAGAAGAAATTGGATCCTTTAGAGAAGAACAAAGAATTTCAAAACCTTGTGATTATAAATAATTTCTTGATATTTATATACTTACAAATTTGTAAAATATAACATGATATGCACAGTTGCTATTAAATTTGGACTTTTATCCAGATGCCTCAGTCATATTCCAAAACCAGAAACTGCCTTTGTTCACTGCACCATGATTATTATTTGATGGTGGTGATGTAAGTGTGAGTGTGTGTGTGTGTGTGTGTGTGTTGGGGGTGTTGGGGGTAAGGGCTGTAAGTAAACTTTTTTTTTCATTGGGCCTTTTTATCTTCTAAAACCCCACATAGAAACAAGACCAAACCATGTGTTTTTAGAAGTACTAAAACAAAACAGATATGCAAACTGAAAATATCAAAATACTATTTAAATGAAAACAAGATTGTTTCATTTGGTGCCCATCTTTGATCCTAGATATGGAAACCTGGAAACCTGGATAAGATACAAGCTTCATTCAAGCTGTGTGCTTCATTCATGCTTCTCTACAGGAGGAAAATCCCACCTACAACATTCATTTATTTAGCAAACAGGTATTGAAGGGACCAGTGTTAGTAGTCACTGTATCAGGTGTCACATGGTAGGGAGATATGAGAGAATGTATTTGGGTTCAACAAGCCTATAGCCTAGTGGTGCAGACAAGCACGTAAACAACTAAGCATTACAAAGGGCAGAATGAAATAAAGGCTGTAAATAGAGGCCTAAGTACATTTCTGCCACTGCACAAAAGAAATAGCATTTTAAATGAAAAAGGACAGATTTCAAGGAGCAATTTTTGTAGAGCCTTTAAGAAAAGTTATTGTTAAGGGGTAGAGATGTGGGGCAGTTGATGGGTTTAGTGGGACAGGAGAGAGACTGCACATATGTTCAGAGAATAGTAAATACTCCAATGTGAATAGGGTTGTTTGTCAGCAGAAGCCCTAACTAACCTCTTCTCTCCATTGTAGTTAGATGTTCATTGTCCAGAATTATCTGTTCATACCCCTGGACCCCACCCCCTTAAACTAATTCTTCTGGAGTACAGAAAATTTGATTTTATAAAAAATATTCTCCCAAGTATATTATATAGTGATATACTTTTTCTTAAGCAACATTTCTCATAAATAACTCACATGAAAACATGCAAAATTTTTCACAAACTTCAAGGCCAAATGGTACAGACTGCCTCAGACATCCCTACCTAGAAGTGAAGCAAGCCCATAAGGGTCCTATGAAGTGCACAGCAGAGGTCCACATTGCCAAGACAACAAGCAGCTGGAAATGTGGAAAGGATTATTCTAGAAAGGAAGTTAAACCTTTACCAAGAAATGTGGGTTTATGAAATAAAAAGCCAGGAATTGAGGTCTCAGATACTGGAAAAAATTATCATTCTACCTCACCTGTCCTCTAATATCTCAGTTTGGAAAGCAAACTTGGATTCAATCTTCAAGAAGCCCTCAGAGAATCCCTTTGCTCTCCTCGCTCCTCCATTGTAGAGAATATCTGTGGTTTTCTCTCCCAGAATCAATTTTCACCTTGTTCTAGGAGCATCCCCTGGATTGCCTTTTAGGCAGGCACCTCTGGAGGCTTAGAAACATATGACAAAATGAAATCAGTGCTTGGCTGGGGACTAAAAAAAGAGTGTGTATCAACTGCTTTAAGGCATGATGTGAGTTTAAGGGTCAGTGGCTCGCTGGAGAAATACATAGTTACACATGATTTTTTGCTTTACATTATAGAGTTACTAATCTGTTTTTATCCTGCCAGAGATTTATCACGGTTATTAATAGGATAGCCCTTCGAAAACAATTCTGAGTAGCCAAAAGACTGATATGACCTGCAAGAGGAAACAAGGAACCGTTTTCTCCTCTTTTCAATATGCCTGCTGTTCAGGTTAAAATGGAGGCACAACCACCTACAAGAGACACACCTCTTAGCTGCCCCCTTCACACTATTGCTCCCAAGATCATTTCACACCACATTGTTAACCCTATGACTTTGACCTCAGAATGACGACCATCATATTTTGATAAAATGTCTTTTTAAAGTATCTACTATTCAACCCCTGGTAAAGGCTTTTTTAAAGCAGACATTGTTGTCTCTTATAATGGTAAAAAAAAAAAAAAATACAAAAATAAGTTTTTTAAAGCTATCCTAGGCTCATTTTCCATATCTGTAAGATGAGATAATAGGCAAGGCAATTTATAAAGGTTTTTGGCTCTAACAAGCCATGATTTGAAATGCACTAAGCATTTGAGTTGGTGGCAAACTATGGTGGAATGACCTCTCACTCTGGGTTACCATTTAAAGACAACAATAGCTGTGGTTCAAAGTGTGGCACGAGACAAGCTGACATTGTCTCACCAGGATATGCCGATAGGAAACCAAAGTCTGAGATCACAGTGTAGAAATGAGGATTTCTGGAGCAAAAGCATCAGGATTTACAAGCATGGGATGGGAGGGGGTTGATGTCTCACCTATAAATGTTAAGCAGTTCTTACAAATTCCAGTTAGCAAAAAGACATAACTGTAATGACATTTTCCAGGAATCCTATAAAAGGCAGAAAGCACAACCAGCCTTTGTCAATGTCTTCTATTATGATATGAGTGATTTAATGAAATTTGGAGTTGACAGTAATAATCTCATAATGTGACATACATTAAATCAATTTAACAAAGGTGAAACATAATAAAAATCTAGAACATATGCCTGGCATTTTAAAAGTACATACTTACAACCTATCACAGGAGTTCAATTATTCTGAGACATTCTGTTCACATATATTAGTGTATGTAAAATATGCACAAAATAAAGATTTCAACTTCAGTCATGTAGTAAGGGCTAAATATGAGCCAATCATCAGGGACAGTAGAGCAAAGACTCTTCATGCCATTACTTAATTATATTCACCAAGGGATGTAAAGAAAACCCCATTTTCTTCAAATGGAGTGGGTTGTATTTCAAAATGTTTCCAAAATTCAACCACATTTATTTTCCCAATTTCTATAGCTGCCATCCTGGACAAAGTCACGATCTCTTCTCATCTGATTATTATGACAGCTTACTACTTGGACACCCCCCTTCTACCCTGGTCCCCTACTTCTATTTGCCAGACAATAACCACAGTCATGCTTTTAAAATGTAAGTCACTCCTTCACTCTCTTGCATCCCTTCGTTCTCATATTGGTCAACAAAAGCCCAAGTATTTCCCATGACCTCAAATGCCCTACAACTGCATCATCCATAACACCTAAGAGTTTGCTAGAAATGTTCTCAGGCCCCACTCCCCATCTACTGAATTATAAACAAGTCCTTCAGATGACTCAAATGAAGGCTAACGTTTGAAGACCAATGCCTTAGAGGACCTTACATCCTACCTCTCACTACCTCTCTGACTCATCTCCTTCTGTTTTCCCTTTTCCCTACTTTGCTCAGCTCCAGCTAAAAAACCTTAAATGTACCAAGCCTGTCCCAAGTTCAAGCTCTTTGTATATGTTTCTCTTCTGCCCAGAAAACTTTTTCCAGTGATATCCATGTAGCTTATTCTTTCACATCTTTTAGATGTCTGTACAAATGTCATCTTATATAGCAGCCTTCCCTGACTATCCTATATAAAATAGTAAGCCCTGAATCCAGAACTTCCTTTCCTTCTTACCTTCTTTATGTTTCTTCATTGCATGTATTATCTCCTGATATATAACATTTATCTGTTGATAGCCTGTCTCATCCACTAGAATGTAAACCCATGAGGATGGAGTCTTTGTTATTAACAAATAACCAGTGTCAAGAACATTTTCTAACACAGAGCTGACCCTCCATAAATATTTACTGAATAAATGAATGAATGAATTCACCTCCCAGGTCTGAAAAGGAGGACATAGAGGCCAGATCAACATGTGACTGTAACACAAATGTCTAGAAAATGCTCTCCTTTCTAAAAGTGTATTCCTCTACAGCTTTCCTATAGCATAGATCCTTGTAGCATTAAGAATTGAGCCTCCCTAAGGAGTTTATTAAGGGAAAATGCATTTACCTAGTTAAAGCAATAACAGAAATATGTTTTTCCTAATTAAACTCATTATCATTCATGTCACATAGGACATAGAATATGTGCCATATAGCACATGAGCTTTTTTTTTGGAGAAGGTAAGGGGATGATTGAAGGGTTGCAGAAAATGCTGAGAACTCATGGTATATACCATGCTGAAGAAGTTATTAGTAGTAGTCAAGAAAAAAGTTATTAGCAGTAGTCAAGAAAAAAGTAGTAGTCAAGAGCTACCCAATAGAGGAAGTTTATTAAGCTACACATACAATTCTTTCATGGGTACTGCTGTGGGTATCATGAACCTGGGGTGGACAGTTAATATATTAGGTGCCAGAATCAGACTCCCAAGTGAATGGACAACAGACAAAACATAATCTGAAATTAAGAAATAAAAAGTGTAAAAGGAGTGGAATGTGGTTTAACAGTTTTATAAGGTTATGTTTTGTGGCAATGCCAATAAAGACCTTGGACATGCTTAGGATACATGATCCACTGGATTAAAAGAGTCATTCCAAATCTGACACAAAAGGACACTTTCACCTACAAAACTTAAATTGTTGGAATTATGGTGCCAAAAAAATTTCAATTATATTTAAGGCATAAATATAATAACATGTTTAAAATTTCAAGGATCATTAGAGAGGTGACACTAAAATCAGAGTTGCACATTATGGACAAAAGCACTGTTCAAAAATAATTTTGCCAGGGGGTTGGCCAAGAAGGCCAACTAAAAGCAACTAGTCTGCACTGCTCTTACAGACAGAAATGGAAGAGAGAAGTAAATACAGCACCTTCAATAGAAACATCCAGGTTCTCGCATTGGGACTCACCAAGGAAACAACTTGACCCATGGAAAATGGAGAAAAGCAAGGCAGGACAACTGCCCTCCCAGGAGCAAAACAGAGCCAGGGGAACCTCTTCCACCCAGGGAAGCAGGAGTTCGAGGCAACTAGGTACTGGGGCAATCCCCCAGCACAGTCCAGCTCTATGGAGAAGCAGTAAGACTGCTTATTCACACAGATCCTAAATCCCATTTCTCTTGAATCTCCACCTGGGATCTCCTGTCACCCATGCTAGTATTTTCCAGCCAACAGAGGTTTTACACCTCCCTGGGCTGGAGCTTCCAGAGAGAGTGGCGGGCTGTCTTCTTTGTTGTTTGGCAGTCTTAGCCATCCTTGCTTTCAGGCTTTGGAAAGCCTGAGGCGACTGGGGGCTGGAGCAGACCCCCAGCACAGCACAGCTACTGTACGAAAAAGTAGCCAGACTATTTTTGTAAATGGGTCCTCATTCCCATTTCTTCTGGGCAGGATCTCCTGACCAGGGTCTCCAGCCACTTCTGCCAGTGTGCTCCAGCCAACAGAGGTTTCAAACCTCCCTGAGACGGAGCTCCCAGAGGAGGCAACCTGCCATCTTTGCTGTTTAGCAGTCTTAGACATTCTTTCCTCTGGGCTCTGGAGAGCCCGAGGCAACTGGGGGCTGGAGCAAACCCCCAGCATAGCACAGCTGCTCTGTGAAAAAGTGGCTAGACTGCTTTTTTACATGGGTCACTGATCCCGTTCCTCCTCATTGGGTGGGATCTCCCACTTGGGATCTCCAACCACCTTCTGCAGGTGCATTCAGATAAGCTCAGGTCCATACCTCCCTGGGACAGTGCTCCAAGGAGGAAGGATAGGCTGCCCTCTTTGCTGTTTCACAGCCTTCACTGTTGGTACCTTCAGGTAATGGAAAATCCAAGATGACTAGGGACTAGAGCAGACCCCCAGCATACTGCAGCAGCCCCATAGAAAAGTGAAAGGAAATCCAAATAGAAAGAGAGAAAGTCAAACTCTTCCTGTTTGTAGACATCATGATTCTATACCTAGAAAACTCTATAGTCTCAGCCCAAAGGTTCCTTCAGCTGATAGACAATTTCAGCAAAGTTTCAGGACACAAAATTAATGTACAAAAATCACTAGCATTTCTATACACCAACAACAGCCAAGCTGAGAGCCAAATCAGGAAGGCAATCTTATTCACAATTTCCACAAAAAAAATAAGATCCCTAGGAATACAGCTAACTAGGGAGGTGAAATATCTCTAAAAAACACTGTGCAAAGAAATCAGAGATGACACAAACATACAGAAAAACATTCCATGCTCATGGATGGGAACAAAAGCGTATCATAAAATGGCCAAACTGCCCAAAACAATTTACAGATTCAATTCTATTCCTATCAAACTACCAATGACATTCTTCACAAAATTGGAAAAAAAGTATTTTAAAATTCATATGGAACCAAAAAAGAGCCTAAATAGTCAAGGCAATCAAAAGCAAAAAGAACAAAGCTGGAGGCATCACATTACCCATCTTCAAACTATACTACAGGGTTACAGTAGTAACCAAAACAGCAGTGTACCGTTACAAGAACAGACGCATAGACCAATGGAAGAGAACACAGGGCCCAGAAATAAGTCCGCACACCTAAAACCATCTGATCTTCAGAAAAGCAGACACACAGAAGCAATGGGGAAAGGATTCCCTATTCTATAAACGGTGCTAGGATAATTGTCTAGCCATATGCAGAAAATGGAAACTGAATCCTTTCCTTACACTATATACAAAAATCAACTCAAGATGGATTAAAAACTTAAATGTAATGCCCAAAACAATAAAAACTCTGGGCGATAACATTCAGGACATAGGAACAGGCAAAAATTTCGTGATGAAGATGGCAAAAGGCAATTGCAACAAAAGCAGAAATTGACAAATGGGATCTAATAACTAAAAATGCTTCTGCACAGTAAAAGAAACTATCAACAAAGTAAACAGACAACTACAGAATGGGAGAAAATATTTGCAAGTTACGCCTCTGACAAAGGTCTAAAATCCAACATCTATAAGGATCTTAAAGAAATTTACAAGATAAAAGCAAAAAAAAAAAACCCTAAAAAAGTAGGCAAAAGACATGAACAGACACTTTTAAAAAGAAGACACACATGTGGCCAACAAGCATATGAAAAAAAAAGGTCAATATCACTAATCATTAGAGAAATGCAAATCAAAACCACAATGAGATACCATCACACACCAATCAGAATAGCTATTATTAAAAAGTTAAAAAATAACTGGTGAGGATCTGGAGAAAATAGACCACTTATACACTGTCTTGAGGAGTGTAATTTAGTTCAATGATTGTGGAAAGCAGTGTGGCAAGTCCTCAAAGAGCTAAAAACAGAACTACAATTGAACCAACAATACCATTACTGGGAATATACCAAAAGGAATATAAACCATTCTACCATAAAGACACATGCATACAAATGTTCACTGAAGCACTATTCACAATAGCAAAGACATGGAATCAACCTAAGTGCCCATCAACTACAGACTGGATAAAGAAAATGTGGTACATATACACCATGGAATACTATGCAGGCCTAAGATAGAACGAGATCATGTATTTTGCAGGAACATGGATGGAGTTGGAGGCAATTATTTGCATGAACTAATGCCAGAACAGAAAAACAAATACCACATATTCTCACTTTTAAGTGGGAGCTAAATTATGAGAATATATGGATACAAAGAGGGGAACAACAGACACTGGGGTCCACCAGAGGGTGGAGGGAGAGAATCAGAAAAAATAACTAATTGGTACTAGGCTTACTACCTGGGTGACCAAACAATCTGTATAACAAATCTTCATGAGACGAGTTTACCTATATAACAAACCTGCACATGAACCCCTGAGCCTAAAATAAAAGTTTAAAAAAGACTAAACTTAAAAAACAAAATAAAACAAAATAGTAATTTTTCCAGCCAGAGAATCAAACATCATAGGTCTAATGCACAGAGGATATCTACATACTAAGACAGTAGCAAATTTCAAATTCGTTTTTATTCCAACATGGTTATACATGTTGTTTCTTAAAAGATGAAGTCAATTTTGGACACTCAGAGGAGATAGATGTCAGCTTGGTCTGCTTGAAAACACTGCATGTCTTTAAGGACAAAGTCCCGATCCCAAGGGACTTGATGGTGGCTATTGTACCTACATCAGACAGGTGTTGGAACCGCTGAGACATATACTTCCCACCAGAAACTTGAGACAGTTATAGACTACTCCAGAGTCTAGAAAAGAGACCTTTAAATCATGGTTAGAGAATACCATAGACAAAGCTTTGGGACAGATAAGAAGGAGAGGTATGCCTCACTTACAGGACTGTTTGCAAGTCTCTGTCCCAAGAGCTGTTGATAGACTCAAAGCCATAAAAATAAACATATCCATGTAGCAGGATCCCACTGCCCTAAAACAAAGCTATGCTACCATGAAAAGTTACTGAACTTATATGCCAAATTTATCACCAAATGTCAATGAACAGGGAAGCATTTACTTTGTCTTCTCACATTATCTGAGAAAGGACTATAATTTGTGATCCATTTGGAACTACAAACTGAGACCTGAAAGTCCATAATTGTCTGAGTAGGGTCTACAGATTGTCTGTCATTAATAATCAATAATAGACTTCGGCCGGGCGCAGTGGCTCATCCCTGTAATCCCAGCACTTTGGGAGGCCGAGGCGGGCGGATCACAAGGTCAGGAGGTCGAGACCATCCTGGCTAATGCAGTGAAACCCCGTCTCTACTAAAAATACAAAAATTAGCCGGGCGTGGTGGCGGGCGCCTGTAGTAGTCCCAGCTACTTGGGAGGCTGAGGCAGGAGAATCGCATGAACCCGGGATGCGGAGCTTGCAGTGAGCCGAGATCACGCCACTGCACTCCATCCAGCCTGGGCAACAAAGCGAGACTCCATCTCAAAAAAATAAAAAAAAAAAAAATATATATATATAGACTTCGTTGCTTTCCCAAAAAGCTACCCAAATTTTCCTCAGTACTGAATCTAATAAGGACTGAGGAGATAACTGCCTGATCTCTGGCCAGACAGACTAATGAGACTCAGATATAACACTCTCTGAGTGGTCTTGGAAAGCTGGAAGCAAAGGAGATGTATCTCTTTCCCTTGAAGATAAATTCCAACAGCAGGTAGAAAAAGGCTGATTTCTGCCATCATGGCCAGGCAGCCCTCAAGAGCAATCCAGGAGTCCTTGATGAAGATTGTGTCTCTTAATTTATAAATTGGAGTGAGGCATAAGTGGAAATAATGTAGCTATTTCACCATTCCCTCCCAGGAGGTGTGCACATCCAGCATTGTGGGGATATATTTGTCACGACAGCCTTTGTTTCTTGCTTTACTGTGTCAAAGACGTTTTCCCAAGCTCCTTTCTCTTTTCCAGAGTTAAAACACTGGAAAGGAGACCAAATGCCTAAAATGCACGTTTGCTCTTTGGGAAGCTAATCAGTCTTCAACCTCAAGGTTTTCAAGAAGGGACGGCAATGAATTCACATAAAGTCTACTTTGCAGCACCTACAGAGGAAACTGAAAGATGTATACATGCCCCATAGGAAAAAAAAGAGTGGAGACACTGAACTGTAAACAGAGCTCTACTAATAGAGCAGGTAGGCTGGGAACTTGAGATATGCAGACATGTAGGTGCTCTGGACTAATATTTTGCAAACTTTATAAAGACTGACCCAGCATGAGTGAAACTGGACAATTATTAACACATGAAAATTCCCATAACCACAGCTAAGGATGTGCATTCTACAGGATTCTTTCCTTTTTAAAAGGCAAAAGATCAACCTAAACTAGCTGAAGGAAAAAAAAGATGGGATTTATTAGTTCATGCACTTGGATGAATATAGAGGGACATCAACTATCAACACTGTTGGACCTACAGACTCATATTGTCCACTGTTTACTGGTTTCTCCATTTTCTAGTTATGTTCTCCTCTTTTAGCAACTTTATTCTGCTGGCAGCTTGTTGCATCCAACCAAGGAAATGGATTCTGGCAGTTCCATACTGTGTGATCCTTACAGCTTGTGATAGACAAAGGAAGAAAGAGGTTCACTCTTTCCTGGAGTCCATATATCCAATCTCCTGGAGACCCTCGGATTGATCCCGTTTAGGACATCAGCATGTCCTTGAACCAGTCACCTTGGCCAGGAGAATGAAGAAGTCTGATGGCCAGTCCTGAAGCATCTCTATCCCTGTGACGGGTGGAGGGTGAAATAAGTTCCTAAAACCGCCTGAACATGTTCCCCCTAACAGGAAGCTCTATAGTGGATAAAAGTGAAGGGAAACAGTGGGGAAAACCACACTACAGCTATCATAGATCCCTGAAGGAACCTTTTATCTTTGCTGGCTTAGAGTCTTTTTCTCTTCTGTACTCAGACATTGATTTTCCCCTAGTTCTTTCAGATTTTGTTTTACAGAATTAGAACACAAGAGAGGGTGGGGAGGAAGAAGAAAGAGAGACACAAAATGTACAGTAGTGTGACATGGGAAATTTTGAAGAGAGAGGCACCAGATTTGGGAGTGTGTGAGGAAAATGGATGAGAGAGAAAGGATGTGTTTAAAGTATTACTTTAGATTATATTATGCCTTTCATGTGGTTAAGCAAATAAGTAAGAGAGCTATTCTGAATTACTTTGGGGTTTCTAAATTGTTCCTTTGCCCACTTCAATAAGATTAGATCCATTATTGTACAAATACTGTATTCTATTACTGTTTACACATCTATTCTTGTACTACATCAAAGCCTCCTTGAATGTAGTGGGGTTATGTCTCACACATTTCTATAGTGCTGTGTACACAGAAAGGACTCCGAATTGTATTTGTTGAATGAATGACAAGTTCTTGATGTATGATTTTTCTACCCTCAAAGCGCTCCAAGAGAGTGGGTCCTTCAGATTTTTAGATAGTTCCATGGCCTCCAATCATAACTCTGCCTTTAAGTAAGCAAGAATTTTCTTTGTACCTTTCAGACATTCATTCTAAGGCATTTTCTCTTTTCATCTAAACTCAAGATAGCTAAGTCAATAATAATCTTTCAACATCATTGAATTAAAGTAATTCAGACTTAGAAAAGAGCTTGAAACATTGAAACCAACTCCTCCATTTTACCAAGAAACAAATGGGACTCTTTGTAGTTAAGTTGTTTATTTACCATATAGAGTTATTCAGTGACTAAAACAAGGACTTGGGTTTCTCAAATTCAGTTTCAAAACTATTTCCATGCATCTCCTTCCCTCCTAAACATTATAGGTTCTTAAAGATATGTTCAGTTCTCTCCTCTTCAGACTAAATAAGCACAATTGCCCTTACCTTTCCCTTAGTTCCCCATATGCAAAATGTGGGAATGACATGAAGTGGTACAATGGACTGAATGTTTGTGTCCCCCTAAAAGTCATAGGTTGAAACCCTAACCCCGACTTCTATAGTATTAGGAGGTGAGGCCTTTGAGAGGTTATTGGGTCATGAGGGTTGAGGCCTCATAAATGGAATTAGCACCCTTATAAAATTGACCCCAGAGAGCTACCTTGCTGTCTTTCTACCATGTGATGACATGATGAGAAGAAAGTAGTCTGCCTCCCCAAAAAGGGGCCTCACCAGAACCCGACTATGTTCACACCCTGATCTCAGGCTTGAATACTCCAAAACTGTGAGAAATACATTTCTGTTGTTTAAGCCTCTCAGTCTATGGTAATTTATTATAGCAGTCTGAACTGATACAGACTGATAGTATAAAAACATAGCTTTACAGTCTGAGAGGTCTTGAGTCTGCTTCTTTAATGCTGTATGATTTGGCATTGGCAAAAGTTTGCTTATCTAAAAAATGAGTATGATACCACTCATAGGTGCTGGACACCTATAAGGTATGGAGTTGTGAGCATTGAAGAGATAAAACACCTAATACTTCATAGGCCCTGAACAAGTACTGGGTTTTTTCCCAAGCCCACACCTCTTTCCATAGTCAAATAATATTTATGAAATACTCTGAGACATATAGAAGCCTATGCTGAAATTTACAATTTTAACTCAATGAAGCAGATTTTGTTGGAAGTTGCGATATCAAGAGATTTAGATACTCTATGCCAAATTAACAATTATTGTTAGTTAATAATACTTCTTGGCTAACTCATAGTCCCATAATACTACTGAAACGAAACATTCCTTTTATTGATTTTTATCATGAGAATTTAATAGCATCAAACATGTGCAGTAGCCCAGACTGCAAAGTACTCAATGGGGTCTTACTGGATTTACTTAAAAGATAAAGTTATTTTGTCAGCAATAGAAATAGAGATTAGAAACTAGTAACAAACTCCCCTTTTCAAAATTAGCACCTAATTTACAATACCATGGCAGCAAGCAGAGCAGTCTTGTAGATAAAAAGTAAATTGATAAAATAATGGCTGCCATTTTTCTACTGCAATTGGTCTACAACATAATTTATAGGAACCATATTTAACCTCTTCCTGATGACAGGTAATGGAAAAAATTTCAGCAGCAAACATTTATAGCATGCTAAGAACATTTGGATCAGTACAACTAAGTCATTTTTAACTGTTCCCTCAATTTTTTTACAAGTGTTACTCCATTTCATCAAAAAAAGGACAAAGGTTGATTATTTTTGAAATCTTTGCTCAAAGCTGAGATTTTTAGATTAAAATAGCAATAAAATTATTATGACCCTATATTGTAAGGATATTGGTTCATCTGCTACATTGAGATGTTCATAAATTAGTCTACAGTTTATCACCATGAACATTAAAAGTATGCAATACAAAATTACACATGCAGCAATTCTGAAATGTGACGCACAGAGTTTTGTTTTAATTAACATCATGTCCTATTTGTTTCAAATAAATTCTGAATATCTTTAAAGATATCACAGAATGTGAAGTATGATATTTAAGAATAAAAGTCATATAGACCATCTAAAGCATGCAGAAGAAATATGACTTTTAAGCTCCTGAGTTGAGTTGATTAAATGTCTTGAATCCTAAATTTAGCTCTTACGTTTCTGGAATCAAAGAATAAAAATAATAGACAATTGCAGTAACTGTCATTTTTAGCTGCTCACACCATCCTTTCACTCATATTTTGTATGGATCCTAAGTTTTCCTTACTACTTCAATTACTCGTTTTCTCATCTTGCTTTTGGAATTATGAGGATAATAATAAGAAGTGGATAATTCAGACCTTTGATCTTGAATTTTTTTTACTACTGATAGGGATCACATCACTAGTGTAATGTGATAGGCTGTCACATCTCTATGCAAGATAATAGAAAAGAGACCATTTAAACACCAAAAGTTAGAAGTTTAAACTATTGAATAAGTTCAGAAGTGACAATTATATTGTGTAAATATGTAGTAGACAACTCAAGTTGTGCTATCACTGTGCTATTAAGGTTCAGCTGTTCCAGAATAATTCTAGCCATTAAAATTAACTTCTCAGAAATTGCTCCGAGAAAAAGACAACATGCCGTGTATTGAGCATAGTCAAAGAAGTTGGCATCATTTTTCTACAGCTGAAGAACACCTATGCATTCCATCTAAAGACACTATTCCAGAATATTTAGATAAAGATCCATATATTCATTCTCTCAATAATACTCAGTAGAGAACTTCAGCGTTCTAAGCACCATTCTTGAAGCAGGAGGGTCAGTTGAAAGCGACTTGTGTGGCACTTCCTTTCATTCTGGTAGAGAATATGGACAGAAGGAGGGGCTATGCAATATAAGGGTAAGTGCTCTGAAGCAAAATAAAGCAACATGGAGAGGAGAGAGGTGCAGGTAATTTTCCATTTGAGAAAATTTAGATTAATATTTTCCAGGATAATTACATTTTAGAAAATTTAGATTAATATTTTCCAGGATAATTAGAGAAAGCATCTTTAAGGAAAAGACTTTGGAGCAACAATCTGAATGTAAATATCTAGGGAAAGAGCGTGCCAGGCAGACATAACAGCATGCCCCAAGGTCTTGAGGCAGCATATTACAAAGAAATGTCAAGGAATAAACCAGAGTAATGCTAATTAAAAATAGAATGCCATATAGTTTTATATTCTTCCTCTCTTTATTTGGGTTTTGACAGCAACGTTTTAAAACAGACTGAAGAAATGGGTAGTTTGGATCAATTTCCTGGGCACAATTAGGCCAATATATAGGTCCTGAATGTTGAAGAAAAGGATTCTGATAGGCCAACTAATCATTAAATAGCCTGTAATTATCCCTGGCCACTTTTACAATAAAATGAAATTGCTTTGTGCATTGACCAATAATAAAAAACTTGTACTCTTAAATTCTTCTTCTCATAAAAAACATAATTTGGGAAAATGATGATTCAATTGTCTCTAAGCTAATAGCGTTTGAAATGTGTCTTTCAAACTTTGGCCATAATTTGGAAGTAATAAAAGGATAACCATCATGAGAGAGGCATAAAAAGAGAATTAATTCATGTTAATAACTTGACAAAGATCACGGTGTACCGCTCAAGAAAAACATTGTGTGGTTTTTCTGCAGTGAGATCTTCCCTTGGAGTTTTGTTTAATTTGACCTGTGAGGAACTCAGGGAAATGAGGCTGAACTTGGCTAACTATGCTGGAGGTGCTGATGGACGGCTATATATAGAGACAAAGCCTGTCATGTACATTTCTCAGCAAAGCTCTCCAGGCTTTCTAGAGAATGTATCAATAACTAAAACTGTTTCCTCTGGCGCCCTAGTTTGCCATCTCAAGGGAAAAATTTCCAGACTGACTTTTCTACTAGCAGGTAGACCAAAAAATATGCTAATAAGATTTATTATACTTCATCCAATAAATATACTAATAAGATTTTCTAATCTCAAATTAACTATAGTTTTTTTAAATCCCCTTCAGCCCCTCTCTTTCAATTCTGTTTTTACCTTTGTCATTTGACTCAGTCTACAACTAACTTTCTAACATTGGAGTGAACAATTTTCATTCAAACTAACTGTGAGAGTGCAAAAGTACCCAACTAAATGTCTGAGTTATTCTTTAGTTTATCTAAACTTTGAAACATTGTTCTTAATCTCAATTGATCCGTCAAGAATCTGATAAAAGTTATTGAGTCTCTCCCCAAAAACGCAACACATCCAACCACACCAAATTTTACAGATTCACAGGCTTCCTGAAGTGTCCCGTTGTGTCTGCATTCCCCAAGGTAAGAAGCCCTGGCTGATGGGAACTTACAAACTTTTCCAGGACATCCAGAAAAAGCTTTAGAGACGTTTACAGGTGAGACAGAAATTTACCCTCAAAGTCATTTGCAAATATTAGCCCTTCTCATTCTTTCTAGCACAAAACCAAACAACAGGCAAGATATCTCCACATCTGCCCTGAGCCTTTCTTGAATACCTGATAAGACCCACCTCAGAGAATGCAATGTGTCTAAATTGTTATATGAGATGACTAAGCCTTTGAATGACTTCTATCGACATGCTTATGACATTTCCCGATAGTTTTGCCTAATAGTTCTAGTTTCTTGTGGGACTTTGCCAAATAATAAAGTCAATATTATCAGCTTTGTTTCTTTAATCAAATCTAACTATGGCATATCTACTTTTTGTTACATATAATTAGAATTGCTTCTTTCAGACAACACATGAGAAATGTTATCAAAGCCCAAGAAATTCTCCAATGAAAGGGCAAGATTCTCACTGCACTTTGGCAGCCTTCTCTCTCCCAGCCTTACCTGTCAATTTTAGCACGGGCCCGGCTTGATGACAAGACACATAACATTTAAATTGGAAATGATCATTTTTTTGTGCTCAACAGTATCAATATACCTTATTGAAGTTCAATAACTTATCATATGTGAATTTACACTGTGAATATTTGCCTATATTGAAGTTGAGATTAACTTCAAAAAGCAGAATCCTACTTTTCTTGGTCATTCACCTTGAAAAAGTAAGTAACTTTAGTGCTTTCTAATGCTTATAATGCATCCTATTTGTTAAAATTGAATAAATGGTAAGTAATCGATGTGTGTGTTCTAAATGCTGTTCATTGTCAAACTGAGTCTGGCCCTTATTTAAAGACATCCTGTGTAAGTAATTGCATCCCTCGATACCTGATTTTAAAAAAGTAGTTGAAGTAACCACAGTCCAAAAGATCTCAGCCAGTTCATTATTAAAGCTTAGTGTTGAGGAGCTATTCTCCAGAGAGGTTCAACCTGTCTTGTGACAGTTTTCATCTGGACTATCTTCCCCAAGAATGATTATATAGTGAACATATTGGAAGTTAAAGATAGTGTCTCCCTCTGGGGCAGAGAGCAGAATTTTTTTTAGTGACAAGAATAATTTTTTAAGTCTCCTTTCAGAACAAAGTTTTGGCAAATTGGCCGAAGTTTCTTTATAAGACTGGGGCTCAGGGATCTTCAGCTGTGATGCAGACCCACTGTGTGAACACCATTCATCTAGGCCACTCCACATATCCTCATAGGACTTGGAGGACAAGAGGAACAAATGGGACATGAAGCTCAAGCTCTTTGCTGTGCCATGAGCAATATATCCTTTTTCTCTGATCCAGGTGTCTCATGTCTTCTGCCAGCACTGTAACTGGGGCAGACTTACTTGTTAGTTTGCAAGCAAGGCACAGTTCTTGACACTAAGCTAAATAAGCAAAGACAATCAGGATAGAAAATAATATCTAGGGACTTCAACATCTGGCCAAGATGAAGTAATGGGCCAAATTTATCTTCATGCCTGGAACACTGGGAAAAAAATATATGAAGGCAATGGTTGTTAGACATTGGACATCAGGTGATATAAGACAGTGCTCTCTGCAAGAAGGGAAATAAAGGGCCTGTAAGAGTGTCCAGGATGAATGGAGAAGAATCCAGGGAGATCCCAACAATCTCCCTAAGTTAAGGACATAGAGTTGAGAAACCAAGGGAGGGAGGGCAATTAGAGTGTGCAAGGCAGAGTAGAGGGGAAGAGATTGCTACACAAAGACAGAAATCTAGATATCTGCAGAGGATTTGTCTCAAGTCATCAAATGAGTCCTGATCCATGCATTTGTGTGAAGAAACTACCAAAGGCAGAAAGAAGAACCACCTTCCTACAGTGATTGTCTATGCCTCTCTCTCTCTCTCTCTCTCTCTCTCTCTCTCATATTGTATAACTTCCTCTTTCTATTCTGGGAGATTTTCTACCCTACTCTTTGACTTTAATTTCTGACCTATTTACCATGTTCTCATTGTTAGTTTTGAAATAATATCCTTAGTTTTTAAGAGTTCTTTCTTGGTTTCGCTTTTATGAAATATTGACCTTGTTTTCTCAGTCTTTATCTTCTTTATCCTGAAGCTCACATAGGACAAGGATAACAGCCAGATTGAAAAATTCATAATGGTTAGAGTCTCTGGTAGAGTACTCAGAAGAGAATTGCCTTAGTAATGGAGTACAATAAGTCCTAAATTAACACTGCTCTGGACCTACCTAACAAAGTTTAAACACAAGCCTCAAAAGGCTCGAATTACTTCCAAGCAGCTTAGCTGCATCCCAGAACAAAGCTCAAGAATATTTATAAGAATATACAAAATCCAGCATCCAACAAGGTAACACTCTGGCATCCAATCAAATGTAACCAAGCATGCAAAGAATCAGGAAAATACAACTCATAAAGCAGCAGCTAGGGAAATCCAGGAATATCCTTCCTACTCAAAATATGGTTCACAGATCAGTAGCGTTAGCATCACCTGGGAGCTTGTTAGAAATGCAGAAAATCTTGGGCCCTGCCTCAGTGCTGCTGAATCAGAATTCGCATTTTATTAAGATCCTCTAGGTGAAAATACACACATTAAAGTTTGAGAGTCAAAGAACTAAAACTTAGAAGTCAAGGGGTCACTCTAAGGAGTGACTTAGAAGAACCATTTGCTCAGAGACTTCTATAAAGAATGAGGATGTGGGAAAAAAAAACATATTTTTCAAGTACATTCTATGGTGGATTTCTTTAAGTTTCTTAGTTAAAGTCCTAAAAGTCTATTGTAAGTCGAAATTACAATCCAAAGCAGAAGTCTGAGAAGGATGCCAAGCTCACACTGAAATCAGTAAAACAGGGGAAGCATGTCATTCCAAGACAGCACAAAAAACCCTTTTATACTCTGCCACATGTTCAGAAAGGAAGAATAACACATCATAGGACAAAATGGAAATGTTATCTGACTTCTTTTTAAGTCTGGATAGACTTGGTCTTTAAACAGGTTTCAAAAAATCATCATGCTGTTTCTACAACAAAAGAGTAGACCATATTGTTGATAGCATATAATATCACTAAAAAACAGAGAGAATGTGTGGTGATGAATCACCCAGAATTTGGCAAATACATCCTGATTCTTTTTTATGTGCTAAAAAAAAACTCATGGGCCTTGTCATGCCTCGTCAGTTTTCTACATCAACTTGACTTGCAAGGGTAAGCCAGTTTCATGGCTTGAACTAGTTCTCATCTCCAGGATTGAATATTCACTTACAAAACTGTTCTGTGTTAGACCATAATTGTAACTGCCTCTGTGCTACCAGATTATCAGCATTGACGTGAAATTTGTGCTGGCTAGAAATAATGCTTCATTTTCGCCACTTAAGCAGTTCAGTTCCTTCATTAAACAGAAGGATAATTAAAGGAAGGCATACAAGAATGAAACATGTCCAGAGCAAGTGCCTCCTTGCCAAGATTAGACTGTATTAGGAACACATCAGCCAGCTGAGTAATTTAGAATCGCATTCTGAGACACAGTTCACAAATGCAAACCCTAAACCTCTTTCCCAATTACTATAAGCTGCATATACACTCAGCTCAGAGAGTGTGAAAATGCAAGTCACCTGTCTGAAAGGAGGGGCAATGGCTCAGCACAATCCAGCACCACTCCTGGAAAACATATTCCAGATGTGCGCCATAATTTCTGTCAAACTAGGAAGGGAATATACTTGGGGACATTCTTATTTCATATTCAGGTTCAGATCACAAAGGCCGACATGTGTATACAACACTTCCCCAAAGAATCAGGCATGCCTAAACAACAATATTGTTTATGGTAGTCAAATGATTTACTCACTCACCACCTCCTTTCCACATCTGGAGACCTAAGAAGAATTTTTACTTTTCTTATAATTTGAATAGAAAAGCACATTTTTATTCAGTAGCCAAAACACTGGTCTTCCTCGGGTCTCGAGAGCCATTATTAAAACTGACACTAATTGGCGTTATTGCTGACAGCACAGAGTGACAGGGTAAGCTCTGCAGATGGAGCACCGTTCATTCCCGGTTGTACATGTAGCTCACTCATGGATGGGGAGATTCAGGGAACTCTACAGCTGAGCCTGCCCTTGTCATTCATGCTCTGTCAAGACAAAGGATGACAGGACTTTTGATCCAGCACTTCCTCCAAACACTATTTACTGTCTTTGCCTCTGTGCACTTTGCTTCCCTTCCCAAGCTGAACTGAAGGGTTGGAATTCAAAGGCACTGAAAGCTTGGCTCTAATCAGTGATCCATGCATGGCAGGTGCTGAGAGGCCCACGGCTGCACTCACAGCTGCATTTGGGCTTTATGACAGCAGCTCAAGACTGTGACGCTAATGAGCTCCATATAACGGAATGCATCTTCCAGCCCAAAGAATCACCACACACCTGAGTGATAGGAATCTTCTTGGGCTGTATTGTTGCTCATTCGTGGTGTACATAGCAAACTCATCCCATTGCTGATTCTGTTTTATTTACACCCTTCTTATCTGCTTCTTAAATAAAACTCAGCTTCTTTCCACTGTAGTTCTCGTATTCCATACCTTTGTGACTGTGTTCGAATTGTAGTATTGTATCAGAAAATTTACATGATAAATCCAAAAGAACATAGACTCTTTGCCTGGGCTTTTCTTGCACCTACTCACAAGAAGAGCAGAATTTGTTCTTGTTAGGGCATGATCTTAAGACAATATATCTATAGATATACTTATTAATAAAACAAATATAGAAAAAAATAGCTTTGAAAAACATTTTATGTAGATAACGAAGATTTGTGAAATAAGAATAATTTCAAAATCAAGTACTGAGCAGTCACTAAAAAATAGATATGCATGGAAATCCATAATAAATACATAAATATAGTACCTCGAAGGTATAATGCACTTGCATGTACTTGGGTTTCTTTTGTCTTATCTGTCGTTTACCTGTACTGAGCTCATAGAACAGCAAAGATTTCATGAGTCATTTCAGAAGTCCTTCTAGTCATCCCACTGCCTTCATATATAATATGGCAGGTGAGGGGAACAGGGAAATCTCAGTAGAAACCCAGTGTTTATCACATGTTTCTAGTCTACTATGCATAGCTAATCACATTTAGAAGAGTATTTTACCTTCTGATAATTGCCAGGCTTAGGATCATGCTAAATCCAGAGAAGAAGAGACAGTCATATTGAATATGTGTTTCTTGAGCTCACCCACTTAAAGTCAATGAATGAGGGAGAAGTCAGACCAACATATAAATTCACCACCCAAATAAAATAAAGTAATGAGAATGGTTAGGAATGCTTTCAGCCAAACTCATAATTAAAAGACACAGTGGAACTTTACATCAAAAAAAAATATTCATATTTAAAAATAAGACTGTTGCTGAGAGAAATGTATCTGACACTCTACATGCAACTGTAGAGTGCAAGTGATTTTTCAAACATGGTTATCAGCAGAGCTAAAGTAGACATTCTGGATTACTCAGTAATAGATGAAAGTTAACATCCCAACACCCAAAACAAAGTCAGCCAACATTTTATCAAACGTTTAGGCAAAAATGAGGAAGAAAAGACACAGGAAGTGAGATGTTAAGTACATTTTTGTAAGTTAGCATCCCACATAGCATCTTCCACGTTATTTCATTGATTCTTGTTGATTAATAATAAAGACCTTAGAAAGGCACAAAAAGCTTTATCAAGAAATCTAAAATGATTTACCCCAAGGTGAGGAAAATGGTTAATTGTAAGGTTGAGATTAAATCCTAGAGATCAAAATTCAACTTCTCATTTTTCTTATTGAAAAATTTAGGTCTTGAGTGGCAAAGGACCTTCCCCAAGGTCATTCTGTTACTTAGCTTGCCAGAAATGTGCAGTTTCTTCAGAGATTCAAGGTTTCTTTTGCTCTTGCTATATACCAGGACTCAGCAAGGTACTGCAAATACCAAGGTGGTATTCTTGCCTTCATGAGGAGTATAATCTTTGCAGAGGACATTGAAAATAGCTACAGCAATGGATAGTTACAGAGAGTGGACTTCAGTACAGATCCCAAAGAGAGCACATGCCATGATGGCAGTGACACAGAGAGAGGACATCCACCTGGTGAGGGACAGAATTGGTTAGGAAGGAGAGGACTTCAAGGGAGCAAGGAGAAGGAAAGCTGAGACAAACTACCCAATCTCAAAACCAGCCTCAAATGAAGCACAAATTTAGATGCATCCTATTGAAATCATTAAATACTTTATTGGTGACATGAATATTTATTGAGTGATTTCTCTGGGCCAACACCCTGCAGGTACTAGGGATTAGCAGTGAATAACTAAACGCAGCCTCTCTCCTAAGTGTTTCAGAGCAACAGGGAAAGCTAATCTGAAACAAATAGAAAAGCAATTGGATTGCCATTGACTCTAGTGTTCCCTGAGAAACCGATGAATTCTACAGAATGGCTATAAAATCTGTCTCTACTCATCTTGTTCTATGCTTCATCCCCTAATGGCAAGAACCTCTGACAGTTTTACAGACTTCTGTTGCAAGTTTCCTGACAACATCACCTTTGAGGAAAGGGGACTAATTGAGCCACTATTTATAGGAATCCATGGATGAGATCTGGGGTCATGAACAAAGTCTTTCTGTATACATATGACCAACCAGGCTGGTCACTGCTTATAGCCAGGCAATCAGTGAGTGCAATTCCAGGATTGGTGGCTCATCTCTCTACTTCTCAGTCAAGGAAGTTCAGAATAATATTGTCTTCAAGATCTCCAAAGGAGAGCTCTCTAGAAAATCACCTGTAGAGTGGAATTCTTGCTGGATACAAGCCATATGTCATCATTGAATGCATCTGGCAAAGGCTACCAAGTTGACTAGCATCTACAAAACCCTTTCTGATTGGGCCCTAGTGTTTGAAGGGTAGGATCTAAGAATCATCTCTGATGACTATGTCTTTAATAAATGCAGACATCCAGAAGGCGAAGGTGAATATCAAGAATGTGTTTCAATATTGCAATATGTGGCCTCTGGCATTTTCAATGCTCAAAGTCAATCTGTGAATGTTAAGCTCTTAATAACCCATAAATTTTGTCTAGAAAGAGCCCTAAAGACCTTTGGGAAATTCATAAAGGATTTAAAGCTAAAATCCATGCCCAAGTGCAACTCCAATAGCCAAAATGTCTGATGTTCTGCTCTCAATCTTACCCTCTCAGCATTTCAGAGACAGATGCCTGGGCAGGGTAGCCTCTGATTAAGAAATTCCTAATGAGTGGTAAAAAATAAATTAATATAATACCTTAAAACCAGAGGGCCCTATACAGAAGAGGTGGTGTGCCTTAAAAACAAAATTAGGGATGGCTTTGGAAAACTTGTAGCCGGGATAACATGTTCATTCAGAGCAAAGTTCAACAAAGGAAGACAAACCGGGCAGAGTCTAGAAAATCCCCATCTTCCTAGCATGCCTGAGTCAAGTAAGGAAAGAAATGTGCTATTGCTATTAGGAGATTCTTGGCTTTACCATATCTGTGGCCAGGAAGGGATGTGAGAAGAGGAGTGGTGAGTTGTCAAAAGACAAGTTCATTAAGTTTTATCTGACCTAGAGGTCAATTTTAATGGAAACTCATACCCCAGGGTCTCAGATGGGAAGCTGTGCTGTGGTTTTGAGCACTTTTTGATTTGAATATAAAAGAAGACTAAGAGAAGAAACAAGACTGTATGGAAAAATAAAAGAATTCTATATTAATTTAGACCAGACTTTTCTTTCCCTGAATGTAGAAATAAGTTGCCAGGAACCCTGTCAAAATAAAAGTGGAATAAGAATTATGATAAGAAAAGTATAGTGAGCTCTGCCAATATACCACAGGGGGGTCTTCCAAGACATAAAGTCATCCCTGAAGAGATAAAATTTAAACTAGGTCCTAAAGATGAGGAGGAATTAGTCTTTTGAAGAGAGAGTGCAAAGTGGTAATATCCCAGGCAGAGGAAACACCATGCGGAAAGGCCCTGAGGTAAGATAAAACAGAGCACATTCAAGGCATGAAAAAGTTCAGTGTGATAAACGTGAGAGAACGAAAAGAGATGAGGTCAACTATCTGGACAGGGTGCAGGTGGCAGAACTTCCACGCCAAATTAAAAGATCTTGACTTTATCTCAAGGCAAAGAGAACCAACAAAAGCATTTTAAGTATAAAATTTAAATTATGACATTTTATAATGTAGCCCTAACTAAAGAATGGAGAGTGAATTTAGGAGGAACATGATTGGAACCAGAAAGGTGAGTCAGTGGCTACTGCAGAACTCCAGAGGAGAGATGATAACCAGGATGAGAGAAGTGGCAGTGGGGTTCTGAAGAAAGGGATAACTCATGTATTTAATCACATACTTGACATCTCCTGCTTGAATAGGTCAATCTTGGTGTCTTCTCACACAAAGCATATCCAAAACCCTAATAATTAGCATCAGTCTTCCCAAGTTCCATGAAAAGCATCATCCTCCTAGATGTGGAAGTCAGAAACCTTAGAGACATAGAAGATTCTTCCCTTTTCTTTATTTTGGCCGCCATACCCTTCCCCCTCTGATCTGTTCACAAATCCCATTAATTCTACCTCCAAAACTGATTTTGCATTCTCTTGGCTCAAATTGGAAACAGAGTCAGAGAGATTTGCATGCAAGAGGTTTACTGGGGTGTACTCAGGAGAATATATGTAAGGGAATAGGAAAGCAGGATGACAGCGGGAGCAGCTGAACTGCAATGCAGTGGCGACATGGGCCGCAACTGATTCCACAGGAAGCTATGGAGCTAAGATGGTCTTTCAGGGTTGTCCTAAATTAAGGCAAGGGCCTTCGTACTTCCTTCTCATTGAGCAGTTAATAGGGGTGGCCAACCCAGAGGCATGATGGATGAGGCACTTCCCTTAGGAAAGGACAAGTCTTGGAGGTAGACTAAGCTCTGGGTTGTTGGCAGCCTACTCTCCCCAGTGCTGAGGGAACGAGTGTCTCAGTCCTGAGGGGAATCTGGGATGGACAGCACAGCTTCTACCACATCAAAATATAACTGCCTCCTTCTTTACTGCTACCTACATTATTCAAGTCATTATTATCTCTCACCTTGAAAATGTGTGATAGCCTCTGAACTGGTTTTCTCTGCCTCCAGTAATGATGCCCTCAAAGCCATTTACTACTAAACAACCAGAACTATCTTTTTGAAATGTGAGACTAATCATGTCACTTTCCAAAATTCAATAACCTCACTGCAATGAAAATGAAATCCAAACTCCTAATCCTGCCTATGTCTACTACTTACTGATGTGCCTTAAAGCCAACTTCTCTCTTAACAGGCAATTCCATTAGCTTTGAGATACCTGTATCAGCAAACACATTGATTCCACTTGCTTTCTTAAGCTACACCTTGACCAACTCTTGAGACCCTTCAGCCTCAACTACATGCCAAATTATGCCTGATATTGGGGAAAAAGAAGGAGAATTAGACAAAAATATAGAATTTAAAAGAAGAATATGAAGTTGGATATGGGAAGGGACATAAAAGGGGGAGAAGAGCAATCTAAGAGGAAAATAAATCCTTGCCCCATGAAGAGTAAGAGACAAAGACTCAATTCTGTTTTGAGGGTACAGACCCCATGGGAAGCAGCCAATGACTTCACTAATGTTATCTTTGACCATCCACACAGATGCTGTTTTTTTTTTTTTTTTTTTTTGAGAAGGAGTCTCGCTCTGTCGCCCAGGCTGGAGTGCAGTGGCGCGATCTCGGCTCACTGCTGCAAGCTCCACCTCCCGGGTTCACGCCATTCTCCTGCCTCAGCCTCTCCGAGTAGCTGGGACTACAGGCGCCCACCACCACGCCCAGCTAATTTTTTTGTATTTTTAGTAGAGACGGGGTTTCACCGTGGTCTCGATCTCCTTACCTCGTCGTGATCCGCCCGCCTCGGCCTCCCAAAGTGCTGGGATTACAAGCGTGAGCCACCGCGCCCGGCCCACAGATGCTGATTTGCAAGCATATGTTGTAAGAGTAACATAAAAACATTGCCATTCTGCAGTACTGGAATTCCAGCAATCCCTCATGCTTCATGTTTTCATTGGTTCCAAATGCATACATTTAATTTCATATTATAAGACTATAACAGACTGTTTACACAAAAGACATCTGTGTTTATATCAACTTGCAACTAACCTTGTTTGCTTTAAGTGTGATATTATGGATAATCCTAAGTAGTGGTAAAACTACATTCACAAATACATGACTTTTATTATTAAATTGTTGGCTGTGGATTTGCCTTTTTTTTTTACACTTTTATATTTTATTAGAAATTAAGAAATCAAAAATCCTACACAATGATCTGTAGTTATAAGAAAACAATAAAAAATATAATACCCAAATGATATATAATATAAAAATGTGCTTCTGAATTGGTATAGAAATACCATCTAGTTCAGAATAATATCAATATGGATACTTCCTTTTATATTAAATTCACAAAATCTGAGTTAATGGGTGCAGCAAAACAACATGGCACATGGATACATATGTAACAAACCTGCACATTGTGCACATGTACCCTAAAACCTAAAGTATAATAATAAAAAAATAAATAAATAAAAAATAAAAATAAAAAAATAAATTCACAAAATCTAGCAGTTTTCTATGGTATTTTACGTTTTCTTAGATTGTTTTAAAATTTCTTCATTCTTTCTTTGGTTTTGGATAAACTAACAGGCATTTTAATTAATGTAATTAAATTAGTGTAAAATTCACTAATCTGAATTTAAAAATCTATCTCAGAAGTAGTTCAATTTATCTTTTTTATTTATTTTTTATTATACTTTAAGTTTTAGAGTACATGTGCACAACGTGCAGGTTAGTTACATATGTATACATGTGCCATGTTGGTGTGCTGCATGCATTAACTCATCATTTTACATTAGGTATATCTCCTAATGCTATCCCTCCCCCCTCCCCGCACCCCACAACAGGCCCCGGTGTGTGATGTTCCCCTTCCTGTGTCCATGTGTTCTCATTGTTCAATTCCCACCTATGAGTGAGAACATGCGGTGTTAGGTTTTCTGTCCTTGCGATAGTTTGCTGAGAATGATGGTTTCCAGCTTCATCCATGTCCCCTACAAAGGACATGAACTCATCATTTTTTATGGATTTGCCTTTCTTAAGTAAATATTCTAGAAGTTATCTGTGATTCACTTGTGGTTACAATGATGCTTACAAGTTTTGGCAATAAATAATCTTTTTGATATTACAAATGAGAAAACAGAAGTCCACAGAGTCACAGTAACTCACCTGAGTCACATGCTTACTTGGTGATGGAGCCAGAATTCACAATTCCCAATGCCCTGTTCAACACGCTCAATAGGAGAACGAACCAAAACTGCATGCATGGGATGTTTCTCATGACCCAGTGATTTCCAGTCTAAGATAACTGAAATACTATTGGTGGCTTTTTTGACATTGCCCCCACAAGATGACTTAAACCATTCTTTAGAAAAATTTTAAAACTCTTTCAGATAACTGGGAGAATTTCAGGGTATGGTATAATATCTGAGAATGATGGAGTGTGCAGTTATTGTTCATTTAGCGGCCTAAATTTATTGTCAGCTCTTCTCCTCTCTGCTTTGTCACTGGGAGACTGGACCAACTGGTTCACATCATCTGAGCTCCTTTGTGGCCTGGCTTAAGTAGGACTTGGCTAATGGGCATCATCAGAAGGAAGCCAGAGCTGGGGAAAAGAACGAGATCAGTATATTTCTTCTCCTTGCACTCTATGCTTTGGACTACCTTTCTGCCAAGTTATATTCCTCCAGGACTACAACTAATATTAAGCTAATTCCTTCTCCAAAGCACCAATTCTCACCAGGCTTAAATAATGCCATTTTCCCTCCAACCCTAGGAGCTGTAACGGCTTCCCTTGCTGCTAGTTTCTGGATGCCTCCACATCCCATGTTGGTTTCCTTAATATTAATCCTCTCGGGGCAGGGGTGGGGGGTTCTTAAACTAAATGATTCACTTTTTTTCCCCTGGAACCTGCCTGACACATACATATGGAAGCTGATTATTTATGTGAAGGTGACTCAAATGTTCAACCTTGAAGCTGCAAAGGTATATACATAACCGTAATTAGCTGAATCTTTACTAGAAACGCCAAGTGAAAATAGCTTTAAGTTTACTTAGGAGATATTGCCTGTGCTTTTCATCATAAGAAGGGCCAGCAGTAGGTCTATGAAGACTCGTTCAGGTGAGAAAGAAAAAAACAGAGAGAAATAAATTCAGATGTGAAAGTATCACCTCTCTCCTTAATCTGGGACTTACGAAGTCATTGCAGTTCGCATCTCAGAAACACCAGCCAAATAGCAGTAGTATTAATTATATATAAAACACGATGTTATCAGAAAACACCAGAACCCTGTCTGAAAAATTGCTACATTCCTGCAAATCCCTGACAGCTGAATTCGATGTGAAGGTGTTTTCAACCAAAACAATGGCTTAATCACTCCATTACAAGCAATATTGCTGTATTAGCTGATAAGGCTTATGGAGTACTATCCCTTATCCCTGGCAGCAGCATATAGGTCGACCTATGAAAGGGTGACTCCCAAGAATGTATATCATAAATCCATGCTTAGAGAAATGTCCAGCTTCAGCACTTCCTGCATTTCTCAGTGACTGCACTCACTTGAAGATTGGGAGACAAAACATTGATATTTTACGTATCATTTAGGGGCACTTATAAGCCAGCATTGCCACCACTGTGTCATCTTCTAGAATGCACAACTTATGGAACTGCCTATATCTGAAACACATTTTTTTTAGAATGCCAAGAAATGACCATGTTAAAGACTTCTAAGCCTTACTCATGCAGGCTGCTTGTATTTTATATGCATTTCTTTCACATTTCGTCACCTAAAAATTATATGACTTAGTTGTCATTCCCTATCTGGTTATTATTTGTTTGTCTGTTTACTTGTTTGTTCGTTGGAATTATGGAAATTAAGGCTCAGAATAGTTAAGAGCTTGCCCTAGGTCAAACACAGCCTAAAGGAAAGCCTGGGTAAAGAAAGATCTTCAGACTCAAAGCCCAGTGCTCTTTCCCTTCCACCACATCCATTTGTGTTTGCTCAGACTGTGTTTATGCAAAAGCACATGATCTCTTATAACAGAAAAATAAATCTTTTAATTATACTTCAAAACATGTCCCTTATGAGATTCCTCATTTTCTCCATTCCTGTTACCCTGTTTCCCCACTACCATCCTCTCTCTCCTGGACTCCTCCAATAGCCCCTTAATTCTTCTCCCTGCTTCCACCCTTACCTACCCTTACTCCCATGGCCCAGAAGCCACTCAGCAACAAGATATTATTTTAAACTTAGATTGTGTCACTACCCTGAGTTGAAAGCCCAGTGTTTTCCCATTGCAATAAGATCCAAACTCCTTGCCTGGCGTACACTCCCCTGTGTGATCTGGCTCCTGCCTGCTCTGAACTCCTCTCCAGTCACCACTATTGGCCAGGCTTCAGCCACTTTGGTCTACTTTCCAGCCTGGGAGTAAGTCAAGCTCATTCACACCACAGGGTCCTTGCCCTTATTGCTGCTGAGGTCCAGAATGCCTATTCCCCGGGCCTCATGTGACTTGCTCTTGCTCACCATTTAGATTTCAAGTCCAAAGTCACATCACCTCTTCCCTAATCACTTTATCTAAAGAAGTTTCTTGCTCTATCCCCAGGTACTCTATCCTATTACCTGGCTTTATTTTCTTTCAATACACATTACTCTTGAAGATCCTACTCTTACATTACTTTTTGTTTATTTTTTGAGGTAGACTGGCTGATATTCAGCAAAGAATCAGTCTTTCCCACAGCACTCCCAATGGGAGGTGTGTACTTCCCCAGTCCCTTGAGACTTGGTCATGTGACTTGCTTTGGCCAGCGAAATATGGTTGGAAGTGACAATGAACCTCAATGGGCATGGTAAGTCTCCACAGCTCTCTTGTGCTCCTGAAACCCTTCCCCGACAATGAGAAGAGTTTGTCTGAGGTAACCACTGCCCCTTCAACAGAGCTGCTGGAATCGCAAGCGCATGGCGCAGGTCAGAAACCACCCAAAGCATCAAATAGATTAACCCCAGCTGATCCCAGATCTGCAAGCAGGAAATCAATCTTGTTCATTTAAGCCACTGAGAATTTGCTGTTCTTTATTGCCATAGCAAAAGCATAGATCATTTATCAGTCTAAGGATCATTTACTGATTTGTTTATTGGGTAAATGTCTCTCTCCCTCACTGGAACTTAAGCTGCATGAGGGGCAGAGACACTGTCACATTTATAGCACTCAAAATGGCAATTTGGTATATAGTTGGTACTCAGTGATTACTTGTTAAAACTTATTAGCGTGTCTGATACAATCTAAACCTATAGAAAATTTAAAATTCATTAGACAATATGAGACTTTAAGATGTAATATTTAAATGTTAAAATAGGGGACAATTTCCTAAATTTTTATTTTCATTGATAGAAACTGGGGTTGTTATATTGTCTAAAGTAAGACCCATTGAAAATTAAAACAATTAAAATGTAAATATATTAAGCGGCAACAAAACATGCTTGAATTATTTTTCCAAAAATAAACGAGTTGCTATGTGCTAAGAGTGTTTCTCGGTCAAAACCTAGAGTAATAGTCCAGTCCTCGACCTTTCTTCCACCCAGACCCTCCAGCTACACCCTCACTCATCCTCTCCTTTCCTGCCTCTGTATTCTCGCTCAGACACCTCTTTTATCTAGAACACCCTTGCCCAACATCTCCACATTTTGAAGTTACAGCTATTCTTCAGATGCTACATTGCTACCCTCTGTAAAGCATTTTCAGCCTTTGCCATACAGAATTAATCTTCTCCTTGGAACTTAGGGAGGCTATTTGTACCTCTTGTGTAACATTTATCACATCCTGCTTTCTGGGTGGAATGAGAGCTTCTAATAAGCTATGTGAGGACAGGAATCATGTCTTACTCATTGCACACTGCCCTGAAAATACTATATTTTCAACAAAATACTAAAGTTTTCAAACATCCGTTACCACCACGGTATGCGTTAGGGCTGGAGAAAAGGTAATTACCCACATTACTAACCAAACTTTGGCATAGTATGAGATTGTTGCGAAGGTAGAAATGGAGGTCAAAATGTAAACCAGCTTCTTGTAAGTTCAACTGTACATGAAGAGCTGAGATTTTGCCCTTATGCCTGACCTCCACAGATAAGAATCACCCTACTCGATTTTGAAATGCTTTGTACATCTTTCACTTTGCCAGTAAATAATATTTATAAAGTTTATTGCTTCTTTTACAAATGGATCAACTTGAACAGTTAGACATTCAAGCAAGGCTGATTTGTGGGAAAGGGAATTGGCATGCGCATTATTTGATGATTAGAAAAATATCAAGATGCACTACCCACTAAACGCAATGCATCATTCAAGCTTCATTCCTTAGGGTAATAAGTATCCTGTTATAAAATTTAGATACTCTTGAGACAGTTCACAGATTAAGTTAAATAACAGTATTCATACACTAATTAAATTAATGTAATGAGCTTTCTTTCCTCTTGGTAGTCAGTAATAAACGGTGGCCCTGGAAGAAGGGTGGACTGAAAGTCAGAGAGTATAGAGAGGAAACCTTGTAACAAGTGAAATTGCCCTGGAGCACAGAGTGCTCCCAGCCTCAGCCGACCCTAACAGCAGCTGTAGAGTATTAGGAATCTGAGTGGCAGGGGGAAAAAAAAATAAAGCCAGAGATGAAAGGGGAACAAAAGAGAAGATACACCAGGTACTAATGTAATTTCCAAAACTTTATCTAAGAGTGCCCTAGGACAATGCTGCATGTAAGCTGAGTTTACATGATACCAAGCAAGTCCTTTGAGTTCATTTAATTGTGTTGAAAGTAGCAGGGGCAGGGAATCAACACTATTTTCTGTTTTAACTGTCATATTCCCTGTGTAGATTCACATTAAGAAACTTCCCCCAAAGTGACCCAGAGATTGTGTTTACATGATGACAAAAACATATACATTAAATATATATTAAAAGGCCTCCAGAACAAATGTCTAGATGCCCAGCTGAATCTAAAACCGACATTAGAATGAATATTTGGCATCACTCAAGAAGATATTTAGATAAACTTCTTTCCTCACCATTTCAGTTCAAACATTTGAAGCCCTGATATGCTCCAGAAATTGGATTAGAAACAAAAATAAATAAGATGCATTTGCTGTTTTCAAAGAGCTAGCAGTCTACTAAGACAGAAACATAGAGAGAGATGCTCCAGAAAACGTGAAAGGATTGGCTGGGCAGGACAATGCACATGCAGCTGGGCTCATGCAGAGCCAGCAGCTGAGCGTGCTGTTTGGGGAACTACAGTTTGGTTCTGCCTAAACTATGAAGTGGCAAGATTGGGCTTGGCACACATGTGGGTGACAGAACTCAGACAGCATTCCCTGGTATGCTGAGCAACTTAGAGGAGCTCTTTTCTAAGGAATGAAAATCTACAAAGAGTTTTATGCAAGGTAGTGAAACAGTAAATTTGTGGTAATATGCTTTGTGGATTAACATGGACATACTGGGGCACTGAAGTCTATCATGAGGCTATAGCAATAAAGTGAGATACAATGGGGGCATGAACTAGGGCAGGGATAAGAAGGGCCAAAAAGGATGGCAAAATGCTAATAATGTTCTGCATCTTGGAAAAGTTCTAGGTTTACTGGTGTTCACTATATCATTATAACAAGCACACATACATAACATATATACTTTTACTGCATTAACTAATATAAAGGACAATTAAGCAGAGAAGAAAAAGGTGTTGCAGATTACAGGATATTTGTGTGTTGAAAATTGATCGTATGTGAGTTAGAAAGTAGAATAATGCAGAATGAGGACTGTTCCATAGTTATGCATGTCATGTGCTGAACAAGGATCAGCAGAGGAGGGGAAGTGAGGACTAAAATTCAACATTAGCTTAGCTTATCAGGTAGGATCTGTATGCCCAAAAGGTCAACTCTTTCTAACTTCCACAAAAGCACTACAAGGGCAAGCAGCAGCCCCGTCCAGGAAAACTCCCAGTTTTCTATCTTGAGCGAGTGAATGAATGGTGATGTCATTAACGGTGACTGGAATACTGGGAAAAAAGACTGTTCTTGGATAGCAGTGGGGGAAAGGAAGAAGGGTGGAATATTAATTTAAGATCATGTAGGGCATCCATGTGAAGATGTTCAACGAGAATGTGTATCTATGATTCTCAAGGTCAGGGGAAAAATCAAGGCTGAATACAGAGATCAATGGCAGACATAGGAAATTAAAGCATAAAAGTTATAGACAGTAGTAAGTATAAAACTGAGCCCACTTAATCTAGCAAAGACGAACCCAAGAAAATGATTTTTGGGCCTATTGCTCTGACCCAAGATTTAACATTCCCTAATACTTCATTTCAATGACATCTTATTGCACTTACAATTTTCCTGAAAACTTAAACCTCTTTTTCTACAGAAAACCCATTTCATCCCCTAAAGCACCAGCAAGCCCATTTCTCATCAACATTAAGGCTTTTAACTATGTCCTTATCTCTTCTTGAGAAACAACTGATTGCTTGTCATTGGCTTATACTTTTCAAGATGGATTCTGTAAAAGGTATTTTATCTTACACATTGCCTTAGTCGACCAAGGATGTATTGCCTCTTGTTTCAAGATACATTTAATTCAAAACAGAAATTTAAGTCTCTGTCTTTAGCACTTTGTCCTTTTGCCCCCATGGAAAATGAAATTTTTATATAATATTTTTGGTGACATTCTTGCCATTCAAATGGCCCAAACATTGTTTAAGGCAACATTGCACTATAACACCTTATTAAGGGAAGGGAATGAAATCTGAAATGGATTTCTGAAGAAATCTGAAGTGCTTCCACTCAAACAATCACAAAGATCTTAATGGGTGGGTTCTTAGCCAAAAAAACTAGGTTATCTGATTAACAAAGGCTTAACTATTATTAGTTACACTTTCCTGTGAAGAGAGAATGACGCCATACTTTGTGTTAAGCCCCTACCTTTCACCATATACAACAACAAACTCAAGACGAATTAAAGACTTAAATGTAAGACCTCAAAATATAAAAATCCTAGATGAAAACCTAGGAAACACCATTCTGGACACTGGCATTGAGAAGTAATTTATGACTAATTTCTCAAAAGCAATTGCAACAAAAACAAAAATTGACAAGTGAGACCTAACTAAACTAAAGAGCTTTTGCACAGAAAAAGAAACTATCAACAGAGTAAACAATCTACAGAATGGGAGAAAATATTCACAAACTATGCATCCAATAAAGGTCTAATATTCAGAATCCATAAGGAACTTACATAATTCAACAAACAAAAAAAAATAACCTCATCAAAAAGTGGGAAAAAACATGAACAGACACTTCTCAAAAGAAGACATACAAGCAGCCAACTAACATATGAAAAAAATGCCCCACGTTGCTAATCATCAGAGAAATGCAAATCAAAACCACAGAGATACCACTTCATACTAGTCAGAATGGCTATTCTTAAAAAGTCAAAACAACAGATGCTGGTGAGGCTGCAGAGAAAAGGAAAAAGGTTATACACTGTTGGTGGGAATGTAAATTATTCAGCCACTGTGAAAACCAGTTTAGAGATTTCTCAAAGAACTTAAAACAGAAATACAATTTGACCTAGCAATTCCATTACTGGATCTATATCTGAAAGAAAGCAGTGTGCTACCAAAGACAGATGCGCTCACATATTTATTGCAGCACTATTCACACTAGCAAAGACACAAAATCAACCTAGGTGCATGTCAGTGGTGGACTGAATAAAGAAAATGTTGTACATATAAACTGTGGAATACTATGCAGCCATAAAAATGAACGAAATCATATCTTTTGCACCAACATGGATGCATCTGGAGGCCATTATCCTAAGAGAATTAATGCAAGAACAGAGAACCACATGTTCTCACTTATAAGTGAGAACTATTGAGTACTCATGGACATAAAGATGGCAACAATAGAAACTGGGGACTTCTGGGCGGGGAGGGAGAGAGGGGAGAAATTGGTTGAAAAACTAACTATTGGGTACTGTGCTTAGTACGTGAGTGATGGGATCATTTGTGCCCCAAACCTCAGCATCAAGCAACATACCCAGGTAACAAACCTGTATATGTACCCCCTGAATCTAAAATAGGAATTCAAAGAAGAATGCCACATAAAGACAGATATCACATGTTCTTACTCATGTGCAGGAGCTAAAAAAGTGAGTCTCATGAAGACAGAAAGCAGAGTTCTGAGTACCAGAATCCAGAGGTTGGGATCATGGGAATGAAGGGGTTGGGGGAATAATATAAATGTATTTAAACTCTACACTTAAAATTGGTAAAGATAGCAAATTATGTATGTATATTTTTACCTCAAAAACATTTTAAAAATAAAAGATTGTTTGGGTAACACATTATCCCTACCCTTTAGAAACTTAATCCAGCAGATTATCAAGAGTAAAATATCCCAGATCATCAACTGACAACTTCCCCAGTTCTAATTATATGAGAAAATATGAAGATTATAATTAAAATTTTATTTTAATTTTACTATTACAAAGTATGTTACTTCATAATCCAATTCATTCCCTTTCTTCTATTGTACCCTTTCTTCTTTAAGTTTTTAATTTTAAAATTCCAGAATAAAACAGGCTTATCTGACTTATTATTTATGATAGTCTAATACACTTATCACTATTCAAGGTAAATGTCATATGAAAGGAAATAAATTATGTATCCAGGAAGGCTGCAGTTCATAATTCCTTGCCTCTTTAATGTCAGTGTGTTCTGGACAGGTTTTCAGGGTCAAACTAGCAGTTAATGTGGATTATGTAGATTCAGCCCTGACCATCATTTAATGACCCAGAAACTCCTGAGTTTCCAAGTCTGAATTACAAATCAATTTGGTATCACAATTATTTTTATTTTACTCACCTGATTATACCCTGAAAAGTAAAATAAAAAGTCCAAGACAGTGTCTCATGTCATTTATTCTCCTTGGAACTAACAGAACATGTACCTTGTCTACTCAGCCAACAAATAATTGAGTACATATATTGTTCCAGGCACTGCATTTGTTAGGAATGGTATCTACATTGGTAAGTAATATAATCTCTTACTTCTTAGAAACATATTTTTCCATGTCATAGTATATTTCTATCACATTTCTTTTATATATATAGAGAGAGAGAGAGTGCACAGGGCAGTGAGAGAGACAGGGTCTCACTATGCTGCCCAGGCTGGTCTTGAACTCCTGGCCTCAAGCAACTCTCCCACCTCAGCCCCCCAAAGTGCTGGGATTACAGGCATGTGCCACCACACCCAGCCCTATCACATTTCTTTATGAGTCTGTGAACTCCCAAAAACACACTAGTTGTGTATCTCTTAAAATGATGTCTAAGGGGGGAAAAAGAAACTCTAGAAGTCAGAGCTATTTCTCAGGATGTAAATTATCCTAACTGAAGTTCCTTTAAATGAAGTCACATCACATGACATAACATAAACACCTGAAAAAGATTACACAGAAGAACCCTATCTATAGTTCAATTCAAAATGATCTTATTATATATTTTGATAGTTATCACGATATGGTTCAAGAACTAGAGAATCCACAATCAATTTGTGTGACAAATACAAAAGTGACAAGCATTAGGAAGTTGAGCAGTATTAAAGGGGTAGAGCATCTTCCCAACAAAAAACGCAACATATTTTAGATTTTTCTTTCTATTCCTATTCCCTATACCACTCTCGCCATTCCCTTTAAAGAAAGGAAGAGAATAATTCATCGCAGGTTTTCTTCTCCCTTCTCAAACCGTGTCTAGATGTATTATTGCCCTTAGATTTTCAAAAACTCCCGTAGAGATCTTCTACAAATTGTTCTGGATCTCAAAAGAGCTTCCAAATACGTGACTTGTTTCTGTCTTTTCTGGGAAATGGGGGTATTCTCAAATTATTTCCTCAGATTCTAGTTTTCTAGTCCTGAGAAGACATTTCCCTTAACACCTCGAAATATTTTCCTCCTCCTCCTACACCTACACACACACACACACACACACACACACACACACACTTGCATTTATTTGTCTTCTCTTCCTCTACCTAGTAGTCAAAAGAATCTGAATTAAAGATACAACATAGATTGCCAAAATAAGATAAACCAAGGACAAAAACAGACTCTACAGACACTTAGTTGGATAAAACATCTGATACAGGCTTATAGTCAGCAGCAATCTCAAGTAGGTCTTGTCCTATTCATAACGGATTGGCCCATTCATTAAATCAACCTATAAGCTGGCTTCTTTTTGGCAACCATCATCTACAAGGAGTCAGACTTTAAAAGGTCATTTTTTTTTTTTTGCGTCTTATATTTGGCACACACTGGCTGCAACAAAGCATTAATCCACATTTAGTCACTCTTTCGTACAGACCATGGAAAGAAAGCAAATGCCACTCTAGAATATTACATAAACAAAAGGTTAATACGAAGACTAAGGTTTTTTTGAGTCGACTTTCATTTTACAAAAAGAGAAATAAACAATGCCATTATTGTGTTTTAGGACCTAAGTTGTTGGTGTGACCCAAAATTCCATAGTAATTCATGGCCTAGTAAAAAAAAAAAAATACACACACACACACACATACACAGAGAGAGAGAGAGAGAGAGAGAGGCAGGTATATACATATATATACAAATATATATGAATATATATATTTCTAGCAGTACTAGAGATGGATATATATATTCTCTTTTAGTCTTTTCCTTCCTATATTACTTTTTTTTAACTTTCATTTTATGTTCATATGCAGGTTATATAGGTAAACTCATGTCACAGGTGTAGTTGTATAGATTATTTCATCACTGTACTAAGCCTAGTACCCAATAGTTTTGTTTGTTCGTTTGTTTGTTTTTTCTGATCCTCTCCCTCCTCTCATCTTCTACTTTCAGGTAAGTGCCTTCTACCTTCAGGTTAAGTGCCAGTGTCTGATGTTCCCTTCTGTGTGTCCATGTGTTCTCATTATTTAGCTCCCACTTAGTAGTGAGAACATGTGGTTTTTGGTTTTCTGTTCCTGAGTTAGTTTGCTAAGGATAATGGTCTCCAGCTCCCTTTATATTCCTGAAAAGAATATAAATGTTCTTTTCTCCCTTTATATTCCTGAAAAGAACATGATCTCATTCATTTTTACGGCTGCATAGTATTCAGTGATGTATATGTACCACATTTTCTTTATCCAGTCTATCATTGATGATAGATTTACACTGATTCCATGTCTTTGCTGCTGTGAATAGTGCTGCAATTAACATATGCATGCATGTGTCTTTATGATAGAACAATTTATATTTGTTTGGGTATATTCCCTGTAATGGGATTGCTGGATCAAATGGTAGTTCTTTTTTATCTCTTTGAGGAATCACCAACCTGCTTCCAGAATGGTTGAACTAATTTACACTCCCACTAACAGTGTATAAGTATTCCCTTTTCTCCACAACTTCACCAGCATCTGTTATTTTTTTACTTTTTAATAGTAGCCATTCTGACTGGTGTGAGATAGTAGCTCATTGTGGTTTCAATTTGCATTTCTCTAATGATTAGTGATATTGAGCTCTTTTTCATGTGCTTGTTGGCCACATGTATGTCTTCTTTTGAGAAGTGTCTGTTCATGTTCTTTGCCCACTTTTTAAGGAGGTCTTTTTTTTTCTTGTAAATTTGTTTAAGTTCCTTATAGATGCTGGATTTTAGGCCTTTGTGAGAGACGTAGCTTGCATTTTCTCCCATTCTGTAGGTTATCTGTTCACTCTGGTAATAGTTTATTTTGCTTTGCAGAAGCTCTTTATAGATCCCATTTGTCAATTTTTGCTTTTGTTGCAAATGCTTTTGGCATTTTTGTTGTGAAATCTTTGCCCCTTCCTACATCCAGAATGGTATTGCCTAGGTTGTCTTCCAGGGTTTTTTTAGTTTGGGGTTTTACATTGAAGTCTTTAATGTGCCTTGAGTTTATTTTTGTATGTGATGTAACAAAGGGGTCCAGTTTCAATCTTCTGCATATGACTAGTCAATTATCCCAGCATGATTTATTGAATAGGGAGTCCTTTCCCCATTGCTTGTTTGTGTCAGCTTTGTCAAAGATCAAGTGGTTGCAGGTGTGCAGCTATATTTCTGGTCTCGCTATTCTGTTCCATTGGTCTATGTGTCTGTTCTTGTAACAGTACAATACTGTTTTGGTTACTGTAACCCTGCAGTATAGTTTGAAGATGGGTATGTGACACCTCCAGCTTTGTTCTTTTTGCTCAGGATTGCCTTAGCTATTTGTGCTCTTTTTTGGTTCCAAGAGATTTTTAAAATACTTTTCTCTAGTTCTGTGAATAACGTCATTGCTAGTTAGATAGGAATAAGACTGAATCTGTAATTGCTTTGAGCAGATTGGCCATTTTAATGATATTGATTCTTCCCATCCATCTGTATGGGATATTTTTCCATTTGTTTGTGTCATCTCTGATTTCTTTGAGCAATGTTTTGTAATTCTCATCGGAGAGATCTTTCACCTCCCTGGTTATCTGTATTCCTAAGTATTTTATTCTTTCTGTGGCAATTGTGAATGGGATTGCATTCCTGATTTGGCTCTTGGCTTGGGCAGTTGTATAGAAATGCTAGTGATTGCTGTATACTGATTTTGTATCCTGAAACTCTGCTGAAGTTTTTTATCAGCTTAAGGAGCTTTTGGGCAGAGACTGTGGAGTTATCTATATATATAGAATCATGTCATCTGCAAACAGGAATAGTTTGACTTCCTCTCTTCCTATTTGGATGTTCTTTATTTCTTTCACTTACCTAATTGCTCTGGCCAGGACTTCCAATACTACATTGAATAGGAATGGTGAGAGAGGGCATCCTTGTCTTATACTGATTTTCAAGGGAAATGATTCCAGCTTTTGCCATTCAGTATGATGTTGCCCGTGGGTTTGTAATACATGGCTCTTATCATCTTGAGGTATATTCCTTCAATACCTAGTTTATTGTATTCTCTCTTTTTAAATAATATATCCATGCCCCATTCCCATAGAGTATACTGTCACATCCAAAACTGACACCTTGGCCAAAGCTAACTAGAAGAAAATTTTCTAGCTGAACCAATTATATTGTCTCACACTGATTGTATTTGAGTTCACTGAGAGAACTCAGTCACTAAGTATTTGGGCTTCGAGGTAATTTAAAGGGAACTAGAATGGTCATTATTCACCTTATGCAAAATGACAAGAAAGTCAGTTAACAGAAAAAGTAACAGAATGAAGCAAATGCAAGAGAATTGCAGAGATGGGGATTTTGAGGACAGGAGAGGCAGAGAGAGCGACTGCCTTGAATTTGGATGATTTTTTTACAACTGATGGCAATGCCTCTTGTGGTTAAACTGCACCTCCTGCCTTTGGGTTCTATAACCCAAATCTTCTTTTTGGCTCGGTATATTTTTAATAGGCTTTATTTGTTATAGTCAAGTCATCTTTGATCAAGACATTGATTTCTTTTAAGTACAGAGGTAAAAACAAGGTGCCAGACATTGTCAGAAAGCCTGACTCTCATCTTGTCTTAAAATTAGTATCTACTGAGCATATGTCATTGTTTAAAACAACCGTGTGATCCTAGGAAAGTCATGTTAATTCTGAGTCTGTTTTCTTACCTTTGAAATAAAAGTAGAAGGATTTCTGTACTTGACAGTATGGCAGATTAGATACCCTGAACAATCCTTTTGAATAAGATGTCAGGTAAAATTTTTTAAAGTATTTTTTAAATGAATCACTGAGCTAACACAAAAGCAATGAAGACATCAAGCTTCAAAAGTAAAGTAACCTGGAAAGTCTAGGAGATAAAAGAGTGTCAAGGCTGACTTTTGACCTGAAGACTATTACTAAAGTTGGAAGGCCTTGAGCTTCCACTCTGACACTTGCTCAGAAGGTAGGGAATGTGACATAAATCCCAGGCCTCCTCAAGGATGTGTAATCTAAGTGATTCCTGCTATACCCATGATGAGGTGTGGGTGAGACATAGGCTCCATAGCACAGAATGGAACAGAAAAGAAACTCACCTATTTCATCTATGTTCCCTTGAAGACAAAAAAATTTATATTTACTCTGGTAATTTAGAGCCATAAGCCATTCTTATAGCATGTTTGCAACCTGAAGCCATACTATTTGTGTGATTTGAAGAAGAAAAAAAAAACCTTAAGAGGAAATTTTAATTTATGGTGGTTCCAGATTGGTAGCAGCCTCAGAGAACTGGCAGAGTAAATGCAAATCTTACTTTAAGGTGTATTGATCACCAACTAATTAAACAAAGAATAACTCAGAAAGTAAATGTAATGCAGTACTATTTTCTAAATACAAAACTGAACCACGTCACCCCATTGCTTGAAATATTTCATGGCCTTTCAAAAGTTGAGCTTAATTCAACGTCTTCCCAATAACACAATTTTCTACTTATGATGCACTTTATCTCCCAAATTACATATCTGAGTTGTTTGGGAGTTTTAAAACACACGGGAGTGGAAGGAATTTCTCCAACAGAGCACCCAGCAATTATCTGCTGAAATGAAAGTTATGAGTACTACTTGACTGTTTAGAGATCTTTATACCACTGGGAAAATAAGCAAAAGGAGGTGTTACAGTGTTGACCACTATGTTGAAGGAGCTGCTGCTATTATATAGGATCAGGCAGAATGGCTGGAATTCAGGCAATTCCCTGGACCCCTTCTTTTACAACTATGCTTAAAACGTGGTTAAAAACAAATATGTAGTAGAAACTAAAGAAGGACCAGCAAGGTTTCAGATATTTAAAGAATGAATATTTGGAGTGTATCACTGGGCAAAGGGTTTCAGATATTTAAAGAATGAATATTTGGAGTGTATCACTGGGCAAACAACCCCTACCAAGGGCAAGGGAACTGGAAAAGGTAATGCAGAAGAAATCATAAATGCATGAGATGAAACTCTAACCCTGCTCATATTCCCTTCATTGCTGAGTCATTTTTCTTTTAGTAATTTCCTTTCTCTTTCACACTGCCCTCCACCAATATTGAAAATGGCATTTAGTGATGGTTATTAACCTTGCCACTTAGCCCATAATGTGAGTATTATGAGGACAAAATTGATCTCAACGAAACCACACAAGGAATAAACATTGCCCAGATATCCCCATACTTGGTGCAAGATGCAGGAACCGATCACAATTTTAGTCTATTTCCATTTGGGAAAGGGGTGAGTATAGTTTAGGTTGGTTGTAGATAATGTAAGAGGTAGAAATATTTGTGAAACTCCGTATCAGGGTTTCTCAATCTTTTATTATTACCTCCCTCAGAAAGAAAAATCCAATTCAATTCAAATCTCCCTAATGAAGATTTTTGTCATGTAGAGTTAAACTTTGGAGGACCACAGACCTTTGAAATACTGTATTTGTTTCTTATTCCTGCTAGAACAAATTACCACAATCTAGCATCTTAAGGCATAATTTTTTTCTCTTATAATTCTGGAGGTCAGAAGCCCAAAATCAGGCCGACTAGGCTAAAACCAAAGTGTTAACAGATCTCTTCAATATATTCCATTTTTGCTTGAGTTAGCCAGTGCTTTCTTTTGCGTATATCCAAATAACTCTAACTCATTCAGAATAAGATAATTTCAGATACTAATCTAATACTTTTGGGGTCCAGGATTTCAAGAAAAAAAAACAAATCATCACAAAAGTCATTTCACTTCCACTTTGAGTCAAAAGAAAGGAAAGAAGTTAGGCAACTAACAATTAAATAACTAGAGTAGCACTATCCAACAGAATTATCTGTAATGATGTCAATGTCCTCTATTTCTGCTGCCCAGTACAGCAGCTACTAGCCTCATGAAGTGAGTGAGCACTAAGGAACTAAATATATAATTTTATTTAATTTGTATGTATCTTGATTTAAATGGTCACATGTACCATACTGGACAGAGACAAATTCAAATGCTTATATTTTTGCGATTAAAGATAGTCTTACATATGAAAGAGCACCTTAAATAAGTGATTAGATCTTTAAACATGAACATGAATACTAATTACTCTAACTTTTTTTGAGACAACATCTCACACTATTACCAAGGAAGGAGTGCAGTGGTGCATTCATAATCACAATTCACTGCAGCCTCATTCACTGCAGCCTCAATCTCTTGGGCTCAAGTGATCCTCGTGTCTCAGCCTCCCAAGTAGCTAGGACTACAGGTGTGCATCACTGCACCTAGTTAATTTTTTTTTTTTACTCTTTGTAGAGATGGGGGTCTTATTATGTTGCCCAGCTGGTCTCAAACTCCTGGCCTCAGGTGATCCTCCCACCACAATCATCCAAAACTCTGGGATTATGGACATGAGCCACTGTGCCTGGCCTACTTTAATTTTTACAAATACTCTGTATTAGTCTGTTCTTGCATTACTATGAAGAAACACCTCAAATTGAGTAATTTATAAAGAAAAGAGGTTCAACTGCCTTACACTTCCAGAGACTGTACAAGCATGGCTCCAGCATCTGCTTCTGGTGAGGTCTCAGGCAGCTTCCAATCACGGCAAAACGTCAAAAGAGAGAAGGCAATGTCATGTAGCAAGAGAGGGAGTAAGAGAGAGAGAGAAGGGGAGGTCCCAGACTTTTAAACAACCAGATCTCCTGTAAACTAACTGAGTGAGAATTCACTATCACTAAGGAGATAGTGCTAAACCATACATAAGGGATCCACCCCTATGATCCAGTCACCTCCCCCGAGGCCCCATCACACTGGGAATCACATTTCAACATGAGATTTGGAGGAAACAAACATCCAAACCATATCACTCTTAAATTTTATAACAGAGATCCATGATCAGTAGACTGGATATTTTGTTGCCCATCTAGATCAAGACTCTTTCTCTTCACTACTCAAGGGCCCTTAGGCTGACATGTATAGATTAAGAAAATGGATTCCCTTGCCCTCTAGCTTCTATTTTGGGGTTAGTTTCTGGGAATTTCCTGCAGAAAGATGGAAGAGAGGAATGAAGTTAGATTATTTATCTCCAAGGCCGCTGTGGGCTACCAATTTCCCTCAACCACAGGCCACATTTCCTTTCCCATAGCCTTCTCCAAATGCCCTTTCTGTTTCATGCTTCTGGTAACTACTCCTCCGTTTTTGCCTCTTCAGGCCTACAGATCATGATGGTGTCCCACTATTACTAATTCCCAGGGCCTTACTGTGCTATGGCTTTGCTGGTATGCCTCCACATACCCTGTCCTTATTTACTACCCTGTGTATTTATTACTCAGTTTGAGTACCCCATCTGTTTCACCCCAACTGAAAAAAAAACAGTCAACATTTCCTTTTACTAATGATTGAGAATTAGGCTTAAGACCATAAGCTAACAAATTAATAGATTTTACCATAGAGCTAAAAGAGGACCCTAATCAAATATTTTACTGATGATTGCTATAGATATTCATCAGTATACACACACACACACACACACACACACACACACACACACACACAAATATACACAGACAGAGTTAGGAATAAAATTTAACTAAAAACTCAAAGGGGAAGTAACAATGTTTCTAGTATTCAAAGTAGATAGCAAGGTTCTTCTACAAAAGTGTTTACAAATATATTGACATGAATACTAGATTGCACTTCAGTCAGACTCCTGGGAAGTTGGGGTTTTCAAATGCACTTGAAAAACAAGATAAAATGTCATTGGATTCCCATTCATTCAGTCTAGTTAGGTCACTATTAATCAAAAAAAGAAAGTGGAAATAGAATTTAGTGTTGTCAACCACACACAGTTGGAAACAAAATATGGAAAAACTTATTTTCATTCCAAGATGAGAGTATGCTATATCCCAAAGAAACTTTAGAGCTCACCTAATCCAAGATGTTCCAGATTGTGCTGTGAGTGGTCCTGGGGTCCCTACAATGCTTCTACAGAGGATTCATTAGTCTGATAGGATTCAGCCCTTCACCCACCACCCTTATTTCAAGAGAAGCAATTCCAATTCTGATGTTAATCCCCAAATGTTTTAATTTGAATAAATAAGTCATTGTTAGACAAAAACAAAACAAAAATATAAAAGCCATTCCTGATTCAAACCCATTTATTTACTTCCCATTAACTAATGGAGTTCTATCTAAGTAAGAAATTTCCTATCAAACGCTTTGCTCCTCAACTTAGGTCCTAGAGTACCTTCCAATTGTTCTTACTGTCATATTACAGTCATTCTAATGAAAACATCAATGATTTCCTTTTACACACACACACATGTATATATATATATTAAACATGTATGTTAAGATCTAGATAATGTGTATTACATATATGCTTATTTATTTATAAAATTTGTAAGGATCTTTATTAGGGTGTATGGTCCAATGTTTAGTTGCTGGCTAGAGTGGTTAAAGTAACACTAGCTTCTCTAACAAATAAATCCAAAATATATTTTGCCTCAAACTCAATGGGATTTTATTTCTCGCTGGGAAGGTGATCAGCTCAGTAGAGTTGTCCTCCTTACAGTCATTCAAAGACCTAAAGTGACAGAGGCTTTGCCACCTTCAATATGTAGGGACCAAGGCCATGATGGTCATTTCCCTCCCAGCCAGCCCTAATGGGAAATTAACATGGAAGACCACATCTGGAAGATTTTCCAAGGGCAGGAAAATGTGACATATATCACTTCTACTCACATTCCGTGAGCTAAAACTCAGTTATATAGCCACCAAACTGCAACTGAGAATGGGAAGAAAGTCTAGACGTGTGCTCATGTAGGAAAGGACAGGGATTTGGAGACTATCTAGCAGCTCTGTCACAATGGCATTGAATCTCTCTTTCTTTCGATTCCCAAAACATATACTTAGGACACTGGAAGAAAGAGTCATCCCCATTTTCTAAATGGGAAAGCTCAAAGCGCAATCTGCTGGCAGGAGAGACCTCTCCCCTCTCTTAGGCCTAAGTCTTGTATTAAGTGTTCCAAACTATCCTGATTATGCTAGGGAGAGGAGTCCGTAGAAATAAGACCTAGCTCCACAACTGGCTCAGAGAATAACACTGACTTCATTCGTTGCTTTATTTCCCAGCACACCATCTATGAAATTCACCGCCCTCTACAGGAGACATTTATCCTATTGACTTATGTCAGAAAACTATACACGTACTGCTTATTTCTCAAGTAGTGGTCTGTGGCTAAACCCTCTACCATAGTTATCAAAATGTACAGTAGTTATTTAAGATAACATCAGCTGCTTGCGAGAAATCCTGAAATCTCAGTGGCTTACCCTATAATAAATGTATCTCTCATTCATATAAAGAAAAATGAGCGTTCCTGATCTGCTGCCAGTTCTCCTCTGAACATTAATTCAAGATCCAGCCTCCATTCAATTTACTGCTTTTCTGTTTTCAACAATGTGGTTTCCAAGGTTACCACAGGGATGTTCATCCAGACAGCCAGTGAGAAAAAGAGAGGATGGAGAAGCTGTGTCTCATTCTTGACCCTCTCTTCCTGCAAGTGACACATAAATCACCACTGCTCACATTTTACTGACAAAGCTATTAGCATAGCCACGCCTAAACGTAAGGGAGCCTGGGAAAATAGTTATTTCCCAGCAAGAGTTCTATGCTATAATAAGAAAGGCATATGTTTTTGATGAAGAGCTAGCTCTCTTTGTTACAACTCACTAGGAGCCAGTAGAAAGAATCCCTTTACTTGGCTAGTTATCAGTGCCACAAACAGTTCTATTTGCATAAATAATCACTTCCAGAGGGTTTTCTTTAGCCTAGTGTGGCCAAGCTTTCAACGTTAAGAGAACACTTCGAAATGTAAGCAAATTTTTATGAACAGGTATGCACTGCATTCTTTAAGGATCCATAGCTTTTACATTAGATTTTCAGAGGGCTTTAACATCCACCAAACATTTTTTTAAAAAATCATTGCCATAGTAGGGTTTTTTTTGGTTTGTTTTTGGTTTGTTTGTTTGTTTGTTTCGAGACAGAGTCTTGCCGTCGCCAGGCTGGAGTGCAGTGGCACGATCTCGGCTCACTACAACCTCTTCCGCCTCCCAAGTTCAAGCAATTCTCCTGTCTCAGCCTCCTGAGTAGCTGGGACTACAAGCACCCAAGCACCCGCCACCACTCCCAGCAAATTTTTTTTCTTTTTTTTTTTTTTTTTGTATTTTTAGTAGAGACAGGGTTTCACCGCGTTAGCCAGGATGGTCTCGATCTCCTGACCTCGTGATCCACCCACCTCGGCCTCCTAAAGTGCTGGGATTACAGGTATGAGCCACCAGGCCCAGCAGTAGGGTATTTTTTTTAAGTAGCTCTGCCCTTCTAGGCACCATTCCCTAACCCAGTGGTTCCCGTCATCAGACCCACTGAAGATCACTTTGAATGGACAGATTTCAAGACACTAACCAGTCCTATTTATTAACAATTAAGTTGGGCAGAGGGAATGACATTAGGCATCCTGGAAATACATATTTTTTTACAACTATTCAAGGAGTCATTGTCCTTACTCCTTGGGCTAATCTAAACAGATACATTGTTTATTGCAGAGAGGTGAGGATGCTTACTCCTCACTAATGCCAGCGATTAGCTGCCCCGACTCAGAGCACATCTGTGTTCCCTACAGCCTATTCAACGTTGCCAGATTGTTTCTAACATAAGCAACTTTCAGTACATTTATCAGACCCACTTTGCATTTCATACATCCCTTGAGTGTGCCTTTTTAATTATAATGACTGACATTGATTAACTATCTCTCATGTGCTGGGCATCATGCTTTTCACTCTATGTTTCATTTAAAATTCACAGCAACCCATTTACAGGGATTTATAGACATGTATAACTTATGCGACATCACAGGGCTAAGGGCCTAAACCTATATTCAAACCTCACTGCCTGATTCCAATCCATTTGTCTTATTCAAAAACCTACATTTTTTTAAGAGACAGGGTCTTGCTATGTTGCCCAGGCTGGTCTCTAACTCCTGAGCTAGAGTAATCCTCTTGCTTTGGCCTCCCAAAGTTCTAGGATTACAGGCATGAGCCATCACATCTTGCCCTCAAGAACCTACTTTTAATCTCTCCTCTCCTCTTCTTTAGAAAATTGCAGGAATTTTTCATGGTTTTATTATTTGCTTCTCTAACCCTCAGCAGATTTTGCTTTCTCTCTCTGCTACTACTTTAGGTTCTTATCCTTCCTAGTTTAAAATTTTAATTCTGAGTAGTCTATGTGTAAAACAGGGAACCTTTATAAGTTTCTTAGTGGTAACAATGCATGTATAATTGTTCATCAATTTTTCAAGTCAGAAGCACCAAATGAAGTCGATGTGAAACATTCTGGGTCTTACTGGAATGCCAGGTAGAGCTACAAAGTCCTTTTTTCTGTTTTAACAAAAAGAGGAAAATGTTAGCTGCTATAAATCCACAGAAATCCTTAGAGCTTTGATCACAACATGCATAGCTGAGTGAGGCTGTTAATGACAAAACACTTCAAAAAATAATTAACTGTCATATCTGACTTGATATCTCAAGGAATTCAAGATGTGATATCAAGAACTTGTGTTGAAACTCTAAATTATTTTGCAGCAGATGGCACATGGTTACATTTCCTTAATTCATTCTGTATAAATGCCCCACACTGGGAAGCGGCACAGCAAGATGGCAGAATAGAAAGTGCCACGGATCTTCCCCTTCACAAGAACACCAAGTTAACAACAATCTACACAAGAAAACACCATCATAAGAAATAAAAATCAGGTGAGCACTCATAGTACCTGGTTTTAACTTCATATCACTGAAAGAGCCACTGAACTGAAAAGATAGGAAAAACAGTCCTGAATCTCCAATGCCACCCCCATCCCACATTGGCTGCATGGTGCTAACAGCGGCTCTGGTGCTGGGGGAGGGAGAAGACTGCAATTGTTAGGCTTTGAGCTCAGTGCTGTCTTGTTAGAGCAGAAAGGAAAACCAGTCCAAACTCAGCTGATACCCACCCACAGAGGGAGCATTTAAACAAACCCAGCCAGAGGAGAATCGCTGGTCCCTGTGGTCCAAACTTGAGTGCCTGCAAACCTCGCCACCAAGGGCTACAACACTCTGTGTCTCCAAGTGAACTTGAAAGACAGTCTAGACCATAAGGACTGAAACTCAGGTGAGTCTTAGTGCTGAACTAGACCCAAGACAGTGGACTTGGGGGGTGTGACATGAGACATACTGAGACACCAGCTGAAGCAGCCAGTGTCTGGCATCACCCTCCCCTAACCCCAGGTGGCACAGCTTGCAGCTCCAAAAGAGACACCTTCCTTCCTCTTGAGGCAAGGATAGGGAAGAGTGGGGAGTACTTTGTCCTATATCTAGGATATCAGCCATAGCAGGATAGGGCACCAGTCAGAGCCACAAGACCCCCATTCAACGCCCTAGCTCCCAGATTACATTTCTAGACATGCCCTGAGCCAGAAGGGAACCTGCTGCCTTGAAGGAAAGGACCCAGTTCTGGCAGCATTCATTACCTGCTAGCTGAAGAGCCCTTGGGCCTTGAACGACTAGCAGTGATACCCAGGTACTACATCAAGAGCCTTGGGAGAGCCTCTGAGACTTGCAGACTTCAGGTAAGACTCAGCACATTACCAGCTGTGGTGACTATGGGGCAAAGCTTCTTCCACTTGAGAAAATCAGAGGGAAAAGTAAAGGAGACTTTGTCTTACACAGCCACAGGTAGGTAGAGCACCAAGTGAGCTTTTGAGGGCACTGATTCCAGGACTTGATTTGTGGATGGCATTTGTGGACCTCCCCTGGGCCAGAAGGGAGCCCACTTCCCTGAAGGGTAAGTCCCAGGACAGACAGCATTCATAAGCTGACTTAAGAGACCTTGGGCCTTAAGGGAACATCAGCAGTAGTCTGGCAATACTCCTCATGGCCTGGGGTGGCAGTGGCTACAGGATGAGGCTCCTATGCCTTTGCAAAGGGGAGGGAAAAATGGAAAGGACTGAATCATGTGGTTGGAGTTCCAGCTAAGCTGCAATACAAGAGAGCACCAGATAGACTTCTAAGGTTTTTGACGCTAGTACCTGAATTCCAGACAGCACTTCTGGACCGACCCAGGGCCCCATCATCCATTCCCTGAAGGGAAGGATGCAGGCCTAAATGGCCTTGCAACCTGCATGTTATAGAGCCCTGGGGCCTTGAGTGAACATAAGTGGTCAACAGGGAGTAGTTTCAGCCAGCCTTGGGTGACACCAAGCACTATGCTGGCTTCAGGTCTGATGCAGTACATCATAGTGGTGGTGGCAACAGGTCACATGTGTCACTCCAGCTGCAGCTTTAGGTAGCTCAGAATAGAGCGCAAGATACTCTGTATGTTTGGGAGAAAGCAAGGGAAGAGAACAAGAGTTTCTGGCTGGTAACCCAGAGAATTCTCCCAAATCTTGTCCAAGACCATCAAAGTGGTATACCTCTATAAGCCTGCAAGAACCACAGCGGTCCTGGGCTTGGGGTGCCCCCTAAAGCAGATATAGTTGAGGTCACAACACTCAAGTCCTTTCAAATATCTGGAAAACCTTCCCAAGAAGAATGGCCACAAATAAGCCCAGACAGTACAGACTACAATAAATACCTAACACTTCAATGCCCAGATGCTAAAGAACATCTATTAGCATCAACACCATGCAGGAAACCATGACCTCACCAAATGAACTAAACGAGGCACCAGGGACCAATCCTGGAGAAACAGAAATATGTGACCTTTAAGACAGAGAATTCAAAATAAATGTGTTGAGGAAACTCAAAGAAATTCAGGATAACACAAAGAAAGAAAACAGAATTCTGTCAGATAAATTTAACAAAGAGATTGAAGTAATTAAAAAGAATCAAACAAATTCTAGAGCTGAAAAATGTAATTGGTATACTGAAGAATGCATCAGGATCCTTTAATAGCAGAATGGAGTAGGCAGAAGAAAGAATTGGTGAGGTTAAAGATAGGCTTTTAAAAAATACACAGAGGAGACAAAAGAAAAGAGAATTAAAAACAAGGAAGCAGACCTCCAGGATCTAGATAACAGCGCAAAAGGGCAAACTTAAGAGTTATTGACCTTTAAGAGGAGGTAGAGAAAGAGATGGGGGTAGAAAGTTTATTCAAAGGGATAATAATAGAGAACGTCTCAAACCTACAGAAAGATATCAATATTCAAGTACAAGAAGGTTATAGAACACCGAGGAGATTCAACCCAAAGAAGAATACCTCAAGGCATTTAATAATCAAACTCCAAGAGATCAAGGAGAAAGAAAGGATCTTAAAAGCAGCAAGAAAAAAGAAACTGCCTACAATGGAGCTCCAATACATCTGGCAGCAAACTTTTCAGTGGAAACCTTACAGGCCAGGAGAGAATGGCATGACATTTTTAAAGAGCTGAAGGAAAAAAACTTTTATGCTAAAATAGTATATCTGGTAAAAAAAAAAAAAAAAATCCTTCAAACATGAAAGAGAAATAAAGACTCCCAGACAAACAAAAGCTGAGGGATTTCATCAATACCACACCTGTCCTACAATAAATGCTAAAGGGAGTACTTCAATCAGAAAGAAAAGGACATTAGTAACCGTAAATATTCACCTGGAGGTACAAAGCTCACTGCTAATAGTACACAGAATATTATAACAATGTAACTGTGGTATGTTAACTACTCTTAAGTGGAAAGACTAAATGATGAACCAATCAAAAGTAATAACTACAATAGCCTTTCAAGACACAATACAATAAGATACAAATAGAAACAACAAAAGTTAAAAAGCAGGGGGACAAAATTAAGGCATAGAGTTTTTATTAGTTTTCTTTTTGCTTGTTTATACAAACAGTGTTAAGTTGTTATCAGGTTAAAATAATGGGTTATAAGCTAGTATTTGCAAGCCTCATGGTAACCTCAGACCAAAAACTCTACAATGGGTAAACAAAAAATGAAAAGCAAGAAACTAAATCATATCACCAGAGAAAACCACCTTTAATAGAAGACAGAAAGGAAAGAAGACCATAAGACAACCAGAAAACAAATAAAACAAAGTGACAGAAGTAAGGACTCACTTATCAACAATAACATTGAATATAAATGGACTAAACTTTCCAATAAAAAGACATAGAATGGCTAAATGCATGAAAAAGACCCACTGATCTGTTGCCTACAAGAAACACACTTCACCTATAAGGACATATATAGCATAAAAATAAAGGGATGTAAAAAAATATTCCATGCCATTGGAAACAAAAAAAGAGCAGGAGTCACTATACTTACATCAGACAAAATAGATTTCAAAAACAAAACTATAAGAAGAGACAAAGAAGGTCACTATATAATGATAAAGGGGTCAATTCAGCCAGAGGATGTAACAATTTTAAAAATATATTCACCTAACACTGGAGCACCCAGATATATATAACAAGTATTATTAGAGATAAAGAGAAAGGCAGGCTGAAATACAATAATAACTGGAGAATTCAGCACCCCACTTCAGCAATGGACAGATCTCCAGACAGACAATCAACAAAGAAACATCAGACTTAATCTGCACTATAGACAAAATGGATCTAATAGGTCCAGAACATTTTATCTAAGACCTGCAGAATACACATTCTTTTCCTCAGCACATGGATTATTCTCAAGTATACACCATATGTTAAGCCACAAAACAAGACTTAAAATATTTGAAAAAAATTGAAATAATATCAACGAGCACAATGACCACAATGGAATAAAACTAGAAATAAGTTACCAGAGGGATTTTGGAAACTATATAAATACATGGAAATCAAACAATATGTTCCTAATGACTACTGGGTCAATGAAGAAATTAAGAAGAAAACTGAAAATTTTTTTAAACAAGTGGTAATGGAAACACAATATACCAAAACCTATGAGATACAACAAAAGCATTACTCAGTAGGAAGTTTATAGCTATAAATGCCTATATCAGAAAAGAGGAAAAACTTCAAATAATCAATCTAATGATGCATCTTAAAGAACTAGAAAAACAAGAGCAAACCAAACCCAAAATTAGTAGAAGAAATAATAATCAGAGCAGAAATGAAATTGAAGTAAAAAAATACAAAAGATCAATGAAACAAATGACTGACTTTTTGAAAAGTTAGAAAAAATTGACAAACCTTTAGCCACACTAAGAAAAAATGAGAGAAGATCCAGATAAATAAAATCAGAGATGAAAATGAGATGTTACAACTAATACTGCAGAAATTCAGAAGATTATTAATGGCTACTATGAGCAACTATGTGCCAATAAATTGCAAAATCTAGAGGAAATGTACAAATTCCTAGTTACATACCACCTACCAAGATTGAAGAAATCCAAAACCTGAACAGTCCAATAAAAAATAACAAGATTAAAGCCATAATAAAAAATCTTCCAGTAAAGAAAACCCGGGACCTGATGGCTTCACTGCGGAATTCGACCAGACATTTAAAGAAGAATGAATACTAATTCTACTCAAACTATTCCAAAAAACAAAGAGGAGGAGGAAAGACTCCCAAACTAATTTTATGAGACCAGTATTACCCTGATACCAAAACCAAAGACATATCAAAAAAAAAAAAAAAACTACAGGCCAATAACTCTGATGAATGTTCATGCAAAAATCTTCAACAAAATACTAGCAAACCAAATTCAACAATACATTAGAAAGATCATTCATCATGACCAAGTGGGATTTATTCCTGGGATGCAAGGATAGTTCAACATATGCAAATTAATCAGTGTGATACATCATATCAATAGAATGAAGGACAAAAACCATATGATCATTTCAATTGATGTTGGAAAATAATTTGATAAAATTAAACATCCCTTCATCATTTAAAAAACCCTTAAAAAGCCTGAGATAGCAGAAACATACCTCAATATAATAAAAGCCATATATGACAGACCCACAGCTAGTATCATACTGAATGGGGAAAACCTAATAGCCTTTCCTATAAGATCTGAAAGACGACAAGGATGCCCACTGTCACTACTGTTATTCAACATAGTACTGGAAGTTATAGCCAGAGTTGCTAAAATGTCCATACTACCAAAAAATCCACAGATTCAGTGCAATGCCTCTCAAAATACTGATGACATTTTTCACAAAAATTTAAAAAATCTAAAATTTATATGCAACCATGAAAGACCCAGAATAGCCAAAGTTATTCTAAGCAAAAAGAACAAAACTGAAAGAATCACACTATCTAACTTCAAATTATACTACAGAGCCATAATAACAAAAACAGCACAGTACTGGCATAAAAACAGACACATAGACCAATAGAACGGAATACAGAACCCAGAAACATGTCCACACATCTACAGTGAACTCGTTTTTTACAAAGATGCCAAGAACAAACACTGGGGAAAAAATAGTTTCTTCAATAAATGGTGCTGGGAAAACTGGAAATCCATATGCAGAAGAATGAAACTAGACCCCTGTCTCTCACCATATACAAAAATCAAATCAAAATGGATTAAAGACTTAAATTTAAGACCTAAAACTATGAAACTACTACAAGAAAACATTGAGGAAAATCTCCAGGACATAGGCCTGAGCAAAATTTCTTGAGCAATACCCCAAAAGCACAGGCAACCAAAGCAGAAATGGACAAATGGGATCACATTAAGTTAAAAAGCTTTTGCACAGCAAAGGATACACAACAAAGTGAAGAGAGTATGCACTTTTGCACAACAAAGTGAAGAGAGAATGCAAAGAATATTTGCAAACTGAGAAATGAGAAAATATTTGCAAACTATCCACCTGACAAGGGATTATTAACCAGAATATGTAAGGAATTCAAACAACTCTATAGGAAAAAATCAATCCAATCAAAAGATGGGCAAAAGATTTGAATAGACATTTCTCAAAAGAAGACATACAAATGGCAAACAGGCATATGAAAAGGTGCCAAACATCATTGATCATCAGAGACATGCAAATCAAATTTACAATGAGATATCATCTCACCCCAGTTAAAATGGCTTATATCCAAAAGACAGGCAATAACAAATGCTGGTGATGATGTGGAGAAAAGGTAACACTTCTACATTGTTGGTGGGAATGTAAATTAGTACAACCACTATGGAGAACAGTCTGGAGGTTCCTCAAAAATCTAAAAATTGAGCTACCATATGATCCAACAATGCCACTGCTGGGTATATACCCCAAAGAAATCAGTATATTGAAGCAATATCTGCCCTCTTATATTTGTTGCAGCACTGCTTACAATAGCTAAGATCTGGAAGCAACCTAAGTGTCCACCAACAGATAAATGGATGATGAAAATGTGGCACATATACACAATGGAGTACTATTCATCCATAAAAAAGAATAAGATCCAATCATTTGCAACAGCATGGATGGACTGGAGATCATTATGTTAAATGAAATAAGCCAGGCACAGAAAGACAAACATCACATCTTCTCACTTATTTGAAGGATCTAAACATCAAAACAATTTAACTTAACGAACACAGAGAGTAGAAAGATGGTTATCAGAGGCTAGGAGGAGTAGTAGGGGGCTGGGGAGCAGGTGGGGTTGGTTAATGAGTATAAAAAATAGAAAGAATGAATAAGATCTAGTATTTAATAGCACAACAGGGTGAATATAGTCAACACTAACTGTACATTTTGAAATAGCTTAAAGACTATAATTCAATTATTTGTAACTCAAAGTATAAATGCTTGAGGAGATGAATCCCCATTCTCCATGACGTGCTTATTTCACATTACATGCCAGTATCAAAACATCTCACATACTACACAAATATATAACATTGTTACCTAGAAGAATTAAAATTGTTTTAAGTAAAATTAAAATGTCCCATGTTACATCTTTCTGAGTCCCTGTCTCTGATTTCTGGCCCTGCTGACCTGGTATGACTAAGCTCCATTAGCATCTGAAAGGCAAGTCTAGAATCACCAGTACCATAAGGAAGTAGTTACAACTGTTGAAATGGCACAAAGCTCCTAATCATAAAAATTTACTTTAATTTTCCCATTGAGTAAGCCACTTCCATCACTTGATTGGCATTAGGAGATATGAGTGATGTTTGTTAATTTTTTTCTATTATTTTTCATGGGAGTAAGTAGGAAAGGAAAGGAAAGGAGAATAAAGCATACATCAGTCAATGACACTATGTTTTGCATTTCATTAATAGATCAAAATGGTTAAAAGGTTAAAAATGGTTTATAATGAATTTTTCAAGGATTTTAGTTGTTTCTGCTATTTCTAAACACCATAATAGCCAAGATAAAGAAAAGGACTATATCGCCTACACATTATATCACCTGTAATAAGAGATCAGAGACAGAAAGACTTGAGTACATATGTCAATGGTTTAATACATTAATTTAAAAATTCATTAAACATTGTACCTTACATACATAGATACTTCATAGTTACTTCTGGCAGCCAGCACAGTTTAACTGTAACAGGCCAGCAGCTACCTATCAATGCAGAATCTTCCTCCACATCATCTTTCTCTTGGCTTTGTTTATACCATAACTTTTCATCCTTTGGTCTTCTTGTACCCTCCAGTCTTTTACCCTGAGCTAATAAATATACTTAAATTTCTTCTATCCTGAAAGGATATCCCTTTCATTGGCCCAGGCCCTATGTTTAACTCTGTGCTTAATTTCCTTCTTTGTTCAGCTGCTTTGGAAGAATATTCTACTCTAATTAATTCTACATCCTCACTTCCCATTTCCCACTCTCCACCGACCATGAAAAGCTGGTTTTCACCTCCCACCTACTCACCACACCCTTGCTTCAACTCTAAAACTTGCTCTGCAAATGGCCACCACCTATCTTCATATGTCAAATCTGCTCGTTGTCTGTTCTTACAGTGTTAGTCCCCTGTGTTCTACTTGGGAATGCTAGAGGCTCACTTCTTCCTAAAATTATATATCATTGGTTTCCATGGGATTATTCTCTCCCGGGTTTACCTCTACTCTGACTGTTCTGCTATCTCCTGCATGACTATTTTTGCTTCTCCTCCGCCTGTCTCTTGATTGCTGGTGTTCTACAGGGTTTTATTTTCTCCTCACTTTTTCTGCACATTGCTCTTCTCTGTATATATTTTTCTCAGGTGATATCATTTGAGCTAATGATTTGAACTCTCACCTATGTGCTAATGGCAAACAAAGCAAGTTTCACAGCCCTGCCCTCTGCCCTGACCTTCAGATGCAATTAACCAAATGTCTTCTAGATATATTCACCTGAATATCTAGTTATCTCTGTTTAATACAAGCAAACCTGAATATAACATCTTCTCCTCCTAAGACAATAGAAGCTCTCCAGATTCATTCCTCCTTGGTTCCCAGTAACATTTGTGGTAACAATGTCTTTGGGGATAATATCTGAGCTAGACTACCAAGGAGTCATTTTTTATCCACAGCCCTTGCTGTGTGGATGGTAGGCCATTGGTTCTCTCTGCCCTACAGTTGGTTGGAGCAGGAGACAGAAAGATGCAGGCATTTGTGGTACAGCTGAGTCTCAGGAATGGCTCAACACAAGAGGAAAGATGCATGAGCTCCTGACACTAAGATTCAAGAGTGGCCTTGAATCCAGAACCACCACACCTGTGAAACCCAGACCTCTTTTGACTCCTAATCTTAGAAGAGAGTTATCTTATGCTCCACACAATTGAGAAGGGTCTGTTTCTTGCAACGAAAATAATCTTGACTAATAATATAATTTAAAAAACACTTGTATCTTTAAATCAAAGGACCTCAACACCTAAACAGGACAACAGTGCAATTTCTATACTGTACAATGTCTCTCCCACCTACAGGCCCCCATTGCTATAAAAACCCCCAAATTGACTCTAATTATCCATATAATTTATCTAGCTAAGTAAAATCTTAGGCAACACACTATCTCTGTTCCAATTCTCTTCTCATTCAGCAGCTCAGAGTCTAAAATGTCGAATATAAATTATTGAAGAATGCATTTAAAAAGTCATTTCTGCAGGTTTCCAGAATTTCTAAGGCTGCACTTTTGCTAGCTGTTTTAATAATCCTTCTTTAACTTCCATTTGTTAAATTATCTTTAATCAACAAAAGTGCTGTTGCATGAGGTATACAAACGGGAAAGAACAAAACGTTCCTCAAGGTGCCTTCTCTTGGAATGACCCAAAGAAGTGACTCTTAAGTCGTGCTGATTTTAAGAAAAGGTACACTCTGAGTTCTAGCATGAAATGACAGATTCCATCATAAAAGGCATCCAGATGGTCTAGGTACTGCCTGACATCTAATGATAATATTCATAATTGTTAAGTTTAAAAGCATTTCACATGTAATCACTTCTTTCAGGAATAAAATGGAGTCCTGTCTGAGATAAGCCTGGGCTTAGCTATTTTTTAGTGAGTCAGAAACATTACAAAATATCTAAAGGTGAAAGCGATTTGTCACAGTAACATGTAATAATTGAAAGTTTTTAACTCTTGCATTCTGAATGGATGTTTTCCTTAAAAACACGCTCTGATATTATTTGACAGCAACTAAGTAGCTCACAGTAGACATTTGAAATAGAGGCAGTACCAGCTCCCCTGACAAAATTTTAGAAGGAATAAATACAATCTTCCAGTCTAACTAATTTTCAGAAGTCTTAACTGATTTTTTTTTTTTTTTTTTGAGACGGAGTCTCACTCTGTTGCCAGACTGGAGTGCAGTGGCACGATCTTAGCTAACTGCAATCTCCGCCTCCTGAGTTCAAGCGATTCTCCTGCCTCAGCCTCCCTAGTAGCTGGGACTACAGGCGCCCACCACCATGCCCAACGAATTTTTTGTATTTTTAGAGAGACAGGGTTTCACCATGTTGGCCAGGATGGTCTCGATCTCCTGACTTCGTGATTCACCTGCCTCGGCCCCACAAAGTGCTGGGATTACAGGCATGGGCCATTGCGCCCAGCCTTAACTGATTATTTTATTAGGGCTTCCATCCCAGAAAAGTGATAAATATATCCAGCCTCTATAATGCAAACTATAAATAGTTAATCCTGTAGTTTTCCAAACAACTATGACTCACCATGAATCATGGTGAAGGAGGGGGAAATAAAGGAAAAGAAAGGGGGAAAGAAAACACGATGTTGAGCTGTATTTTCTCATTCAACACCTGGGTTATTCATTAGGCTTTTTTAATATCTCTGTACTCATATCCCTAAAAGCTTAATTCTGTATGCAGAGCAAAAATTAAAAGTGAGACATGATTCAACAAAGGTTTGTTAAACTTTTTCTCTTACACTTACCAGGAATCCTATTGTCCAAGTCATCATTTGAATTCATTTAAGCTCAGCTGAAATCTGCAGACAATTATTTTCACTAAAAGGCTACAGTCTTATTTTGTCCACTTATGAACTCAGAGTGTCATAATCTTGGCTTTCAATTTTGGGATATAAGAACTTATTATCATATAGTAAAATCACCAGCCTAGATAATCTAGGATATCACTCTAGCAATTAAAAGATCCACATTGGCCAGGCACGATGGCTCACACCTGTAATCCCAGCACTTTGGGAGGCAGAGGCGGGCAGATCATCTGAGGTCAGGAGTTCGAGACTAGCCCAGCCAACATGGCAAAACCCTGTCTCTACTAAAAATACAAAAATTAGCCATGCACGGTGGCACACACCTTTGTCCCAGCTGCTCCAGAGGCTGAGGCAGGAGAATCACTTGAACCTGGGAGGCAGAGGTTGCATTGAGCCGAGATTGTGCCATTGCACTCCAGCCTGGGAGACAAAAGCGAAACTCTGTCTCAAAAATAATAAAAAATAAAAGATAAACATTGATGATACATATTAATAAATTTTAATAAAAACATAAGCCTCTGATCATCCAGAGTGAAAAAATAAATTCATGAAAAATGGCTACCAATAACATGAGATAATTAAATCAACTTTCCCTCTACTGTTTAATATGCTGCTTTGGAATTTCAGCAAACTCAAATTATGTATATATTTATTTGTGCACACACACACACACACACATACTCATGAACATACACACACATAGGTCCACATTCTCCAATACACCTTGTACCAAAAATAACAGATTAGGATTACCAAATCGTAAACAATATGGATTATATCCTACCAATGTTGAAATATGTTTAAGCAATCTAGGAGAAGAATGGTTCATTACAGGTCTGGTAAACTAGTAAACTACTATTTATCTAAAATATTTATGTATATCAGAGGTAATTTAATAAATTATATTTAAAAACTCATTGAAGAAATACCCCCATAAGCACATGGAGTATACTTTCAATTTAGAAAGACAAAAAATACAAAGATGTGAAAATAGATTGAATGCAAAAGGAATTTGGCAAAGAGACAATTCAGGTGAGCTGGATAAATCAACAGAGAATTTTTAAAGCAGTGGTTCTCAACCTTGGCTACACATCAGAATTACCTTGGGTTCTATTTATTTAGGTTCTGATTTGTTTGGTCTTAGTTGTAGGCTTGGCATTGGAACTATTTTAACTCCCCAGATAATGGTAATATGCAGCCAAAGTTGAGAATCACTGCTCTAACTGATACAAGCTGTGAAACTGTCTCTCCGACAGGACTGGAATGAGTAGAAGAAAGTGCATCAAGAAAAGGGAATGGGTAATGTAAAATCAGGCACCGTCATTCAAAGGAGAGATAAGCTGACAAGGAAATACTGTTGGCAAAAGCTCGAGCCACCCTGTATCTCAGCCAGAGCACTCTATAATGGCATTTACTTAGTGAGGGCCTAACAGCTCAGAGCACAGACTTCAGTATACACATTGAGAATATCAATTAACAGATGATCAGTCTCTCAGAAACTTTTCTCAATAATTGGACTCACAAAATATTAAGATATCAGTCAGAATGCCAAAGCATGCCTTTATAATAAGAGACCTAACAGTCCCATGGATTGTATGTCATATTGACACTGGGGCAAAGCTATATGAGAAGCCAAATTATAATCAGAAGGTAGTGTAAAGAATCAGAACAAGGGCAACTAATTGTATGGTTTCAGTACCTAATACAGCAAGTATGGAGAGCAGGAGGCTTCCACCTCCACTACATACACATTCCTGATTCATGGACCAGATACTCCTGCAATTTCAGAGCAATTTTTCTCTAAGATGGTGCCCTTACTCCTCGTTTGTCTCTGCTTTCATGCTACTGCCTGCTTCCATTGGCATCTCCTTCCTTTATCAATGTTCGTGACATAGATTATATTACAATTAAGCTTGATTTATTCTTCCAGATTTGGACCTGGAAGTATAATATCTGTAATCATTATATTTTGATTTTATTTTTCTAAGTCTCAGATATCTGAAGAAAACTTAGATTCTGAGTTTTTACTACCTCTAAGAGAGAATTGGGAATGAGAAGGTAGAGAATTGAAGCCAAGGGGACATATTCAGCAGCAATGAGAAGTCGGTTTGTACAGATCTGGTAAGGACAATAAACATGATGTACTATGCACAGGTTGAGTATCCTTTATCCAAAATGCTTGGGGCCAGAAATCTTTTGGACTTTGGATTGTTTTATTATATTTACTGGTTGAGCAGTCCAAATCTGAAAATCTACAGTTCAAAATGCTCCAATGACCATTTCCTTTGAGTGTCATGTCAGCACTCAGAAAGTTTGGATTTTGGAGCATTTTGAATTTTGAATTTTCAGATTAGAGATATTCAACCTGTATTCATTTGTTTATACCTTCTTCTCTCTTGATCAAAATGTTGAGCATAAAACAAGCATTATCAATTATTATTTGGACATTTGAATGTTATGTGTGAATACATATATATATATATACAAGTATTACATATATACACATATATATTATTTAACTCAACAAGAGCTTATTTATTTGCCTTTGCTTCCTCTTAGAAAATCAGTTGGATAGTGAGTAGGGCTCCCTTCTTTCCTTCTTGCAACTATTATTTGTAAAGGAACTCTTCTCACTGTAGTGCTATCCCAACACTCCAGATCAGATTGGCTTTGGAATCACAGTGTTTATGCTATTTCATGATTAATCTCTTTTTCATTTCAAAAAAAAAGTTACTGTTAAAAGATGAAGTCAACACTTTCATTTTGAAAAATTCAAATAAGAAGAAAATATCATAACTTACCTAGATAGCATCTATGAGTATTGCTCCTGAAATATAAAAAGGATGGAAATATAATTTCTAATCACTGAACTTTAAAAGTAAATTAGTTATTTTAGCTCATCTACTGGGTGGAATTGAAGCCTTGGTTCATTTTTTTAAAGTGAAAACAGAGATTTAGACATCATATACACTTAATGTTGTATTAGAATTAGTTAACTTGTAGGTGACACTTGACTTTTTGTCATTTTATATTTAAGCACAGTTACAACTCACAGCATCTCTGGAGGGTTAGCATGTAATATGATTTGGCTCTGTGTCTCTATCCAAATCTTATCTCGAATAGTAATCCCCACATGTCAAGGGAGGGACCTGGTGGAAGGTGATTGGATCATGAGGGTGGTTTCTCCCATGCTGTTCTCGTGATAGTGCGTGAGTTCTCACAACATCTGATTGTTTGTATGTGGTGCGGTCCCTCTCTCTCTCATTCTCACTCTCCCGCCTCCATGTAAGACATGCCTTGCTTCCTCTTCACCTTCCACCACGATTGTAAGTTTCCTGAAGCTTCCCCAGCCATGTGGAACTGTGAGTCAATTAAACTTCTTTTCATTATAAATTATCCAGTCTCAAGTAGTTCTTTATAGCGGTATGAAAATGAACTAATACAGCAGGATTCATCCAAACCTCAACTAAGAAATTTATTCAGAGGAGCTACACTCATAAGTTCATACTCTAGGTTCCAAGTTCTATCCTTAGCCTGCTGCCTAGGTCAAAATCATGCTGCAAGACTGAGTTTACCCTCAGATCATTCTGACTGATCAACTCTTTGGTTGGATGCTCTTTTCTGCTGTTAACTCTGATGCCCACTCAAGAGTTACCACTGACCTTGATCACTTTGGTTTGCATTTATTCCATTGAGGACCTCACTTTAACAGACACAATTAGTACTCATACCCAAAAAGTTCTGTTTGTTCTCTTCCCTACTCCAATGCTTGGCATCTACCAAACACATCATAAACTAATGGCAACACCCTTTCAATCTTTTCTCTACTTGATCCTCAAACCAAAGATATGTAATCTTAAACTTGATCTCCTTATTTCCAATTTCCAACACTTTCTAATCCTATCTCCTCAGAATATATGAATTGAATGTGCTTAATGTCCTAGGTTGATTCCAAGGAAGAAACCGACATCCATTTCTCCTCTACACTTGTAAATATAAGAAATATTGATGGTTTCAGAAAGTTTTCAAATGTATTCAACATTTTTTACAGAAATCAGTTGTGCAGGGTATGATTAAATATATTTATTAAAACACATTTTTGAGCTATCACTTCAAGGAAAATCGATATTTCAATTTCCATCAAATATTTAAGTAATTCAGGAGGCCTAAGTGAATACATTCTGCATTCTAAAAATAATCTTTCTTTTCAGTGGACATTTTCAAATCCTATAAGAATTTTCATCTGAATTAATAAAAATCACTATTAGATCATTAACAGTAATTAAGGATATTCTATTTTAGTCTTTTTTTTCTTTCTTTTTTATAACTAATATAATTCTGATATAGTCATGCTGGAGAATTTCAGCCAAAGAATTCTCAGTCAGAAAAACAAAGTCATAAAATACGAGAGAGAGAGATAGAGATAAAGAGAGAGAGAGAGGTTAAAATGAAGTACACACATGTTTCTAAGACCAGAACAGCACAGTAAATTCACACTTCTTAGTTAACTTCTTTCACACCCCAAATTCTCTATAGACCTTCCCAACATGTCCAGAACAAAAAAGAATCACTTTTTTGCATCTTTCCATTTCTGCAAAACTCTAGGGTAACAGGTCTTGTTCATACTTTTACAGACACATCATTTTTTAGCTCCCTTGTTGCTGAGAAAATTGGTGAAGTTAAAAACCTTGTGGGATTCTGATTTGAAGTAAGAGGTACCACCATAATTCAAAAAGTAAGACTTAATTTGTAAAGCTTCAACCACATTTGCAAGAAATCAGTTGTTCTCTCCATTTCTGCATCTGTAAAACAAGGATAATAGCACCTACCATGGTTATTGTGAAGCACGAATAAAAAGCCTGGTGCAGAGAAGGCAGCTGTTGGAGTTGTTACTTCTGGGTGATGCTTTTAGATGTGAAACTGAGGGAAACTTTTGTCTCTAGTGCTGCCTTGAGCAAACAATCACTTTGCCAAGTAATGAATTCAACCAGAATTTATACTCCCTATATATGGCAGAGTTGAGAAAAGCTCACAAATACTCTAATGCTTCAGGAGAGGTGGTGGCTTTGTGCATATATTTTCTTTTCTTTATGGTATAATGTATATGGCAATCTTATTCTTCAAGTTAAATATTATTTTGAATCATTAACAATATCTACTATGTGTTGTTTCATAAAATAATGAGCTCTAGTGTATATGTTAGAGTTCAGCAAGCTCAGATGTGTGTGTACAGACTTTCTTAAGGCAATTTTCTCTGTATATCATCTCAACAATTACATCCTGTATATGACAGGCACAGATATCCTCTCAGAAACAAGCAGTGTTTGGTCTAAAAGATTAAACATGCCTGAAAATGTGTCCAAGGCTGACTCTTGAAAATCTGATTACAAAACAGTACATTTCTTCATTGTTCTAAAGACAAAAAAATGGGAGGATACTTTAGAGAAAACGTGTAATCCCACTTCTGAACATATATCAAAGACAATGAAATTGTATCCCAAAGAGATATCTGCACTCCCATGTTCTTTGCAGCATTATTTACAATAGCCAAATGTGAAAATAACCTAAGAGCCTGAAAATTGATGAATGAACAAAGAAATTATGGTGTGTGTATACATAATTACATACATAATGTACATATGTATACACACACACCATAATTTTTTTTGCCAATTGATTCGTGTGTGTGTGTGTGTGTGTCTGTGAGTGTGTGTGATGTAGAAGGAACATGAAAAACCTGGCTGAGGCATGTCCCAAACCTCATGCTTTTGGCAAGCTTTTGGCATTACAATTCTTTAAGCCAACCTAGTTCAACCACATTAAATACCTGCTCTGCTTCCATAATCAATGGCCTCAAAAATCCATACTTCAACTCTGAAATTCACCCATACCATTCTCACTGGGCTACTCTATATCATTGATCTCTTCAACACAGCTTCCCACCAGCCACAATTTTATGTCCCAATTTTGCTCCATGCTTCAGCTACACTTTTCTGACAAATAAAATTGATTGATAGCTTGTTTTGATCTGCAGTCTTATCTTTTTGATACTAACACTTTCCTAAAGCCAGTAACCATTTAGAGGAACCCAGACTAGGGACAGGAAGTCCCCAGGCTGGAATCTTACCCCAGGATCCTGAAGGAACAACTGTCTTACCACAGATCCTGAAGGAGCAACTGGCCAGATCCACTGCTCACCAGGGGCTCCCCCGCAAGAAGTCTGATGGAACATTCCTCAGAAAAGGAAACAGAAATTATGGAGTGGATCACCCGAGCAGTAGAAACTGCTCAGCAGTGCTTTTGGAAGTGGGAGTTATCCCTGGATGTTGAACTATTTATTCAGTTGTCACACAAATATTTATTGAGTCTTTTGTGTTCTAGGCACTGTTCTATACACTAAGGATAAAGGAATGACCAAGTCATAGAATGTTTCTTTTCTCCTGGAGCTAGTATACTACTTGGAGGAGGCAGACACCAAACAAACAAAAAAAAATACTACAAACATAAATGCATAACTAAAACCATGATAGTGCAAAGCAAACCACCAGGTGAGTGAAGACACCTCATTATATTGGACAGTCAGGAAAGTCCTCTGGTGATATAACACCTGGGCTTAATCTAAATGTGATGAAAAAGATAGTAATCAACAAAGTGAAGAGACAACTCATAGAATGGGAGAAAATATTTGTAAACTACTCATCTGACAAAGGATTAATAACCAGAATATATATAAAGGTCCAACAATTCTATAGGAAAAAAATGAATAATCAAATTTAGAAATGGACAAAAGATATGAATAGATATTTCTCAAAAGAAGACATACAAATGGCAAACAGGCAGATGAAAAGGTGCCAAACATCACTGATCAGAAACATACAAATCAAAACTACAATGAGATATCATCTCACCCCAGTTAAAATGGCTTATATCCAAAAGACAGGCAATAACAAATGCTGGCAAGGATGTGGAGAAAAGAGAATCCTTGTACACTGTGATGGAAATATAACTTAGTATAACCACTATGGAGAACAGTTTGGAAGTTCCTCAAAAAACTAAAAATTGAGATACTATATAATCTAGCAATTCCACTGCTGGATATATACTTAAAAGAAAGGACATCAGTATATTGAAGAGATATCTGTATTCCCATGTTTGTTGCAGCACTGTTCACTGTAGCTAAGATTTGGAAGCAGCCTAAGTGTCCAACAACAGATGAATGGAAAAAGAAAATATGGTACATATACTCAATGATGGATAAAGAAAATGTGGTACATATACTCAATGGAGTACTACTCAGCCATAGAAAAGAATGAGATCCTGTCATTCGCAACCACATGGATGGACTGGAGGTCATTGTGTTACGCGAAATAAACCAGGCACAGAAAGACAAACATCACGTGTTTCCACTTGTGGGATGGTTACCAGAAGGATGGTTACCAGAGGTTAGGAAGGGTGGAGTGGGGAGGGGGGATCGTTAATGAATGCAAAAGAATAAAAAGAATGAATAACATATAGTATTTGATAGCACAACCAGGGCAATTATAGTCAATAATAATTTAATTGTACATTTTTAAATAACAAAAAGAGTATAATTGGATGGTTTGTAACACAAAGGATAAATGCTTAAGGAGATGGTTACCCAATTTTCCATGATGTAATTATTGCACATTACAAGCCTATATCAAAACATCTCATGTAGCCCATAAATATATATATACACATTATATATATAGCAGTTTATTAAGTATTAACTTACATGATCACAAGGTCCCACAATAGGCTGTCTGCAAGCTTGAGGAGTAAGGAGAGCCAGTCCGAGTCTCAAAATGGAAGAACTTGGAGTCCGATGTTTGAGGGCAGGTAGCATCCAGCATGGGAGAAAGATGTAGCCTGAGAGGTTAGGCCCGTCTCTCCTTTTTCAGGTTTTTCTGCCTCCTTTATGTTCACTGGAAGCTGATTAGATTGTCTCCACCAGATTAAGGGTGGATCTGCCTTTTTCCACCCACTGACTCAAATGTTAATCTCTTTTGGCAACACCCACACAGACACACCCAGGACCAATAGTTTGTATCCCTCAATCCAAGCAAGTTGACATTCAGTATTAACCATCACAAGTCTACCCCTTGTCAACTTGAATCCATACACACCTCCTGAGATAATACATAATCTTCAAATAAAGACAATAATGAGGTCATAATTATGCCTAACATAATACAACTATCCTTTGTACAACCGGAAACGCACCAATCCCCAACCCAAATACTATTACATAAAATTAACAATACTTAAATGCTGATATGAAGTCAATAAATCTTATGCCATATAATAAAGAGAAAGGAAATAAAATGAAGATTTTTTTTAGTACAGGTGTATACATGCACAAACATGTTTTTAACAAAAGAAGGAAGAAATACTTATGACAGAGTCCTCATTTCTGCAGCTGGTCACATGGTTATAGTTAGTATTGATGACTACCTTCTTCTACTACCGATTCTGTATTCCCTTTGCCTTCAGCAAGCACCTCAGCAGTCATGGCTTTTTTTCTGATGGAGTGACCAAAACCTTCATTCCTGAAGGGTCTGGGTCATTTGTAGTCCTGCCTGGATTGGCTGTTGTAGTTTCCCATTGATCTTAATCACAGGGCATGGTAATACTAAGAGACGCCCTAATGGATCTCCTGAATTCCATGTGTACTCTTCCTTACCTCCGTGTGGAGTGGTAGACTGATTTCATCTTGATAGTCTGGGCCAATCACCCCAGCCAACACTGTAACTCCCTTCTTAGCCTGCTGACTTAAAGGTAGGAAGAGGTCAAAGTATCCAGGTGGCAATCTTAACTTCCAGTTTAATGGAATCATTGTCGTGTCTCCTGGTGGCAGTGTTCCTCCATCTGGAACTAAGACCTCTAGGCCAGCAGAACGTAACATCGTGGGAATAGGAAGCACAAATTTTGCTAGTGGATCACTAGGGGTGATGGTGAGTGGTACTATTTCCACTTCCACCCCTTGATTCCTGGACCCAGGAATCCTGGCTATGGGAGAAACAGTGCCATATATTGGATGCTGATTCAGAGCACATATGGCCTTCTGGAGAACTTTGCCCCAGCCCTGCAAAGTATTGTCACCTAGTTGGCGTTGTAATTGTGACTTCAAAAGGCCATTCTGCTGTTCTATCAGTGCAGCTGCTTCAGGATGATAGCGGAACATGGTAAGACCAGCAAATTCCATGAGCATGAGCCCACTGCTGCACTTCTTTAGCCATGAAGTGAGTGCCTTGGTCAGATGCAATGCTGTGTGGAATATCATGATGGCGGATAAGGCATTCCATGAGTCCACAGATGGTAGTCTTGGCAGAAGCAAGCATTGCATGCCGGATAGGAAAACCCATATCCAGTGCAAGTGTTTGTTACAGTAAGGACAAACCTCTGTCCTTTCCATGATGGAAGAGGTCCAATATAATCAACCTGCCACCAGGTATCTGGCTGATCACTCCGAGGAATGGTACCATATTAAGGGCTCAGTGTTGGTCTCTGCTGCTGGCAAATTGGGCACTCAGCAGTGGCCACAGCCAGGTCAGCCTTGGTGAGTGGAAGTCCATGTTGCTGAGCCCATGCATAACCTCCATCTCTGCCTGCCACCATGGCCACTTTGTTCATGGGTCCATTGGGCAATGACAGGGATGGCTGGGGAAAGAGGCTGAGGAGTGTCCACAGAACAGGTCATCCAATCCACTTGATTATTAAACTCCTCTTCCACTGAGGTCACCCATTGGTGAGCACTCACATGGGTTACAAATATCCTCACAGTTTTTGACCACTCAGAGAGGTCCATCCACATACTTCTTCCCAAAATTTCTTTGTCACCAATTTTCCAATCATGCTTCTTCCAAGTCCCTGACCATCCAGCCAAACCATTGGCTACAGCCCATGAATCAGTATATAATTGCATATCTGGCCATTTCTGCTTCCATGCAAAGTGCACAACCAGGCACACTGCTCGAAGTTCTGCCTGCTGGGAAGATCTCCCTTCACCGCTGTCCTTCAGGGATGTCCTAGAAAGGGGCTATAGTGCTGCAGCTGTCCACTTTCGACTGGTGCCTGCATATCGTGCAGAACCATCTGTGAACCAGGCCCTAGTCTTCTCTTCCTCTGTCAGCTGATTTTAGGGAACTCCCCATGAGGCCATCGATGCAGATTGGGGGAGAGAAGGGTGGCAGGAGTGGAGACCACGGGCATTTGAGTCACTTCCTCATGTAACTTGCTTGTGCCTTCAGGACCTGCTAGAGCCTAATCACGTGTATACCACTTCCATTTGATGATGAAATGCTGCGGTGCATGACCCAGTTTATGCTAGATGGGTCAGAAAGCACCCAGGTCATGATAGGCAGTTCAGGTCACATGGTGACTTGATGACCCATAGTCAAACGTTCGGTTTCCACCAAAGCCCAGTAACACGCCAAGATCTGACTCTCAAAAAGAGAGTAGTCATCTGCGGAAGATGGAGGGACCTTGCTTTAAAATACAAGGGGCCTCCACTATGATTCACCTATGGGGGTCTGCCAAAGACTCCAAACAACATCCTATCTGCCACTGACACCTCAAGCACCACTGGATCTGCTGAGTCACACAGCCCAAGTGGCAGAGCAGCTTGCACAGCAACCTGGGCCTGTTGCAGAGCCTTCTCCTGTTCTGGACTGCATTCAAAACTGGCAGTCTTTTGGGTCACTCAATAAATGGGTCGGAGTAACACACCCAAATGAGGAATGTGTTGCCTCCAAAATCCAAATATGCCCACTAGGTGTTGTGCCCCTTTCTTGCTTGTAGGAAGGGCCTAATGCAGCAACTTATCCTTTACCTTAGAAGGACTATCTCAACAGGCCCCACATCACTGGACCTCTAGAAATTTTACTGAGGTAGAAGGTCCCTGAATTTTAGTCAGATTTGTTTCCCATCCTCTGGCACACAAATGTCTCACCAATAAGTCCAGTGTGTTTGCTACTTCTTGCACACTGGATCCAATTAGCATAACATCACCAATGTAATGGAACAGTTTGATATCTGGTGGAAACAAAATGCAATGAAGTTCTCTCCAAATAAGATTATGACACAAAGCCAGAGAGTTGAAATACCCCTGAGGTAGGACAGTAAAGGTATATTGCTGGCTTTGCCAGTTGAAGTCAGATTGCTTCTGGTGGATCTTATGGACAGGAATGGAGAAAAAAGCATTTGCCAAGTCAATAGCTATGTACCAGGTACCAGTGTCAATTTGCTCAAGCAATGAAACCACATCTGGTACAGCAGCTGCATTTGGAGTCACCACTTGGTTAAGCTTACAATAATACACTGGCATTCTTCAAGATCCATCCATCTTCTGCACAGGCCAAATGCGAGATTTGAACGGGGATGTGGTGGGAATCACAACCCCTGCATCTTTCAAGTCCTTGATGGTGGCACTAATCTCTGCAATTCCTCCAGGGGTGCAATACTGTTTTTGAATTACTATTTTCTAGGCAGAGGTAACCATAATGGCTTCTATTTGGCCTTTCCCACCATAATAGCCCTCACCCTACCAGTCAGGGAGCCAATATGGGGGTTCTGTCAGCTTCTAAGTATGTCTATGCCAGTTACGCATTCTGGCATTGGGAAATGACCACAGGATGAGTCCAGGGACCCACTGGACCCACTGTAAGTAGGACCTGAGCTGAAACTCCATTAGTTACCTGACCTCCATAAGCCTCTACTTTAACTGGAGGACCACTGTGGCTTTTTGGGTTCCCTGGAATCGATGTCAGCTGAGAGCCAGTGTCCAGTAGCCCCCAAAATGTCTGATCATTTCCCTTTCCCAAAAGCACACTTATCCTGGTAAAAGTCCAGAGGTCTCCTTGGGGAAGGATGGGAGAAAGATTCACTGCATAAATTGTGGGTAATGTAATGGGGTCCTTCCTCAAAGGTACTCAGCTGCCCCTTCATTCAAGGGGGTCTGGGTCTGTAAACTGGCTCAAGTCTGGAAATTGATTAAGGGGCCATAATTCTCTGTTGTCATTTTTTTCTTTTTCTTTTTCTTTTTTTTGAGATAGAACTTCACTCTTGTTACCCAGGTTGGAGTGCAATGGTGCGATCTCAGCTCACTGCAACCTCAGCCTCCCTGGTTCAAGTGATGATTCTCCTGCCTCAGCGTCCAGAGTAGCTGGGATTACAGGCACCCACCACCACGCCAGGCTAATTTTTTGTATTGTTAGTAGAGATGGGGTTTCACCATGTTGGCCAGGCTGATCTCAAACTCTTGACCTCAGGTGATCCACCCACCTCAGCCTCCCAAAGTGCTGGGATTACAAGCGTTAGCCACCACGCCCAGAAATTCTGTTTTTATCAATCAAATTAGTCTTTTGTCCATTTGACCTAGAAGTTTTCTATTTGTATAATTAAGTAGGATTGCAGTAGGCTTTCTGTCAATATCACTTCTAGGAACACTGCAATTAATTAGCCAATGCCAGGGCTCTGTATACACAAGTCAGAATATTCTGATTGCTGCTTTGCTTCAGCTGTCCATTATGGTTGCTATGTCCACCTTGCCTTTGATGATTGAGTGCTGCCACTTGGCCCCTGCCACCCTGGGATCCAATTATTCCCATCATATTTAAATTTTGTAGTTGAGTGACTGAGGTTCCCACCGTTAGATCTGACATACAGAGAAGAGCAATTACAAGGCTCTTCAAAGACGCAGGTGTTGCCCTTACAAATTTATTTCACAAGGCATTGGTCAACAATATATCTTCTGGACCTTCCCAGCTTGGATGCGTAGTTTTAAAGTGACTAATCCACTCCACCATCCTAACCTCTCTAAGCCTTTGGATCCATTCCTCTACATTAAACTAAGGGAGGTCAGGCATTTCCAGCTCACTCACAGTGGGGCACCTTTTAATCCATATTTCAGCTCACCAAGCAAATAAACTATTAGAACGTTTTTTAACTGCCTGAGCTACAACATTAAAAGCAGAGTCCCTACTTAGTGGGCCCAAATCAATAAATTCAGCCTGATCCAATTCTATGTCCCTTCCACCATTACTTCCATACCTTAATATCCATTCCTATGCCTGTTCTCCAGATTGGTGTTTATATAAATTAGAGAACTCAAAGAGTTCTTTTCAAGTGTAGTGCACCTCCTCATGGGTCACACTCTCAAGCTCACCTCCAGGGTCCCACCGGTACTTTAGTTATAGGTCTAAAAGCAAACAGGGGTGTTGGAGGTGGCTCCTGAGGAGAATCAACATTATTTTGCATGGAAACTGCCTTGGGGAGGCCATTACTGTTGCCTCAGGCAGTGCAGTGTTTATCTCCTCAGACAAAGGTGGAAAGGCTGATGGCAGCATGGGTTGGGGAGGGGATGTTGCCACTACTGGGGATGGGGAAGCTGTTCCTTCTGGCGAAAAAGGTTTATCAGAGTTTACAAACTCAGTGTCCCCAGCTTCATCAGGGTCCTCCCACACATCCTTATTCCAAGTTTCAGGGTCCCATTCTTTTCCAATCAAAGCCCTCACTTTAACAATAGATACCTGGCAAGGTTGGGCATGCATCTTTCCTTGCAGGTCAGCCACTCCCATGATAAGAGCTTGTGTCTCTTTTTCCTAAATTTCAGCTGTTTCTCTACAGGAGATAAGACTCTCACTCAGGGCAATCTCAGCAGATTTGAGACTCAGTATCTGCTTCTGAAGCCTGGAGGTCAAATCCCTGAATTCATCATTTTCTGTCATCACTTTATCCACTGAACTTAGGAGAAACCAACCAGCTTCATTATGTTCCTTGGTTCTCCACACATGGTCAAAGGTATTATGTATAGAGTCACGAAACTCCTTGCCTCTCATGAGTGGTGAATCAGGAGTGTCAAATGCATTTATTTTGCCTAACTCTCTAAACAGTTCATGCCAAGGACTATCAGTGTTCTCCATACTATTAGAAGTAGAGTCCTTAGCAATTTTGGGTTGAATCATATTAAGCAGACAACTCCAGAAACCCCAAAACAAACAAAAGAACTCCATCCTTAATATTCTGTTTCTCTAGAACCACTCCTGGTACCAAAATCTGTATTAGTCAGGGTTCTCTTAGAGGGACAGAGAATTCATGAAGTATTAACTTATATTATCACAAGGTCCCACAATAGGCTGTCTACAAGCTGAGGCACAAGGAGAGCCAGTCTGAGTACCAAAACTGAAGAACTTGGAGTCCGATGTTTGAGAGCAGGAAGCACCCAGCATGAGAGAAGGATGTAGGCTGGGAGGCTAGGCCTGTCTCTCCTTTTTCAGTTTTCTACCTGCTTTTAATTCACTGTAAGCTGATGAGATTGTACCCACCAGATCAAGGGTGGATCTGCCTTCCCCAGCCCACTGACTCAAGTGTTAATCTCTTTTGGCAACACCCACACAGACACACCCAGGATTAATACTTTGTATCCCTCAATCCAATCAAGTTAACCCTCAGTATTAACCATCACAGTATCCATAAAAATTTTTTTTATTTTTTTAAAAAGATAGCCATGGGGGAAATATAGGATAAAAGGATTCTAGGCAAAAGAGATGGCAAAGGATATATAGAGTCTGCTGAGTATATTAATTTGACTAGGTTAACAAACAGAAAGACATTCAGTGTGGCTGGAGCACAGCAAATGAAAGTAGTGGATAATGACAGAAACATTAGTGGGGCCAGGATATATAGGACTTTGTAAAAGCATGATAAAGTGTTTGGATTTTGTGCTAAGAGCTATGAGAAGCAATTAGAGGGTTTTATGTAGGATAACACATGATGTGATTTATATTTTAAGACCTCTCTGGCTTCAAAATGTAGCATCCATTACAGGGGTCGAAAAGTGGAAGCAGAAACAGTGTAAGAAGACTTGTCCAGAAAACAGAGGATGGTGGCTTGAGTTAGGGTTTGTAGGCAACAGCAAACAATACAAGTCAAAAGAATCAGAGTGCATACATTTTTAATGGAGCATGAGACTAACTGATGCACTGAATGCAAGTTGCAGAATGAAGTGTGAGGAGAAGTAGGGAAGGAACTGCAACCCCACATCAAGGAGGAATGTAAAAATGTCCCACCAGCTTCAGGGGAATGAAAGAGGCAGAGGGGAAAACTGTAGCCAGATGACCATTTTGAAAAGGTGTCTGATCTTCCCCAGATAAAGCAGCCCCTCAAAGCTTTGCATTTCAGCTCAGTAACTTGGGCTGCAGAAAAGGTCCCCTGCCCCCACATTTTGCTCTAAAAGGCTTACCCCGTACAACACTAGCAATATTTCAGCTCATGCTACCCTGAAATGAAAGGTATTGCTAGATCTGGCACATATAGCCCCATCTTTGGGATTCAAACCAAGTCTATTTGGTTTGACAGGAGAGATGGTAGGGACAGATGACAACGATGGCTAGCCACAGAGGAGAGGAGTTTTGTGACAATGAAAGTGATTCTGGCTCAGAACACATAGGTGTTCATTGAAACAACTGCAGCACTAATGTCATCTGCCATGAAGTGATAGAAAGGAGAAAGAAGAAGAAAAGAGAGGAGAGAGAAGAGGAGAGGGAAGAAGTGGAGAAAGAGAAGACCTACCAGCACTACTACCACAACTAGTTTTGTGTGGCTACCATTTATAGTGCATACTCAGCGAGGCATTTTTAGATGTTGAGAAGTGTTATGATGAGCTAGGCACTGTGTTAGGTGCTTTATATTGTCTTTAATTCACACAGCAATCCTAAAAGTTCGATGTTGTTTTCTTACTTACACGGGTGAGAAAACCGAGGATCAAAGAGAGCAAAGGATTTGCTCATGGACACAGAGCCACTAGCAAAGCCAAGATTCAAACCAAGGCTATTTAACTCCAAGGCCTGTAGATGCTGTGGGCAGAGAGTGGAGGAACTTGGGAGACAGCATCTGACAATGAAATCTGCCTGGCCTGGCTTGCCGAGCAGCAGTGGACACAGTCAAGAGCCATAGCATGAACAACAGGGACAGCATCTGAGACTCTTCCCAGGAGGGACACAACATACAGACCATGGAAGATGGAACATTTGACTGACAGGTAGAGATTATGAAGATATTCTTTGATGTGGCTGCTTTTATTGTGACCCTGATGCTTGTCCCCTTGGGTTAGAAATACTGCTACAAAACTGCATAATTCTGGAGCTAAATAAGTGCAGTGTAACTTCCCACCCTGCTCCCAAGTTGCTGCAGCTAGAAAGAAGAAAAGGCTTATCTCTGTGTGCACAATTAAATCTCCACAGAGAGCCATGTTAGTCCTACTCAAAGACATCCGCATTCCCCTCGTTTTATGAAAGAATTATGAAAGTGTTCCTTGCTGAGTTGAGTTACGTCCTGAAATCTTTGAAGAAAACTTAAGTCTCTCTGGACTTGCATAACTCTCTTGAAGTCTGTAAAACCAGAAGGAAAGATAAGGTTTCATAAGCTCCAATTCTTTTCTTTTCTTTTCAAACATCCACAACTTTATGCACGTAAGAGCAAGAGTAGCTCTCATTATTACTTGCTTACAATGCAAACATTGATAATGTTTCAAAATGGGTTTTTCACAGAAGGAAGATATTTTCATACCTTCAAAATTTCACATTTTCCTATTTAAAAAGTTGTTCTTAATGAAAAATATGTTCTCTGGCTTCTCTTTTCACCAAACTCAACAAGCTACCAGTTTTTCATCTCTAATACTTCTTCCCACCATTAGTCACCCCAAAAGGAATGAGACAAGAGCCACTAGGCCTACCATACACCAAAATCAACTCAAAAATTGATTTAACTTTTATATTTGTGGCAATGAAAGTGATTCCAGCTCAGAACACAAAGATGTTCATTGAAACATATGCAGCACTGATGTTATCTGCCATGAGGTGATAGAAGGGAGAAGGAAGAAGAAAGGAGAGAAGACAGAAGAAGAAGAGAAGGAAGAAGGGAAGAAAAAGAAGAGTTAACAAATGTAGAAGACCTAAATGTAAAAGCAAAAGCTATATGATTTTTAGAAGAAAACTGTCACGACCTTAGGTTCATGAGAAACAAAAAGTTCTTAGAAAAGAGCAACAAAATCATGATCTACAAAAGAGAAAATTTATAAACTGCACTTAATAAAAATTAAAGTATTTTGCATCAAAATATTTAAATAAGAAAATGAAAAGCCAAAACAAAGACTAGAAAATATTTGCAAATTATATACATAATAAAGGATTTGTACCTAGTATATGAAACAACTCAATAGAAAAATATAACCCAATCTTAAAATGAGCAGATTTGAATATGTATTTTACAAATGAGATACATGAATGAAAAGTTGCTCGATATCATTCGTCATTAGAGAAGTCATCATTAAAACCACAATGAGATGCCACTGTTGATCCACTAGAATGGCTATAATCAAAAAGACTGAAAACACTATAATCAAAAAGACTGACAACACTATAATCAAAAAGACTGACAACATTGGGGGGATGTGGAGAAATGAAACCTTCATATACTGCTAATAGGAATGTTAAATGAAGCAGCTATTTGGGAAAATAGTGTAGCAGTTTCTTTAAAAAGGGAAATGTAATTCATTAATTTCACTTCTAGAAATTTATTCAAGAGAAATAAAAACATATGCCTCTGTAAAGGCATGTACACAAATATTTGTACCTGCATTATTCATAATAACCAAAAAGTAGAAACAATTCAAATTTTCAACAACTTGTGAATGGATAAACAAAATGTGGAATTATTCATATAATCAAATACTATTCATCATTAAAAAGGAACTGATTGGTGCTAAAACATTGATGAATCTCAAAACCATCATGCTCAAAACCATGAAGTCAGATTTTAAAAACTACAGATGGTATGGCTCCATTTATATAAAATGTATTGAAATGATGAATATATAGAAACAGAAAGCAGATTAGTGGTTGCCTGGGGCTGAGGGTGGGAATGAGGATTATCTGCAAGTGAGGATGAGAGAACTTTGGGGGATTGCTCTAAAATTGATGGGATTGCTCCAAAAGTGAATTATTGTGATGGTTGCACAGCTCTTTAAATTTACTAAAAAATATGAAATTATATACCTATAAAGAAAGAATTGTATGCTACATGATTATACCTCAAAAAAAGCTGTTCAAAAAAACTTTATAAAGAACGAGACATTAGGTCCCTAAGGGCCAACAAGATGTATCTATGGCTTTAAAAACAGAATGAATTGCTTCCCTGATAAAAGATACTTTAAGACATCTATCAGATTGGCCAAAAGCTTACAGCCAGACAATACCATATGGTGGTGGGCATATTAGTCAGGATTTGTTATGTTATATTGCATAACGACCCCAGGATCTCAGTGGTTTGAACCAAGGGTCAGCAAAGTTTTTCATCAAAGGGCTAAATAGTAGGTATTTTCAACTTTATAGGCTACACGGTTTCTGTCTCAACTACTCAATTCTGCCTAAATAATATATAAGCAAACAGGTAATGAGCCAGATTTGGCCAGTAGGCTATAGTTTGCCAACCCCTGGTATAAAACCTCAGTAATTTATTTATAGCTCATGCCTAATATTTATTGCAAGTCAACTGGAGACTTTACTCCATGTCATCCTCACTGAGACCCCATTCGATGAAGTCATCGTATGGATCGTTAAAGTTCACTGAGGCAGAGGCAAAGAAGGAATGTGGCAAATTCCTCCCTGCCTCTGAAGGCTGTGCTCATATTTCATTGCCCAAAACAAATCAAATGGCTACACTTAACTTCAAGGGGATTGGAAGAATACAATTCTACCATGTGCTTAGAAGGCAGAGCGCTAGAAGTAGTAACAAAATTAAACATACTGTACAAACCAAAATTTCTACTCTTAGATGGGTGCCCTAGAGTAGCTCTCACATAAGTGCACTAAAAAAATGCATATGAGGATGTTCACTGCAGCCTAGTTTATAATATCAGAAAAAATTGAATACAACTTCAATGTCACATCAATAGTGAAAGATAAATTATGGCATTTTTTACTAAATGGTATCATGCATGGCATTCCAAATTAATAATGTACAGATCAATAAAAATAAATTACTATATAAGTATAGATATATCTATAGAAACTAATTTTGAGTTTAAAAAAAGGAAATCTGCAAAAGAATACATACACAATGATTTTATATATGTAAGTTGTTAAAAACACATTTTTGTGGAGACATAATATAAAGAAATGGGCATACATTAACTTTAAAACAATGCTCATCCTTGAGGAGACTGAAGGATTGAGGAAACTTCTAATGTATTTTGCAACGTTTAAGATAAAATATCTGAAGAAGTTATGGCAAAATGTTAATGTGCATTAAATCTGGATGGTGGATAATGTGGGTATGTTTTCTCTTTCTCCTGTTCTTAGGTGTATGCTTGAAATATTTTTAAATTAAAAAGAAAAATAATTACTGCAACTAGAGTATGATTTTCAGCAGAGTGAAGTGACATTAAATGACACTAAGGACCAGGAGGAGCTGAGAGCAAGACAATGAGTTGCCCTTACAAGCGTCCAGCTATCAAAAATGAGCCAAGAAAGAGAATGACCTAATATCACTAACTGAGCAGTCTCAAAGAAAAACTGTCAAGACTCATCTCTCTGATCTAGGGAAAGTTAACAGTGAATAAAATCTTCAAAAAATAAAGTCTATCTTTTCATGCCCTTTAATAATACATTGTGGTCTTTGAAGAGACAATTGTTAGGACTTTCATGATATGAAGATTGCTGTGTCTTCTACATTGTAAAAGTGTTCTCATATAGCAGAAACAAAATGGAAGAAGAGAGAGTGGAGGAAAAAGAATGGAAAGAATTGGAGAGAGAGAATGAGAGAAATTTTGAATGAAGCAAAGGACGGAGGGCCCATACTCAATTCTGGAAACTGAGCTCCCATCCTCGCTCTGTTACTAAATCTGTCTTGAGCAAGTAACTCCAGTTCTGTGAGTCTCAATTTCCTCTTCCCTAATAGGAGGACAATGGCCTCCATTGAAGCTCAACATTCTATGAACCTTGAAATATCCACTGGGGGTCATGTTTGGAGAAAAGAGATTTTCCTGGAACTAAAACCCTCAGCCTCTGTCTGATCCAGTGAACAACACAGAAGAATAAAAAGTCAGGGTGACAATTCAGCATGAAGGTCAAAGCCACATATCATTCCTCAGGGCAGTCAGTTGTGCTAATGACAACTGGGAGACTGCTGGGCTTCCTATTCCACTGATAACAAGCAGGATTCCATCCCATCAGGGTGGCCCAACAGAGAGGTGTGAGAAGAATCAAAGATCTATGCTTACTTCTGTCTTTTCAGGATTCCAGAACAACATAAACCCAGGAGACCCTGGTATACTGAAACCTTTCATTTTCTCCTAAATTTAGTGTAAAAAGATAAAAATTATAGGATATGGGACAAAGCCTCACCAGAGTGGTTTCTAGAACACCAACTGTGTGCCAAACACTGCACTAACAAAAACAAAAACAAAAACAAAAAACAAACAAACAAAAAAAAGAGCCACATCTGTTCTTTTCCCATTACCTGTTCCTCCCCATCACCATCCCTGTGGCACCTTAGCCCCTTTCTGCAGAAGGCATAATGACTCCTAGGATTTCTCTCCAGCCTAAGCCCTTTGCCTTTTAAGTGGGATTAGGCCACATGAAGTCATTTCCCTATGACTATCCATAAGAAATCATCCATAATTTAAAGCAGTGAAGGCAGCATACAGGACCTGTGAACTAGTGAGGCTCCCTTGGGAAGCAGAATGTCACTGGATTAAAACAAATTTTCTTCAGAATTACAGACAGACATTCTCAGAGGAAAGTTTTCCAAGCAATCTGACTATCTCTACTTTACATTTGGTATGATGTCATCACAAACCAGGATGTTTCCATTAAAGTGTCAACACTCAGATTTATACAACAGACAAAAAAATAAAAGCTAAACACTAAGGCAAAGAACGTTAATGGAAGTTATGTACATGCATTAAGGAGAAAATGCACCTCTGAGTGTTGTTTATGTAAAAGGCCATTTGTAAGTTTGATCTTGCATTTCCTCTGACATTTTTTGAAAGTGTCTATTTTACTGATGTGCTAGAAACATTTCTTACATTTTAATTATGTTGTGAAACATGTTGATTCCAATCAACACATTGAGGACAGTTTTAAAGTCTATGAGCAAGAAAGAACCGCCATTCATAACAGAGTCCAGGCCTTTATTCATACAGATATGAATATACATTTAGTACCTACTATGTGCTAGTGTCTCTATTAGACACAGCAATTTAGATACTACTCTCTCTCTCTGCTGCATGAACAATAGGTTTCCCCTTTGTGCTCCGAAGTTTGCATTAGGACAATAGTTTTTGTGCAGCAGAGAGAATCAATAGGCGGCACAGTGAGGCAAGCAGGGTCCAGGTCATCAAACCCCACATAACCTTGAAAACTATAAAAAATATGGAATATTTTTAATCTGAGGAAGTATGGAATCAGATTTGCATTTGTAAAAAAAAAAAATCATTCTGGCCAAAGTAAAAAGAATAACGTACAATCAGGGGCAAGGAGATTGGTTCGGGGCCCCTGTGGTAATTAAGGGCTTGCGTGTGGAAGAAGTTTTAATATGTACGTTGATACGATTTGATAACCAAATGAATTGGAGGTGAAGGATTGAAGGTAAGGATAGCTCATTATTTCCTGGCTTTGGCTTCTAGACAAGAAATGGTACCATTGGCTGAAAGAAGGAATAGGAAAAAAAAAAAAAGCAGGTTTGCAAGGAGAAGAAGGTGAGAGATGACGAGTTCAATTTTGAACATATTAAGTCTGAGGTACATTGCAGCAGTCCAGCTGGCTATGTCTAGAAAGCCCCAGGAGATGTACCCAAGGCTCAGAAAAGATGTTCAGGGGATAGTAGAGACTTTAGATGCAAATGAGTTACTGCAAAGAAAGTCTATGGTGGAAGAGGTTAATAACAACAACAATGATGCTAATGGCCAAGTTTGAAAGAGTATTTCCCATGTATCAGACTCCATTCTAAGCCCTTTACATATATTAACTCATCTTTTCCTCACAGAAATCCAATGAGGGTGGGCATTATCACTCTTCCCATTTTGCAGATCATAAAACTAAGGCACAGAGAAGTTAAGCAACTTACCCAAAGTCACACAGTAGCTAGTCATTACTGGAGCTGAGATTGTAAACCAGACAAAATGTCTCCAGTCCATGCTTTTAATCTCTATACAATACATCCTTCCTAAGACAGCAGGGCCACAGAGGTGACCCTGGACAGCAATGACATGGGAGGAAGAAAGGATTGCTTGAAGAACATTGAGAATGGGAAGCTAAAAAGGGTAATGAGAAAACTAAGGAAAGAAATAGCTTTACAAATTAGGGAGGAGTCAGGAATGCCAAAGATTGAAAATATCATTGGCTGATACCATTTGTTAACTTACAAGAGAAGAAAGGAAAGTGTTCTGAAAAGAAACTAAGTAAAATTTACAAGTGATCCAGTAACAATGTTGCAAAAATTTTCATGGAATGATAAAGGGTTTCTGTCCCCATTGACCACATGAACATGAGGAGGTCAGGCAATTAATATGGATCTCAAGGTACAAATAGACACTATTTAGAATCAAGCTTCCCTCTGTTCCTCTTTTATACAGTTACCTGCAGTTCCGCCTTGCCTTTTGATAGGTAAAGGCTCCTGAAAACCAAAATGATGTATTCTGCTGCCACATCTTGCCCAAAGGAGGCAATGAAACTAGTGAGGCCACTTCCCAGCAAGGACTATAAACTCAATTTGGGCAGCACTAACTCTCTACTGCCACTGCCAAGAAAATGAAAAGGGGAGATACAGCAAAGGTAGCTTTGTAATCCATCCTTGAAAGAACCATAATCAGATCAAAACCAAACAAACAAAAATCCTTTAAGCTTTTGGATAGGCTCATTGAGGATGTCGATGCATCCTAAACCTTGACATGTCATGCATATTCCAGCAGTCTGCAAATAACTGAGCATCTCTAAATCTAATCTCCCATCCCAAAAGAAAATTGTAAAGCCTATCCTTTTCTCATTTTCAACTGGAGAAATACACTCAAATATTCTGCTCTGAAAAATTAGGAATTGAGATCTCATTAGCTCCCTTCTCTGCTTCAATGGCAATATATCCCCCTCTTGTGGATTTTTAGGATATTTCCACCCGAGAGCCCTTTCCAATTTATACCCCCACCCCCGCTTAATCATTAGGTTCCATTTCATAACTGTAAGCATTAATAAAAGATAGGTTACTACACCATAACCTTCTACTAACTCAAGTACTAGAGTACATACCCTGGCAATTCACATACATTCTCCTGGGAATGAAATCACTGTTAACAAACTGTGACCATGCATCAAATATTTATCGGCCTATTATGAAGAGCATGGACACAGAGCACTTGAAAAGGCAGAGCTGGTTTCTACAAAAATTTACAACCTAGAAGAGACCAAATAAGCTGCTGAAAACTGTGAATCAGTTGTTCTGGTGGGAAAGTTGGACTTAGATGAGGACAGCTGCACAGGTGGACTTCCCCACCTGTGACAAATAGTGCCAAACACCTGGATTCTAGAAGATCATTGAAGTGGGTAAAGTATGCTGATGTCCTGTGACTAGGAAAGTAACATTTTTTCCTCTATGCACCAAAATTCAATACAGGAATTAAATTTCATGAGTGTTTGTAGAGATAACACCATCAGACAGAAACACTACTGACTTCTTGTACTTCGACCTTAAAATGTGGCAATGTGTAGGCCTACCTTTCCCTCGTTTCAGAAAAGAAGGTGTCATTCCTTCCCAAGATTGACACATTTACTTTCTCGGGTTCATTCTCCTCTTTTGGATCCTTTCCCTCCACCTCTGATATTGTTCAGGTCTCTTTTATCCCATACTCTGATACTTTGAATCATGAGAAGTGAATGAACCTAATTTATTTCAAATAAAGCTATGACATAATTTACTACCTAACAGAACCTACTTGAAAAATGAAATGACACAAAGCAACTTATACCCATTCAAACACATCGCTTGTTGTTCTATTCTCTGTCTAGTGGTCATTTGTCTCCATTTGATGTTTAGATCAAATAAAAATCTGATGTGGTCTCCCTCAGGAAAGGCAAAGGAACAAATGAATGAGGTATTTACAACCTCTATCTCAAGACTCCAAAATAAAGGATACTGTTGATGAACTAAAACGTATTTCGTTTTTAAATACCGAACAGTGGTGTTTCTCAACCTATCATGGTCTAATTATGCAAGAATTCTATCCTAGAGGAACACAAGTGCCAGGGAGCTACATGGTTTATTATCTTTCCACACATCCACTTCTCTAGAATGTGGAATTCCCAAAGGGATAGATACTATTTCCTGACAGCCCCTAAGCATAAAATTATTATAGAGGGTAAAAGAAATTTTGCTATGGAGATTCAGAGCTGATTAATGTAAGCCATGCCCATCAGTCACTCTCTGGAAGCCAATTAAGCGAAGTACTCAGATGTAACACTTTAACACCATAAATTAAAGTGGGCAAAAAGTTTAAATTCTATCACAAAATTAACCACTGTAAGTGAAGTAGCTTTGAAAACGTACCTTGTAAAAATAAAGTATATTAATGCCTCAATTGCTATGCAAATAAAGGAAAATTTTATTATGAATCAGCCAAAATGACCTCATCAATCTTTTCTAGCCTTCCATTTGGGGAAAAGAGGATCTTTGCACCAAGAGGTATGCAAAATTAATCTTCTTCAAGAGTATGATTCTGTAGAATCTTGTGAAAAACTTCACATAGAGTCCCTTAAAAGTAAGAATGGACAACTCACCAGATGCCATCCTCCTTCTCTGCTAACTCATGAAGTTGACCCATGGCTGCGTCGTGGTCAGAGCAGAAGGAAAAGGGTAGATGGCCTGACTTCTTCCTCTCACATTAAATTGTTTGGGCACTTTTTTAATCCTCTATGAAATTTATTTGAGGTAAGAGACAGTGCCTCCCTCCACACCTTCACACAATAAAGAAATTGATTGATAATTAGATAAGATAAAGTACTCCTGTAACTCTAGGTCTTATATACATGCTCTCAATACATGATTTTTGTTTGTTTTTTGCTTTTAACTTAATTGTTAAACAATTGGCTACTGAACCGTGGCTTTTATGACATAATCAGGAAAAAGTCATTATGATTAGGGAAGAATAGTACTGTGTTCTGAACCTGAAGTACCCAGAAACAAAGAACCCTGATTAATTGCTTATGCCAGGTGACTCTAACATTACATATTACCTCAAACACTCACACCACGGCGTCCTAATTCCACGCCCTGGGTTCTTCAAGCATCAGCTAATACCACTCTTCTGCCTTTTCCACACTATCCTCGACAAGAAGAGGAAGGTTTCCAAACTTCATGTGCTACAGATAAAACCCCACTTTTCTTGTTCACTACACCAACTCTCACTACCTTTCTATCTACTATAAAACTTGAACAGACTTATCTCTTAATTCCTGACCTATTGATCACCTCAAGAAGCTCAGCTTCTCACCTTCCTCGCTTCCTCTCCCACCCCGTATGCCTTCATCCTCAGACTCTTATTAGATAGCTGCCTACTTTCCCGTTTATGAACTCATCTCCCACGCATCCCAATACCTGAAACAATTTCAATGTGCTCTATGAAATCCACACTCGATCATCAGCAAGATGCCCTGTATCTTTAATGTCCTCAACTTGACCTGAATCTCCTGACAAGATGTAGTTTCCATTTATCTCATCAGACCATCAACCCACTGCCCTCCCTCCCTTGTTGTAATTATCTACACACCTGGGTCCTTTCCTTCACTCCCTGAAGAACTGAGTTCCTTATTCACTGCACGTCCAGCACTCTACTTACCATCATTTTTGGTGACTTAAATATCCAGCCTGGATGATCCTTCCTATACACCTGAACTTATCTCCTCTAATGCTCTTGTCTTCCACCTAACCTAGCCACCTACAACAGCAATTCCTCTATAGGCTCAATATCAAGCATTCCACTCTCCCACCACCACCCCTTGTCCTTCCAGCACTTTCCCTCCACTATCCTAAGCCCAACTAGGACCTATCAGTTTTTCCCACATCCTATTTATGTATTCACTTCCATTTTTACCTATTTTTAAATCCATAGCCCATCCTCTCTCTTTTGCATAAACCTCAATTCTTTATCCTCTTACTTCGTGGTTCTAACTTGGCAAAACTGTAATCATGGTTAAATCCAACTCTGCGCGTGTTCTGTCCTAGCACCCATGAAGCTGAAGGTAGCTACTAGCTAGAGAAAAAGAGTTTTGCTATATGTTTAAGTCATAATAACTAATCTCAAAGAGACTTTTAGTGCTGCCCAGAGAATTAACTGTATTTCTCTACTTACTCTCTTTCTCTTAGAAAATTCTTTTGTATCTCTTCTTCCACCCCAAAATACCATCACCTCATCTTCACTCTCAATTAATTACTTTCCTTCCTACATCTCTTAGGAAAAAGTAGTTCTAGAAACTACTGCCACCACCTCTATCTACCCAGCTGCAAGTATTGCACCTTCCTCTCTGTTACTACAGGTGATTTTTGCATGGCTTCATCCAGACCCAACTCCTCTATTTGAGCACTGGATCCCATAATCTCTCATCAAATAAATTATATTGCTCCAAAAATTTTTCCTCTTACTCTTTCCTAATTAAAAAAAAAGATCTCTACTAAATCATTCTGTTAAGACACAATCATCAGTTCACCAAAGCTGTTGTCAAGGTCACCTCCAGGTTACTAAATTAGGTCTCAGTTTTTCACCCACATGACAAAGCTGCAATATTTGACTTAGCTGATCACACCCTCCTCCTCAAAAGACTTTTTTCACTTGTTTTCCAGGACCTCACATTCTTCTAGTTTTTCCCCTATCCACGGGCCACTCTTCAGGTTTTTGGGGGAGTGTTTTGTTTTGTTTTGTTTTTTGCGAACCCCTCCTCCCCTTTATGACAACTTCACAGTGGAGAGTCCCAGGGCTCATTCTCGGGATCTCCTCTATCTTCACTCATTTCCTTGGTGATCTGTCAATCTACAAGCTGACAACTCCCAGATTTATATTTTTAGCACTGACTTCTCCCATAAACTCCAACCTCAAATATCTAAGAGCATTCATCATGTTTCTGCTTTAATAACATTGTAACAAACAACTCACAAGTTCAGTGGCTTATGATTTTAAAAAATACTTAATTTTTGCTCATTTATCTGCAGGTTTGCCCAGGCTTCTCTACCTCAGGTTACAGGTTTAGTTCAGGTCTGCTTCACCTCTCTCTCATTCTGGTTCCAATAGCTCTTCAAGGGCATGCTTTTCTCATGGCAGAGAGTAAAATCTTCAAAGGGGCTGTCACATTTTTGCCATAGTATCTATGCCTCAGCCAAGTGTGCACACTATCACTTCCATTCACATTTAATGGGCCAAAGCAAGTAATGTGGCCAAGCCCAAAACCAATGAGGCAGAGAAACATACTGCACCCAATGGCAGCCATGACAAGGATGAGGATGGGGAAAGAAAGAGCTGTGAACAAATATTATAGTCTACAACACCAGCTCCCTATTCAATGTCTTCACTTAGATGGTCAATGAAAATCTCAAAACTTCATGAGCAAAACTGATTTTTACCCCCAAACCTGCTTAACCTGCAATCTTCCTCATATCTGCAATGGGCAGCTCCATCATTCCAGCTGTTCCAAAAGCTTTGAAGTCATCATTGACTTTCTTTCTGTCATGCCCCCATACAATACTATTGGCTCCGCCTTCAAAATAAATCTAGAATCTATCCCCTTTTTATCACCTCTGTTGTTACCACCGTGATTCAAGTCATCAACATTTCTTGTCAGGAGTATAATCACAGTCTCCTAACCAACCTCCGTGTTTACACCCTCAACCCCCTATGGTCTATTGTCAACATGACAACTAGAATAATCCTTTAAAAGTTAGATTGGAGCATGTCTCTCCTTTGCTCAGTCTACCACTGATTCCTTTCGCCACTCTGACCTCATCTCCTACTATTCTTCCCCTCATTCTATTCCCACCACACTTGTCTACTGCTAATCCTTGAACACAACAGGTAGGTACATTTTTTCCTAGTGCCTTTGCATCTGCTTTTATCTCTGCCTAGAATATCCTTCCTCAGATATCTATATGGCTCTCTCCTTTGCCTCTTTTGGGACATTTATTCAAGTGTCACCCTCTCAGTGAAGCCTCTCTGAACACCCTAATTGCATAGTGCAACGATAGGTGCCAAGATGAAGTAAGCAAAGTAAGCATGAACTAAGTGGGAACCCTAAAGGGCACCCAGTCTTGACTATGAGTCAATATATTAAGTCCCTGTTTGATAGGGAGGTACCAATGAAGAGCAGTGGATCATTATGCCATGTGTAACTCTGAAATTCATTACCAAGAGATATGTGGTTGCTATTCTGATTCTGGAGGAGGTGTGTACTCTGACCCATTGAGGTTGAACTAAGCCATGCGATTTTCTTTGGCCAGTGGGTTGTGTAAGGGGACATTATGCAAGCAGAGGCTTTATATGTGCTGTAGTGGTTTGGCTTAAACACTTGTGCTTTCATCATCTTCCTTGAAAAGAGCATACCTGGGATTGGCCCTGGTCCCTGAATGAGAATCATGTAGATCAAACCTGAACCAACCCACAGACAGCACCCAAGCCCAGGCAAGCCCAACAGAGTCCAGCAAGTAAGATCTAACCTCCAACCCCGTTAGAAAAAAACACTTGCTGCTGAAAGCCACTAGACTTTGAGGGTGTTTGCTATGCAGCATTATCGCAGCAAAATCCTTAAACTATTTTTATATATAGCATCAATAACATCTAGAAAGATTTCTGCAACCATTTCTCCATTAATTTTTTTTTTTACCATATCCCATAAAGGCTTTCATCCTTTCTCTACTACCCAGCTACCACCCTCACTCTTTCTTCTTCAGTGATAATTTCTTGAAGCAATAGCCTATACACATTCGTCTCCTCTTCCTCATTTATTCACCCACTTTAACCCCTCCAACATATTTGAGGCAGGAGAATAGAGTCTGGAGGCAGAGAACCTAAGGCCAATTCATGCTGACTTCCTAGAACTAAATCAAAAGGAAAGCCCCAACTTTCCACATCCAAGTAACAAAAGTACCAAAAGTACCAGATTTGACTCCCTTGACAACCACACCGGTGCCCCCATTTTCTGCCTGGCAGATGAAAAATTAAAAGTACCTTTGATTCTGATTGGTCCCCTCCCACAACAAATCAGACTGCTCGTGGGCCACTTTTTACATAGGGTGTACACCAAGTAACCAATGGGAAACCTCTAGAGGATATTTAAACCCCAGAAAACTCTGTAACCAGGCTCTTGAACCCCTTGCTCAGGCCAACTCACTCCCTATGGAGCATTCTTTTGTTTTCAATAAATCTGTGCTTTTGTTGCTTCATCCTTACCTTGGTTTGTTTGTGCATTTTGTTCAATTCTTTGTCGAAGATGCCAAGAACCTAGACACCCTCTAGCAGTAACATGTTTACACCTTGACACAGAGCCATTTTTTCAGACATCACTTGTTTCTGTTCCAAAGGGTAAACATGGGCAGATAAGACACAAAGCTGGGCCAGTAGCAGTCATGACAACTGAGTCCATCAATAGTGACAAGTAAGAGGTGGTTGTGTCAGCGTGGAAAGCATAATGCAAGCTGAGAAGCACTTTTGCTCAGTACATTGAGGTTTGTTTCCTACCCTTCCCTTTCAATTTTATATTAAAATAATTTATTTTATAAATGAGAAACTAATCCGTTTTCTAAACTAGTTTGGTAATGTTATGTATTGTCACAGAACATCTCTGGAGCCTGGTATTTTCATTTATCAATTTATAAAGTTTCTACTTTTCAAGCAGAAACACCCAAGAAATTTTCAAAATTCATGTAACCGAAGACTACATACTCCTCCATCTAATTCTGGGCAGGGCAAGGTTTAGCAGTCTAAAAATGCTCAGCAATTAATTGCTTATATTTTCAAGCCCCCTTGAACATCTCCTGCCGTACATGCACACTGGCCATTCAGGACCACTGAGCTAGACGTTCTCCAACATTGCCTTGAATACTTGGTAGGTGTCTTTATTGCCTATGGAATATGGTCTGAATTCACTAAATGAAAAAATGTTGTGTATTTCTAAAGCAAATTATGTCATCTAATGAATATAATCTTTTTTTCTTTTATAATCTCCATCAAAGCACTAAGTGTTAATAAATACCTTCCCAAGCCTCCAAAATACCAAATATGCAAGGCCTCTCATACCAAGCCAGCAACTTTGCAGTAACATACAATAATTTCTTCATATAACCCATAGCATAGAGGCTAAGAAAAAAAACTTGAAAACTAGTATGATTAGGATTTACATATGTTAGATATAATTTTTTTCCACCACATAAACATTTGAAAGAATTTCAATAATTGGATGTTTTTCTTCTCTTCATTATATCCTTATTCTGAAAAAAAAAGGTCAGATACTTTTAATTTAATTTGAGGTTTTAGGACACAAATGCACTTCCCTTTTCTATACTAATCTTCAGTCATTTCAATATGAATTCACAGACATACACATGCACCCAACTTCTAAATCTCTAAATGTACAGACAGACATCAAGCAGTTTCCAAGGGAACATTGCTTCAAGGCAATGATCCTATTAAAAAGACCCTTTTGAGAACAAATATCCATTCCCCTCACTATCATTCAGAAGCATTAAATTAGAGCCACTCCTCTTGAAATGAAAAGAACAATCCCGTAGTTAACGATCACAGGGTAGCAGAGAATTTTCCTCTTAAAAGCATAATTATTCTACAGGGTGGCAGTACTGGTATGGACCATTAGCTCTGACAGTGAAAAGCTTCCAATTCCTCTACAATTGAAAAGCTGCTTGAGATGACAAGAGATCTACAAATCATGATAATCTTAAAATCAGAGAATTAGGCCATGTAGTTGAAAGGGCCCTCCAGAGAACTGACGTTCAAGTCCTCTGGCTTAGGCAGGGAAAACAGCCAGAAACTAGACTTGTTGAGTAGTCTTTAAGGGGTGCTGCTTGCCTAGTGTTAGCCCTTGGAGCATAAGAATGCCCTTAAAAATAGTTATTTTTAGTATTTTTCTCATTATACAACAATAAAATTTAGAAAACAAAGAAAAGCACACAGAAAAAGTAAAATCAACCATACCCCTATCACCAAGAGAAACACTGTTAACATTTTAGGGCATAGTTCTAAACTTATTCTGTGATTTCATATTTACTTTTTAGAGACCCAAGCAAGGTCAGAGCCTATGTACTATTTCATAAGGTACTTTTTTCAAAGAACACTTTATTGTAAACATCTTCTCTACATTACCACATATTCCAATAAAGATTTTTAATGACTGCAGTGAATTCCAGATTACCATACTGAAACTCATTTAACATATACTTATTTAGGACACTCAGATTGTTTCTGATTTTTTACCCTTAGAGCTAATACGGTGCTAGACATCCTCATACATAAATCTTTATGCACATCTGTGATAATTTCTACAGGACACATTCCTAGAAAAATTGCTGAGTCATAGAACACAAGTATGTTATGAATGTTTATACAGTTTGCCAAAGCATTGCACAGAAAATTCATAACAATTGAAAGTCTGCCATCAGTGTATGAGAATGGACAACAGAAATGGTGCTGTAATTGCCTGACAAGGTCCACCTGGGACAGTTATATCTGTACATAGCAATGACTAAGAGGGATTCTGCCACCTCCTCAAGGGCCAAAAATTAATTCACTGAGAAATATTAGATGTACACTAAAAAACAAGAAGTAGGGTTTACTAATAATGTTAATTTATATATACTTCTAAGCATCTGTGAATATTCCACAGTGAGATTCTGGCGCAAGTTCCAGTTTCTCCTCAAGAATGGGAATACCGAGAGAGAGTTAAAGGAGGGGTCTCTCTTGGATTTCATCAGGATACTTCCACCTGGCTTAACAGAGCCTCCTGTTAGGGCTCCGCCTCACTCTTTGCTTATACATCTCTAATGGTATAAAAGGACTTTTAATACAAATAGCTGATTATCAGAGAACATAAATTCGATCACCTGCAAAGACCAGAAAGCTATATAAAGATATAAACCTTCACAGTTTCAAAGCATTAGGGAGTTAGTGGAGCCTGTAACAAACTGAATGATAACTGTCTTGCCTAAAGTAATTCACATTCATTTTTTAAAACCATCCTGGCAGTCAAGCAAAACACATTGCAGGGCAAATGTCACTCATGGACCTCCAGATTGCAACCCTGGTTGGTTTGTTTGTTTGTATTACTCCTTGTAGATTATTCTGTCTCTGATTAATGATTATTCAAATATGTTTTGGGCAACAAACATTCGTTTGCTCCAACGTGCTCCTTAAAAAGAAGTATTCAGACCAAGTCTGTGACACTTATTTTCTAAAATGGAAATGGAGATTTCTTCCTAATGTGCACATCCTTCCTGTGTTGTCTGTGTTCTGCCTTGCTGTAGCAACTGGGGCTCTGAATACCCTTGCAAATGAAAAATCATTATAAGGTTTTTTTTTTTTTTAGTAATAATAATATTAGGTAGTATTTATCAAGTACTTACTGGAGGCAGGTCAACTGGCTTCATCTAAGCTGAAAAGACCTTTCTTCATTACCCATCTCCCCCTAGCAGCTCTTGGAGATGTTTCTTTTAACCGTTTTACCCACAAAAATATAGAGCCTATCCTTATTGTAAGAATGAAGTAACTCAACTCTAAGAGATGAAGTGAATCACCCAAAGTTAAATGATGCTCTTTACCTTGGGATACTGCCGCACACTCCTGTCACTAATTATAGAGTTTAAATTGTTACAAGTCTATACACAGATACAAGAGAGTGTCCTTAGTCCCGAGGTCTCCTAAAATGAGTAAAAGCATAGGCAAGGAAGGAAAGGTGGCATAGGAAAGGAAATGTAACTGGAAGCGCTTGTAAAGTTTGATTTTGAGTTGGCGAGGCTAAAGTCCCAGGAGAGTAGAATGCTATTTAAGCCTAATGTTTTAGGAGTGGTGAATTTATTGAACTCACAGGCTGAAACAATCTCAAGAGGGTTGTTTATTCAGAGGAGGCATATTAATCCATTAAGCTAATGCTTTTACATAAACGTCCAGGCTTATTACATTAGCTTCGGTGACCCAAGTGATTTGACCTATTTAAATAAAATAACCTTTGGTGTGAGCAATATTTTTTTGTTAAAAAAAAAAAAAGCATCAAATTCCATCGTGTGTGTGTGTGTGTGTGTGTGTGTTCCATCTGTTAAGTTAAATTTCTAGACTGGGCTTTTAGATTACTCTGAAAATCACAAACTCTTCCATACTTTGAAACATGCATCAGACCTAAAAAAGAAATTGCAACCAAAGGCCTGTACTCACCTACATAAATTGAAAGTTTTATGAATGTGTTTAAAGGAAAAATGCTGCATAAAGGGAAAAATACATTGTGACAGCTTGGGGCTCTAAAATAATAATGAAATGAAATTATATATTAATTATAATTAGAAAGGTTAGGTAAGTTCTGAAATGTGAGTAAACCATTTATGCTTTCAACAAAGTTTGCATCTTAAATGTGTTTAAATATAATTTTCACTAAATCTTAATAAATCATTTGTGGCAGATGTTAACTGTATCAATATAACAGGATCATGCAAAGAAGTTAGAAAATTCCATCCTACTAATAGCATAAGGCAAAACAAATGTGCATGATTAACAGTGACAGTTTGAGAGAATAGCTTCAAGCAATTTAAAGGTCCAGCAACCAAAAGGATCAAAAGAAACAAGTTACTTTCATTGGATGAATAGAAGTAACTCTAAAATTGAGATTGTTGTAAGATACCACTTAAAATGAGCTACAGGAAAGAAATGAAAGAGGACTTATTCTATTCTCAAAAAGCCTATTCTGTCAAGGTTTTTGGAGAGCCAATTATTCTTAGGAGTTCGTCAAATAAACACCTCACAGCCTGTCTCAAGCTAAAAAATTACATACAAGCATTTAGCATGTATTAGTTTGACCCTGTGAGCTGACCTCATTCATGATATTTCAACAGAGTTGTGGAAAAATACTTCAACATACTAGCACAACTTAATTGAACATGGCACATATTATAGCAAAGGGTATAATGTGGGAAATTGCACAAAATGAGAGTGAAAAAAGAAATTAATTTAATGCTGTTCTATATCCCTGTGCCATTCTAGAATTTAACAAAGAACACAAACCATATAACCACTAACTTCTCGTTGCATCGATCCAAATCTCCTCCAAGTCACCCAACCCAACCACCCACTTGTCTTGTTTTAAATATTTATGAACACAGCTTTTATTTGTAATGACTATCAATCGCTAATTGTTATATTAATAATAGAAAATTAAAATTCAACACTGAAACAGATGGTCTCCCTTCTACTCCACTTCAGTCTTTTTATCTTATTTAAAAAAAAACCCTAAAAGCCAAAAACGGCTGATCAATTAGATGAGTTTTATAATATGTTATTACTCAAGATGGGGTGTCAGTGAAAGCTTTTCTTACTGAAAGGCAATTATTTTGATCTGGAAAAAGCTCACAGCATGTTTGATAATCAATGTTCACCTAAACATAAATATTTTCTCTTTTTTTTTTCATTTAGCATTGACTCTTGTACCCTCCAATCTCTTACTCTTCAGTGTTTTATGAATTGTTAATCTGGTAAATATTTATCTGATACTCAGTGAAAATGGAGATGGTACATTCACATAAATTTGAGAAAGTATCTCTTTAGTGTGGCTTGTTTGGGGTTTGTATCTATGTGACCTTCTCTCTCCATTCAGTAATCCCTTTCTGGCTGACCATGCCTCCCTCACAAAATAGACCTATGATCCTATTTGGGGCTCCAGATACTTTCTCAATTAAGTCATCCTCATCCACACATTATAAGCTGCATGACTGAATGTCAATAAAAGCCCTTCCAACTCTAAAGTATTGTATATTACAAGTTTAAAAATTATAACAAAGATATAAACACAAGTTTGATTTTCTTTTTTTTTTTTTCTTTTTTTTTGTTTTTTGAGACAGAGTCTTGCTCTGTCACCCAGGCTGGAGTGCAATGGAGTGATCTCAGCTCACTGCAACCTCTGCCTCCTGGGTTCAAGTGATTCTCCTGCTTCAGCCTCCCGAGTAGCTGGGATTACAGGAGCCCATCACCACGCCTGGCTAACTTTTGTATTTTTTCAGTAGAGACGGGGTTTCACCATGTTGACCAGGCTGGTCTCAAACTCCTGACCTCAGGTGACCTGCCTGCCTCAGCCTCCCAAAGTGCTGGGTTTACAGGCATCAGCCACCGCACCCAGCCACAAGTTTGGTTTTTCAAGGCCTACATTATGCATTTTACAGCACCACTTTGTTTCAACATTAAATTCATATTCTGTGTACATAAAAAAATTGAATTCTTATTATTTTCATCCAAAAGCTAATCAAAACTAAGTTCTTATAAAATAACTGGCTCTAAAGCCCTTCTGACTCAACAGGTAAATTATAAATATTTTAGTTATATTAAGGTAAATAACAGTAAAGTCAATTACTGTTGCTTAAATGCTTAAAATGCATTTATTCTGGATATTTTCTGTAACTACAAACATTAAGAAGTATTTTAATAAGATAAATGTTATTTATATGAACAATATTTTTGCTTCCTTTCATTAACCAATTGCATTTTTGCATGAAAACATTAAAATTAGGATAGCCAGCTCACCTCAAACATTGTTTATTTATTAATAGACTAAGCTATCAGGCAGGAAATAATGCTTTCCTGCTTTTTCAAATTCTAAACCATTTTTCAACTGAAAATAATTTAACAAACTAAAAATATTCTTTCTAAACCATTCTGTTACTAAAAACTTAATTGTCTCTACAGCACTCCCATGATACCTTTCTAGGGAAAATCTGCAAATGAGACAAAAGATTTATACAGAGTTTTGCCTCTAAGAACCATGGTTGGGCTTGGCTCTGGTTCTGTAGAACCTCAGTCCTGGCACTCAGGAAACTGAGCCCCTTCGGACAAGTTTAGCCTGTCCCCATGTGTTGGGAACAAGCCTCCCCAAAATATGGCCATAAACTGGCCCCGAAACTGGCCATAAACAAAATCTCTGCAGCACTGTGACATGTTCATGACGGACATAACGCCCACGCTGGAAGGTTGTGGGTTTACCGGAATGAGGGCAAGGAACACCTGGCCCACCCGGAGTGGAAAACCGCTTAAAGGCATTCTTAAGCCACAAACAATAGCATGAGAGATCTGTGCCTTAAGGACATGATCCTGCTGCAGTTAACTAGTCCAACCTATTACTTTAATTCGACCCATCCCTTCATTTCCATAAGGGATACTTTTAGTTAATTTAAGATCTATAGAAACAATGCTAATGACTGGCTTGCTGTTAATAAATACGTGGGTAAATCTCTGTTTGGGGCTTTCAGCTCTGAAGGCTGTGAGACCCCTGATTTCCCACTTCACACCTCTATATTTCTGTGTGTGTGTGTCTTTAATTCCTCTAGCACCACTAGGTTAGGGTCTCCCCAGCCGAGCTGGTCTCGGCACCCATGCTTTGGGCCAGCTGTGCCTATAGTGAAGGTGAATTTTAAAGCACCACACAGGTATCAAATCAGCATTACTTCTAGTTTCACTCTGAACAGATGCCCTGATTCTAGTAGAACTCTTGATATCTTTTTCCATGGTAGCTTATGGCAACAAGGCAAAGGGAGATTCTCAATAATAGTTAGAGTGGGGCAAAAGAAATCAAAGCCAGAGAGGCAGTGCTGAGCATAATGTGGGAAGGTTAAAGAGAGGCCGTGGCTATGATGATCAATCATAAATCAAAGCGTGAGGGATAAGACTAAGACTGACTATGGTGCCTCAGATGGGCAAAGGTAAAACCATGGTTTTAAGGATGAAAATCATGACCAGTATAAGGGTGTGCTCTGTGATAGAAGCTGTGTGACATGGCAGAGGGCTCCATGGCTCAAAGGACAACATAAGACTGAACATAGGCATAGGTTCTATTCTGTAGGCGAGAGGAATCTATTTAAAATTATGAACAGGAAAATGACATGACCCGATACATGTTTTAGAAATCTCACTCTAGTGTCAATGTGATAGATTAGAAAAGAAAAGGTGGAAGGTAGCAAGAACATAAGGAAACAAGAAATGACAAAGGTGTAAATTAGGGCACTGGAACTGGGGTATGTTTGAAAGATATTGAAGAAATACAATTGATAGCAATTGATAAGCAGTTGGCAGCTGGATCTGGGTAAGGGCAAATTGTGGTATTTTGGGATCATTCTCAGGTCTGGCTTGGCAAATGTGTGGATGGTGATTCTATTCACAAAGATAGGAAAATTCACAAAGAAGAGCAGATTTTTGAGTAAAGATAATGAAGTTATTTTCAAGGACTCCTTTAAGCCAGCTAAAAGTATCCAGACCAAATCAAAGAGAGAGCATTCCTTCAGCTACTCTGGATTGGTATCCCAACCTTGAGGAGTAACTAGAACTTGCTGCCGACATCTCACTGTGGGGTATTCAGAGCTGCTTAGAAGTATTTAAAAATAGACATCATTAGTAAACCTTATTTAGTTTTTACTTTTTAGTGTAAATCTAATATTTCTTAATTTCTGGCCTTTGAAGAGGTGACAGAATCTTTCCTGTTATTGCTATGTCCATATATAACTGTCTTGGGTGGACCTTGCCAGATGATTACAGTGTGATTTTTGGTGTTCATTCTCATACGCTGATGGTGGACTTTCAGTTGCTGTTACCTTTCTGTGCAATGCTTTGAAAAAAGTGTCCCAAAAGTCTTAACATACTTATATTCTATGACTCAGCAATTCTTTTAAGAATTTGTCCTGTGGAAAGTATCAGAGATGTTCACAAAGATTTATGTAAGGGGATGTCTAGTACACTATTAGTCATAAGAGTAAAAATCTAAAGGGTAACCAATAGAATTGGTCACAAGCAACTGGAAATAAGCTGACTCCTTGCTAGTCCAGTTTTCTCCAGTTGTATGGGTATACTTAATCTGCAGATCCCACTTTTTCTTTATCTCTTCCATCCTCCCCCAACCCAGATCTTAATCCTATTGTCGTGCTGCTTCATGCGTATTTCATGTTTGGTTCAGTCCTGCCGTTTCCAAGACTATTCATTCTGCACTCTAAATGTTACCTGCCCTTTCTTCATCTAGCCTTCACAACTCTGTTCTTCTCTAGATAATAGACTGTTAATCTGAAACTTAAGTGCATATAACAATACAGGGAAGGTCAAGCCCATTATATGTTCTCAACTCTTCTCCACAATGAGATGTTTATTTTAGCACTAATCTTCTGAGCCCATGCCCTGCATTTCTTGGGTTCACAGAGGATGGGAATTCCAAACAAAGCAGAAAACAGGAATGCTGTGCCAGTGAGTCAGACAAACGCTCTAGAAAATGAAGTTTCCTGGCATTTTGCTTCTGTTTGGGCATTTATTCCTATCTATGATTGGGTTCATCCTGGCCTCTGATACATTTGAGGGATGCTGATGTACTGCTTTTCTGGAAAGTTAAACTAAATCAATGTTTCCAAGACATATTTCACTTGAAAAGAGTTACCATTATCCCTGAGGTAGATGGAAATCATTGTAAAATGATGTTTATTGAATGTATTCACACGGCTAATATTTCCTCCGCAGTTAATGACTAACAATACCAAGAACTGAAAACACTGACAAGAATTTACCTTTACATAGTTAATAAACTGTAAAAGGGATGTATAAAACCTTGTAAAACTGCACGAAGCCCCCCAGGGGAGCCACAGCACATTTACAAAAGTGCCACAAGATGTTTAGTTTTCAGGAGAAACACAGTGACATCTGTAGGACACCACACAAACTACTAGCTCCAAGATGGTTCAGTGTCAGCATTAGATGGATTTACAGTCCTTGTGATGACATCATATCATTCTGAAACATTTTCAACAGCGATAAAAAGTACCAAATGAAAATCAGTGTGGAACAAGAAATGAGAGCAATCATGTTCATCTGTTTCCAAGGTTTGAGAACTTCCGCAGTGACCAGTAGATAGTTGTAGTTATTTCAAAATGACATGCGAGTTTTCTCTGCCTTTATATAAATTATTTTTCAAAATAGCATTCATGTTTTAGGATATAAATAGTGACTAAGTTGTTTGACCCTAACTACTTAATAAACAGATCCATTGGGTATTTCTTTGGCCTAGAGACTCTGTAAAAAAAAATTACTAGACACTAAAGGTACTGAGGCTAGAGAAAGTTCAAGAATCTCTGCCTAAATGCTATGAAATGAGATATAAACTATACATTGTTATTATATATTGGCCCTTTTGCAAAATTCAAATTAAAAACTTTCTATAAAGATTTATGACCAAGCACGGTGGCTCACGCCTATAATCCTAGCACTTTGTGAGGCCGAGGTGGGTGGATCATGAGGTCAAGAGATCGAGACCATCCTGGCCAACATGGCGAAACCCTGTCTCTACTAAAAATACAAAAATTAGCCGGGCATGGAGGCACACGCCTGTAGTCCTAGCTGCTTGGGAGGCTGAGGCAGGAGAATGGCATGAAATGGGAGGCAGAGTTTGCAGTGAGCCGAGATCGCACCACTGCAGTCCAGCCTGGGTGACAGAGTGAGACTCTGTCTAAAAAAAGAAAAAAAAATTATTTTGGTATTACAAAAAGTATTTAACCTCCAAATACGAAGAAATTCTTGGTCTTTTATCTTTATGGAACTAAATATTGGCAGCCATAGTGTAGGATTTTATAAAGGTAAACACTAAGTCTTTAGTTTCAGAAGAATTAATTTTTTCTACTATCTTTGATTTCACGTTTCTGTAATTTAAGGCAGTACAAACTTTTAGGCAAAGTGCCCAGTAATTAGTTGCCAAAGGATTTATTTGTGTGGAAATCTCTCTTTAGCTCTTTTCACTGATGCACAAACATAGTAAGGAAACTTTAACCTCACTGATATCAGAAGAAACACCTGAGGCAGTGCCAATCAAGTCAAATTCTTTTACAAAATTGCAGGTGCACATTTTGTTTTTAATATTCAAACCAACACCAGTTATTCAAATCAGCTTACTTTGTGTAAATTAGTCCCTTCAAAAAGCCTCCTTAATGCAGGCAGTTATTAAATGAAATGGGATTTACTCTAACTAATGTCTGCACAAAGAGGGAAAAATGCATCAGAGAAATCCTTTCATAGCTTGGAAGTACTGGGCTCACCCTTGTTTACTTACAACCCCTCCTCTGGCAAGAACAAAGAACAGAGTGTAATTACTTTCTTGACTGTCATTTTTACAGTTCCAATTTGACCCTGCATTTAAGGAGAAGAGGACCCTGCATTTAAGGAGAAGAGGAGAGGCATACAAACACAGAGCCCTTTTTCCTCTACCAGTCTGGCTTAATGATTAGGAAAAGGAGACATCAATTTTGCCATTAATTTCCAAAGGGACATATTTAGGGAAGCCTGTACCATTGTGCTTGGAAAATGCAGTAGACTGCTTTTCCAAATGTCCTGTCTTATTGCTCAAAATCAAAATTATTTTTATTAAAAAATAGACTTCCATTTAGAAGGAAATAGGATGTATTTAAAAAAAGAAGAAAGAGGAAGCAGGGAAGGAAAGAAGGAGAGGGGAGAGGAGGGGAGAGAAGGGAAGGGAAAGAGGAAGGAGGGAAGGAAGGAAGGAAGAAAGGAAGGAAGGAAGGAAGGAAGGAAGGAAGGAAGGAAGGAAGGAGGGAGGGAGGGAGGGGAGGGAAGGGAGGGAGGAAGAAAGAAAGAGAGAAAGAAGAAAGAAAGGAAGGAGGGAAGGAAAGAAGGAAGGAAGGAAGGAGGGAAGGAAGGAAGGAAGGAAGGAAGGAAGGAAGAAAGAAAGAAAGAAAGAAAGAAAGAAAAAAGAAAGAAAGAAAGAAAGAAGAAGAAAGAAAAAGAAAGAAAGAAAAAGAAAGAATGGAGGGAGGGAGGGAGGAAGGAAGGAAGGAAGGAAGGAAGGAAGGAAAAAGAGAAAGAAGGGAATAAGAAAGAAGAAGGGAAAGGAAGAAAGGAATGAAGGAGAGAAAGAAAGAAAGAGAGAGAGAGGGAGGGAGGGAGGAAGGAAGGAAGGAAGGAAGGAAGGAGAAAAGAAAAGAAAAGAAAAGAAAAAGAGACTTCCAGCAGAATGGATGTTTTTTGTTGCATTAAACAGCTATGTACAAAAATATATATATAAGACATCTCAAGATTTACAATCTTGAGACATGAATCCAGCATGAGTTTTAAAGTATCAAACTGAAGTTTAACTAGGAGATGAAGGTGAGTTTTAAGGTCTATCTTTTTTTAATTTTTCAATTGCTATTTAACATTATTAAAGAATAGCTTGAGAGAAACCCACGAAAGTTTGTAGCCAAATCCACAGTCATTGGTTACATTGTTTTGTCTTAGTTTCGTTCTTTTGTAACTAAAGAAATGTTGATTGTAAATTAGCCTCATAAACTGTTTTGTTTTAGTTATATTCTTTTGTTCAGACATTGCATTTATTAATGTAATACTGATAAGCCAAAACCTTGTCACTTAGAAAGCTGGGAAAATTTCTTCTCACGGTGTCTTTTTGAAGGTAGCAGCTCACATTCCATACTCAATAGAAAGTGACACTTAATTTGGCGGATCCTGGTTTTAGGAACCCAAGAGAATAAAACTGTTCTGGTAACATAGGTATACAATGGAGGCTGAGCCAGGGTGAAATTCACTTTGCCAAAGTGTCATAAACTACCTAAGTTGGGGACAGGGGTGGGGTTGGTACAAGACGGATTTTGAGGGAAACCATGGAATTTATGTTTTTATAATTAGCTGTATTTATATAAGACTTCCATTTTGTCAAGGGACTTATGTTTATTTAATATGTTTGACACCTTCATTTCAGATCCTAAATAATCAGTGTAGAATAAGCTCCAAAGACTGAGAGTCACTCCCAAAAGTTGGAAACAAAATCAGAAAAGTCATCCTCTAAAACTGAAGTTAATTAACATAGGATGTGATTAGCCTTCTCCAAAAGTGACCCACAACAGGCGCTTTGAAGTGAGTAGTGCAGGAGACTGGTGTGTCTCTAACTCTCTTCAGGGGACTAAGTCACTATAACCTGAGCTTTGACTTTGAATAACCTGGAAGACCACATTTTACTCATAAATGCTAACAAAATGACCTGGCAATCTGCATGAAGTTTAGAAAACAGTATTGAAAAATAAAATAACCATTTGTTAGAGTTTATCCAGAGACCTGGAATCTAGATAATAAAAGATACGTACTCCGCGGTAAAGCAGGCTTAATTCTTCAATTTCTGCCATAGCTCAAAAGAAATATCCATCAAGCTTGCTCAGTTTATTTTACCATGATTTCATATATTCATGTGTGCCTCACAATTTCTTGGTTAGCAACCTGGATTCCAGGAAAGCCTGATAATGGGAAGGGCTACATGAGATAAGGTTTTCTAGTGACAAGAAAAGCAAATCCCCACTGAATATTAATGTTGGCACTTGTTTATACATCAGTCCATGTGCCTTGTTAGCCTGAAGTCAGTCCGCAGAAGCTCATCATTCCTAAGGGAACTGATAGCAATAAGTGTCTTGAAACTGGATTCTGAACCTACAGAGATTTCATCAGTCTGCAGAAGAACTCTGCCTGAGCAAATGTGTGAAATGGTAAAAAGTAACACACAGGATACACCGTGATGCCTTTTTGCAAACCCCTGGAATCTACAGCACCGAGAATGAGCCCTAATGTAAACTAGGAACCCTGGATGATAATGATATGTCAATGCAGGTTCACTGGTTTTAACCAATGTACCACTGCTGTGGGGGATGCTGACAGAGAGCTGTGCATGTTGGGGTGTATGGCAGCTCTTTATACAGTACTTTTCATTCAATTTTGCAGTGAACCTAAAACTCTTCTAGAAATACGAAATCAATTTTCTGTAGAGGTTCAGCACCACTTTATTAATGAATTTCAGCCACCTTAGAAAGACCAACCTAAAGGGTAGCTGGGCTGGGCACTGATGAAGAGACGTCTCTGGTCTGCAAGTTTATAATAAAGAGTTTGACTCCATTTTTGATGTTTGACTGTTGACAGCTTTCAAGTACCATCACTTCTTCTCCCACTGCCCCATCTGGGCAAGCTAATAAGAAAGCCCAAATGTTCCCTTCTTTGACACCACGGCAACCTGGAGTTCAAAGCACACACTTTGGCATGAAAGACAACCTAGTGAAAATCCTGACGTGCTCCTCCTTGGGCGACATCCGGTAGTTCATTTATCCTCTCTGAGCCTCAGCTTCTTTATCTGTAAAATGGAGGTAATAAATATATACCTTCAATGCTGTGAGAGTTAAATGAAATAACATACGGAAAGCATATGTCAAGGTGCCTGACACGTAGACTTAATAGAGTAATGGCCATACTCTGCCCAAAGTGAATCCTGTGATGTTGGACCTGATTTAGATGCTATTCTTCATGCCAAAAAGAATATATCTTCCCTGACTTCTCAGAGAGTCTAAGGTACACAGAAATAAGCGCAAGAGATGGCAGACTACAAGACCAGGCCCTTGGATTTTAAAAAGGCATTCCCAAGTAATAAGTTGTTAGGGTCAAAAATTCTGTAAAGCATATTGGCTGTATCAAGCTTTCTTATTAATACAATTGATATAAATTTCATTAATTTGACTCTAAACATCAATCATTGTGTATATCAGAAGACCATGAAATTTCTGCAATTAATAATAAATGTAATAATATAAGAAAGTTATTATTGCAGCAAATACCAAATGAGGACACAAAACAACAATGGAACACAAAAAAGAAGGTCAAGCAGAATTTGGATAAGGAAAGAAAAACTTGGCAGAGATAACACTTATAACCAAATCTAGGTAAGGTGTTTGTTAATTCATTAATGCAGAACAATGGTAGTTAATATCGGCTTACATCAAGCCATTATACTAAACAGCACAATGAAATTAAGTGTTATATTAACTGTAGGGTGTCGTTGAGGACGTCGATCACTACGTCAAAAATGGTCCTACTGTCACAGAATCAGAAAGAGTTGTACTTTTCCTAAACGGTCTGTTTGTGGGTGCCTTAAGGGCCCTGTGAATATAATAGTTGTGTTTTCTTCTTCATGATGGCTGCTAGAGAAAACTTGTTGACTACCCCTTGCAAAGATCTATGATATCATAATTAGCGTTTGTATATTCTGGAATTCCTCTACTTCTATTGTACATATTTCCTTTGTCCAATTTCCCCAATTATTTTTAATTTATTCCAACATGATGTAATGTATGTATTTTTGCAAACCATCTTTTAATAATAATATCAGGTAAAAACAAATTTTTGAGTATAATAAGCAAGAAACTCTCAGGATGCGATCCAAAAAATGAAATAGATGCTATGTGGATGGCTAGGTCTTGTTAACATAGCTTTCAGACTTGTAAGCATTTTTTTTTTCTTTCTTTCTGTTGCTGGTCTTGTGTCTCATCTCACCTATACCACAATTCAGGGCCCATAGCACAGTATTACATGGTATGACTCTTGCATTTGTTAAGGAAAAGAGAAAGCAGGAGAAGCAAGAAGGAAAGGAAAGTCCTGCGTCCCACCGTTTCTGCCCTTACATCAGAAGGATGCATACTTAGGCAATGGCCCTGCTGGGCCCACAGCCGAGGTTTGCATTCCCATGGGCCTTGCAACATGTTATTCTATCTTCTTTATTGAGCCAACTGAGAAAATAGCCTTGTCACTGGGAAGTACACAGGTGGTTTGCCCCAGGTAGTCTGTTTTGGGGAGCCAGCCCTTACAGTGTTTGTCTGGAAACACCAACTGCCCAGCTTCTGGAGACTTTGGAGCACATGAGATGTTGCCATCCACCTGCTGGAGAGAAGTACCTGGCCCATGGAAAGTTGTGTTTGGTACAGCCTCACTCCCACTGCACAATGGGAAAAGGGTTCTTCCAGGACATGGCTGGTTTGTTTTCTAGGCCATCCTGAATGAGAAACCAACCCTGACAGCACCTTGAAGGGCCACTTGCAGCCTCCAATAACATTGGAGGTTAGGGCTTCAACATATGAATCTTATGAGGACACAATTCAGTCTGTAATATGTAGCTATTACATGGCAGACACTAAACTAGAGCTGGAAATGCAGTGACAGACAAGAAAGACCTAGTCCCTGATTTCATGGCATTTGCAATGCAGAACAGACACTGAATGCATCCACATTTTCTCACACACAGCATTATCTATAGAAGACACAATGTTCACCCCAGTCTTCTTCATACTATGATTTTTCCCGAAAAAATTCTTTTTCTATACCTATAAAGGATAAACTTCAGACCACCTTTTGTCTCATTCATCTGTCTTTAAATTTGTGGAGGCTGACTTAATACAATTTGCTTGGAAATCGAAGGAAAGAGGAAGAGGAAGTAGAGTCCTCCCTGAAAACAGAGACAGCATTAGGCCAAGACTTGTCAACAGGAATGCTGTGTTGCCATCATGAAAGACAAGGAATGTTTTTGTGAATTCTGTGCAGGCAGGTGCTTCGCCTCCTTATCCTACCTAGACCAGTGAAGAGCAGAAAAGCTTTCTCTTTTCATGAGTCCCAAAATTCAACAGGTACTATATCTAAGAAGTCTCTGCTGTTAAGCTGAAGTAAATTCACAAGTGATCAGAAGTTTTTTTTAAAGAACAAGAAGAACTGGACTCAACAGTATCACAGCCCTTTGAGTCCATGATTCTGCACCATCTTTCTGCAGTGCAAATGGTAGTTTAAAAAAAAATGGGAGAAAAGAAAAAACATTATAAGACCTTCTGTTTAATGATATGCAAATGAAACAGCTACTAGGTAACCAAGCACCATGGATTCTCATGGATTCTAACTCTGTAGTGTTTTATGAATCCAGTCTCTGCTTCCCAGCTGGTGAAAGCTTATATTGAATCAGATATAATATTGGCTATGAGTCAAACAAATCTGGCTTCAGCTTCTGTCTCTAATCTCATGGTTACTAGTTCAATGAGCTTGAGCAAAACACCTAGTCTCGAGGAGCCTTGGTTTCCTCACCTTAAAAATCATAATAAAAATAATAGTGCTATCCTAGGCTCTCTCAAGGAAGAAACACACATTTCTAGCTATCTCAGGATATTATCAAGATATTACATATGATAGAAAAATGTTCTGCACAGCAAAGGAAACAACAGTGTGCAGAGGCAACCTATGGATTGAAGAAAAATATTTGCAAGCCGTACATTTGATAAGGGATTAATATCCAAAATATATAAGGGGCCTAACGAACTCAATAGGATAAAAACAAACAAAATAAACCCAATTAAAAAATGGGCAAGGGACTGAAATAGACTTTCTCAAAGGAAGACATAGAAATGGCCAACAGGCATATGAAAAAAATGTTCAACATTGCCAATCAATAGGGAAATGCAAATTAAAACTACAACGAGATATGTCTCACACCTGTCAGAATGACTATTATCAAAAAGACAAAAGATAACAAGTGTTGGCGAGGATATAAAGAAAAGTGAACCCTTGTACACTGTTAGTGGGAATGTAAATTAGTCAGTCATTACGTAAAACAGTATGCAGTTTTCTCAAAAAAACAAAAATAGAATCACCATATGAGTCAGTAATGCCACTTCTGGATATTTAACGGAAAGATTTGAAATTAGTTTGTCTAAGAAATGTTTGCACTCCCATGTTCATTGCAGCAGTATTCACAATAACCAAATTATGGAATCAACCTAGATGATCATCAATGAATTGGTGAATGAATAAAGAAAATGTGGTATACTTACACAATGGAATAACATATTTGGCCTTAAAAAAGAAAGAAATTCTGTCATTTCCAACAAAATAGATGGAATTGGAAAGCATTGTGCTAAATGAAATAAGCCAAGCACAGAAAGACAAACACCTCATATTCTCATTTATATGTGGAATAAAAACAATCTAACTCATAGAAACAGAGAGGAGAATGGTGGTTAGAGTGGCAAGGCCGTGGGAGGAATGGGGACATGATGGTCAAAGGGTACAAAATCTCAGATGGGAGAAATATGATTTATTTTAGTTCTATTGCACAGTGTGGTGAATGTAATTATTAATAGACTGTTGTGCATTTCAAGATTGCTAAGAGAGATTTCTAAACTTCTCATCACAAAAACTGTCAAGTATTTGCGGTAATGGATATGTTAACTAGCTTGATTTAATCATTGTACACATTGTACTAAAAAATTATAATATCACTCGGACCCCATAAATTTAACAATTATAAATTTACAATTTTAAAAATATAAATAAACAGGAAGAAAAGGAAACAGTCACCACCCAGATGACCAGGATGTCATTGATCATGATTCAAAACAGCGCAGGTGTGGCTCTGATGACCCTGCAGGACCAAAACTCATCTGTTTAAAAATGAGAGTTTGTTACTCCCTACACTAGCAGCTCTGCCTAAATGGTGACAGTCCCTTTCTCTCTCTCTGCTTTTCTTATACCTGCTCCCTTCTATTCTACGCCAACTAACTTCCCTCTACTCTTAGTGTTATGACTCCTGCTAACGTCCTTCTCCTATTGCCTTCCTTCTATTGCCTTTTCTATATGTATTTTTCTTCTGCTTCCACTACCCACTGCACCCTTTTTGTGTGTTTCGTTTTTAAGCTGTCTGAAGACAGGGTCAGATCTGATTACTACTCCATATAGAATTCTGTCTTTGGGACAGAGCTCAGTGCTGTCTCTTGTAGGCACTGGCCAGCCTATGGATGGCTGTCTTGGAGATTGATGATGCTTATCCTCGATACACTCAAGTGTGGCTAAAGTGCTGAGGCCACACAGGACAAAGCATTGTCACATCTGAACAGAGAACTTACTAAAAGAGAGCTGGTAACAGGCAGGTGCTCTGCGGTTTATCAGAAAGGGATAGTGTAGCTGAACACTAGCTTACATGACCTGCCCAGTACAGGTGTTTGTGAGAATAGGATAAGACTTATAGCAAGTTGTCTAGTGTCTGGCCTATAACAGATGCTCAGTAAATCTTAGCCCCTCCTTTTGATCATCATTGCCACTATGCCACTACAAGCCTAAGTCTTCTCTTAAAACTGCAATAGGTTCCCACAAGTCTCCTTGCCTCCACGGTCTTCTCAAATTCATCTCCCACAACTCTACCATAGTTATTTGTAGAACCCAGGTAGAATTATTCATTTGTTTAATATATTTAAGATAAATCACATCCTTGCTATGTGCTAGACACTGTCTTAGATAACAGGAAAAAAGAAATTTACAAGGTATGTATTCTATTCTCAAGAGGCTCAAAGAACAGTAAAGAAAACCAGTCATCATAAATATATATTATAAAAGGTTCATTAGAGAAAAAAAGAAACAAATAGTTCCCCAGTTAGAAAATGAAGATATTTCTAAAGAGAAGGTAGAAAGTGAGTCTGGAGGAATACAGCAGCTCAGAAAATGCTTAAGGGGAAGTTCATTTCACAAAGATGACCAGATCATGAAGAATTTCAACTCCCATGCAAAGAATCCAAGTATTCTGAGACAGAGTGGAAAACTAATTTTAAGGGATATTAATGATGGTCAATGTAAAAAAAAAAAAAAAAAAAACTGTTTCATAATCCATTTGTCCAGGAAATGCTGGGTTAAATGAAGAAAACGATGATAACAGGTTTCTTTAGGATTTCTTAAAGCTTTTAATAGGCAAATACATATTGTGAATCTCCAAGAATTTGATGAAGGAGAATTTAATGTAGGACATTTTCCAAACCTATATGACCAGGAACTTCTTTTTTTTCCCCATGGGACACCGGGCAGGACATGCTATGACATTCCAGTGTATATTAAGTTGTTGTCTAAGAGGAGTCATTGAGGAGTTTCAGCAGAAGAGTGAGGTGAAAAAAATCCACTTGTGGACCTCAATATCCTGTAGAATGAAGTGCAAACTCTTTGTGCTGCCCTCCCAGCTTGGCCTCATCCTGCCTTTTCATCTCCAGCTCCTGGCTTCTTCCCTCCATGGTTTTAAACCCCAGACAAACTGGACATTTTGGTTTTGCATATGTGTATTCCCTTGCTTCTGAGCTCTTGCACAATCTCCTTTTGAAATTCTACGCTGCATCTCAAAGATATCTCTATCTTCAATAGAGTTTTCCATGAGTCCCAACACAATGTCAGTAGTAACTTCTGCACACTCTGTTGCTTATATTCCTAGTTAGCCCTATTTCATTCCATTTTGTCTAATAGACGGCAGTGTTCATGTGTAATGGGGGGAAGTTGCAGGTGGAAACGCTGGTCACTGCTTGCCAGAACCTCCATGTACCAATTCTAATTTTTTCCTTGTGTGTTCCTATTTCCTCTTTGTATTTTGAGACGAACCCTCCTCCCACCTATCCCCACTACACAAACATACCACACACAGCAGAGGCTTCCAAAATTTCTCTCACTTCACACAAATGTGCAGAAGAAATTCAGCTTCTTTATTTTGTCTTTAAGCAATCTAATCTTTCTCATTAGCACCCACCTACTGAGTGGTGATAAAAACTGAGTTCATTTCTCTCTTGTAAAGTAATCTATTTCTCTCTAGAGAGCTCAGTCTTTTTCGGTTAGATGTTCTCTGTCTTTTCTTCCCCAAGGGGACATCTGGGTATATGAAGCATGGTTTCTGTATCCTCCTGACAGTAGGGAGTGGAGGTCTTGGATTAACATTTTCCATCCTTATGCTTCTCTCTGGACAGGCCATCATGGAAGTGCCACTGAGCCTGTTTCTGGTCATTGTACTGGCAACTGCTGTTAAACTTGGCAGCTGGTAGGATTCACGGCCTGTCCTTTTCCAGTTTCATTAAGACCCTGCGGTCTGATTTAGGTCTATCTTATGTCTCACTGAGGCAGTTGGTCTTGGCTCAGGGGGATTATCCTGCCACTCTCAGCTACAGGGCCATCCCACTCTGCCACAGCAGCCCTCTCCATGCCAGAATCCCAGCTCATTTTCTCTTTCCCTTTCCTCTCCAGGGCCTGCAAGAAAATCTAGGGCTCTGTCCAAGTAGGACTGGAATGAAAGACCGCCTGGGAGAGCTAAAGCCAGTATATAAGGCACAAGACAGTTAGTTGCTCAATAAAAATTTGAATGGAGGGCTCCAAGAGGAAAAAATAATTTTTATGAATTTTAATTTTATCAGTGCCTATGATGGCTTGTTTTCAAGAAGCTATGATATAAATGATCATATACTCTTTATCCAAAGATTTTAATCTTTCTTATAACCATTTTAACACATTAAAAAAATTGATTTCTTTCTTCTTTTAGCTTATTATCACCATCCAAGAACATCATTTCAGCAGAAGGAAATCCTCTACCCTCACATACTTTAAATTCTAAGAAAAATAATCATGGTATAAAATGAAACAAGCAAAAGCATCATTTTAGTAGGAGCAAGGACCCTATTCTAGATATTTTAAATTTTAAGAAAAATAATACAAGATATACAATGCAGAATAAGCAGACAAGAATTCTTGAACAAAGTATTACCTTTTTTTTTTTTTTTTGAGACAGAGTCTTGCTCTGTCACTCAGGCTAGAGTGGAGTGGCATGATCTTGGTTCACTGCAACCTCTGCCTCACGGGTTCAAGTGATTCTCCTGCCTCAGCCTCCCGAGTAGCTGGGATTACAGCACCCACTACCATGCCCAGCTAATTTTTGTATTTTTAGTAGAGACGGGGTTTCGCCATGTTGGCCAGGCTGTTCTTGAACTCCTGACCTCCAGTGTACCTCCCGCCTTAGCCTCCCAAAGTGCTAGGATTACAGGTGTGAGCCACTGTGCCTGGCCAAAATGTTACCTTTAAATTGGAAAGCAAACTGATGACCTCACAGACAAATCAGTGGGCAGGCTGAGAGACAGAAAGTCTAAAAGTGAGATGATGGAAGAAAGAGCATGAGAGAGGTGGACTTTGGAATTTGTGAAATGAATAATCAGAACATTTCTCTCATTAATTATGCTCCATAAAGGTAACAGTACAATATTATTCAGGTGAAAATAGTATCTCTAAGGAAGACTATCTGTAATAAATGGATTCCAAATTAATAGAATCTTTTAAATAGTTTTCTAAAACATACGTTCAGAATAAAGATAGTTGAAGAATAAAGAACGCTGAACCCTGATTAATAGGTTGATTGCATCTGTTCTTATTCTTCTGTATTAGTTCACTGGTCAGAGACTGGCTTACAGCTTCCTGTTAATTGTGACATTAGCAAAATGCCACACTTGCTATTTAAGGAGAGAGAGAAATCCAGACAGCTTTTAGCATATGAGTAATCGGCCATTTAGTGGGCAGTACTAAAGTTTGGATGTGAGGACGGGTGAATTAGATATCCTTTTAATAGTGGGTCAAAGGAAAGTAGAAGCTTTAGATATCATTTTCCTTCCTGGGAATATTCTGGAAGTTTTGATTTAAAAAAAAAAGGTACTCTATATCAAATACAGAGTCATGAGTTCACTGGTTTATTTCTTTTTATTTCTCTTTTTAAGTAAAGCCTTCCTGGAAGATTGCTGCAGCATGTAAGTGTGAAGCCAAGCATTGACTATTCCATCACACCAAATATCATCTCTTTTCCTGTGGAAGGTGTTGAAAGGTTCATTTAATCCAATGACTCAATTGGAACCTTTTATAATGCATTTTATATGACACACAATTTATCTAGGTTTTAAAAATGCATTGGAAGAATACCTTTGTATATTTCAATGACCCTGAGAGAGTCTTGGTTACTTTAGATTATATGGATATTGTGCTATGACCTGCCTGCTTAACGGTAAACTTTTATCTCCAGTTAACTTCTGCCTATGATCTATTTAAACCCTCAGAGAAGCGGAGAGAGGTAGAGAGTCAGATAGAGGCAAAGGGTGAAACTGCCTTTGGGAAACTATGACTGAGACAGTGAAAAAACCTAACTTAACCACCTCCGTCTTGCTTCCAACCTCCAAACCATCCTTATTCATCCCTGGGTGTAGGCTGAACTAACTTTGGGATAAATTAAACTTATAATTTATAGTCTAAACAAAGACAGTAACAGCCCTTTCCCAAAGCAGGCATCCTTCTTGCCTGGGGACTAGACTGCCTTTGTAGGACTAACATTAGCCACAAGATTAGAAATTATGGTTTAGGAGTCATGCAGCTAGAGGCTACAAGATTCTCACCCTCCCTAAACTGCTACTAAGATCAGTGCTTGAGATATTTTGCAGACCCTGCCCCGATAGATCAGCTGGCACCACCCAGATCAATAAACTGGCTCATTTCTTCCTGTGGCCCCAACCCAGGAACTGACTCAGCACAAGAAGACAGCTTTGACTACCTATGATTTCATCCCTGACCAATCATCATGCCTGGCTCACTGGCTTCCCCTCACCCACCAAGTTATCCTTAAAAACTCTGCTCCCTGAATGCTCAGGGAGACTGATCTGAGTAATAACAAAACTAAACTAGGGTCTCCCACACAGCTGGCTCTGCATGAATTACTCTTTCTCTCTTGCAATTCCTGCCTTGATGAATTGGCTCTGTCTAGGCAGTTGCCAAGGTGAACCCCTTGGGTAGTTATAAATTTGGGGGCTCATCCTGGATTGCCCTTATGGCTATCTATCCATAGTTCAGTGGCCCCCCACTCCAGCAATGGATCCAGAAGCCAGCCCAAGTGGCCGCCTAGCTATCTTGAACTGGGGGCTGACTCTGGTACTCTCTCTACTGGTGGGGCGCTGCCGACCCAATGTGAATAGATTTAATTGCAATGGAGAAATAGTCCTTGGGAGATGTCGCTTAACCGCAGCCCCATCACAGAGTATCTGTGTGTAGCCCCATGGTAGGGTATCTGTCTGTAGCCCCATTGTAGGATGTCTGAATTGGTGAGTATCCTAGGCACTGCCAATGCTTCCTTCCTTCCCCTGACTGGTTCTGTAGCCCTGTGGTAGGGTACCTGCAGCCCCATTGTGGGGTGTCTGTAGCTCCACCATGGGATATCTGTGTCTGTAGCCTCATTGCAGTGTGTTTGTTCAGCTCCTGGGAGGTCTCAGTTGGCTCTTTCTAACTAATAGGAAGAGTCCTGGTTTGGGAGACTTCTCCTAAATCAGGAAGATTTTGAAGAGGTTTCTCAGACGGAGAATAGGAGGATAGTTTGGAAGGGATACTCTTGGAGTTCTTGGTTAGGGATCTAATTTGGAAGGCCTTCTGTCTGACTCGTCTTTGTGTGTGTTTGTATATATGGAAGAGATCTCAGAGGGGCTGCTGATGGAAGTCCAGAAGGCCTAACTCAGGGAACCCTCTTTATTTTTCTGGTCACATTCAATGAGCCCTAAAGAAGGCTAAACAGGCCTGTCTCTCAGGGTGACTATCTGCTCTTCCCCTTGACCAGAGACCCCACTGTGAACTACAGTTCAGAGGTCGCCTGTCCCCACCTGGAGTGGATCAAAGACAACAGGGACCAACGGGAAAAAGTTTGAGTTTTGCCAGGCTGATATTGGGTGTAGCCAAACAAGTGACTAATGTTTGTTTTGTTACGTGTATTTTGCTGGTTGGAAAATGTTAATTCGATTCCCCATGCAGCCCATTGGGCAGCATCTTGCAAATTAAGAATCTTGTCTGTGTTTCCATAAAATAGTAAAGGGTGATTTTCTCTTGTAAAGTGGATTGAACTCCACAGCTATAGCACAAGTCAGCAGGGACACAGAAGCCACTCTGTTCTTCTGGAAGCTGCAGAAAAAGGGAATCCAGAAACCTGGCATGCCAGCAGAAAGGGTACGAAATTCTTACCAGCCAAGTTTCTGTTCTCTCTCTCTTTCTCTTTTTCTTTCTCTGTCTGGGTAAAACAGTAAACTATTGGTCTCCTCTGCAAGAGTTTGACGAATAGAAAAAGAGACTAGTCTTAGTCTCTTTTTTTAGAAAAAAAGTGAGTCTTAGGGACTTGTGAGTCTTAGACTAGACTTGTGAGACTAGTCTTAGGCTGCAGCAAATCTGGTGTACTTTGTGCTAAGAATTTGTCTTTCTGTGTTCTGTGATGGAGAAAGGGGTATCACAGGCTAGAACATGGGTTTAGACCCCTATAAGCCTGCTTTTCAAGCCAGCTTGGCAGGCTGGTCATTTACAAACTTTGCTACGGATCCCTGAAACCAATACTGTACGAAATGCCTCTGTCTTGTTTTGTGTCTTTAAGAGCTTAACCTTGTGACCATGTGGGGATACTTTCTTTTGGTTTCCACCATCCAGAGGACAGGAATTTGGGGGTTCATGTGGTAGTTAGTCCTAAAAATTTTTCTTTAGCAGTTAAAAGCCTAGCAAGCTTGAAATTGGCTTCTCTAGGCTCCTTCTGGGAAAAGTAATAGAAAACTGCTCAACGCTATTTAGCTCAGTAGCTAAGTCTTTATCTTTTGACAGTAGTGGCTTGGGTTCAATTATTGGCTTCTGGATTGATTCCTTTCTGGTTTGTTATTTGTGTAACTTGGCCATTTATTGAGTTTTTTCCCCCCATAGTTAGCTTCTGATTTCCTCTCTTGAATTTTCCTTTCTCTGAACTACCTTGTGGAGATTCTAAATCTTATAAAAAAGAAACTGCTTACCATGTATTTGAAGCATGTAAGAGGTTACCTTTGGTAAAGTTCAGAAACTAGAAATATTGGCTGCTTGGCATGGCTAAAGTCGGGTAAGAAGAGATCTGAAAGCATTTCTTTTTTAAAGAGCACTATCGTTAAAAGTCGGCTTAATTAAAAGTGGATAAACAAGCTATAGATATATTTTGAAAACCTTTATGTTTTTCTCTTCTTGGAACTTGTTTTTCTGGAAAAAGTTTTTTCTTCTCAGTCGGCTGAATTATTTTTCTCCATTTTTTTTTTGTCTTCCCACTCTTAATGCACATGAAAGGCCCTAAGATAAATTCTGGTAGCCTGGGACTCATTGGGAAAAACAGAGGAAGTGCCAAAAACCCCGTTTGGGGAAAAAACCCTCTGTTTTCCTCACGAAATCTCAGGAATTAAAAGCTGATAGATCCCTCTCAAAATCAAAGGCCCCGTTCTGTTTTGCATTGTGTTATCTGATGGTTTTGAGTGTTGAGGGTATCAGAAATTACTTTGCATTATGAGAGAGCTTTGGTGTGTAATAACTAGGTAGGAAATATACTTTAAGGGATGGCTAATAGTTATTATGGAGGGGTACTTGATTCTTTGCACACTTGAATCAGAGAAGCACGCTCTTGGCCACCTGGAAGGAAACATCCCCACCTGCCCAGGGAGATGAGACTCCCATGAAGATGGGCTGATTGGCTTTGGGCTGCCTTTCAATGAAACGCAGGGTAGAAGCTCTGCACTGTCCTCTCCCATAGTATTTCCCTCTTTTGGGGAGCCAGGATCCAGTATAAAATGACACCCTTAATTTTGGGGATCTGTCTTTGCCTTCAACTGCTTATTTGCTGCTTATTTGACCCTAGACATGCATGCTTTCCTGGCCCTGTTCCCCCAAGGGCTCCACCCTGAAGCCAGTAATCCAATTAAGAATACGGCAAATGAAAAATTTTACAAGTGCTGAATCTTCTGTCTGTCCATGTATTTATATGTGTCATATGTTTATATATAATAGCTCCGATTAATTGGCTTAGAAAAATAAGTGGGATCAAAGGAAAAGGAGGCCAATAAAAGCTGCAAAAAGGAGGAAGATCTTGCCTTTATTCAGCCTCCACTGCACCTGGGTGGGCATGAGCTGGCAGGTTGAACTGATAATAGAAACATGTCAAGTTAGCAAAGCAACACAGAGAAGAGCCTGGACAGTTCTCCCCAGACCTTACAAACACTGGCTCCATGTGGCCACTGGGATTCAGGATCAGAAGATCCAAACCACAGAGGGGCATTCATTTGCAGAAATGAGGACAGAGACAGAAATAAAATCCTGGAGTCAGTACAAGGGTGTGCACATCAGTTGGAGGAAGGCAGTATCAAAAAGGCAATGAACAGTTGATCCCATAGGAAGAGAGTCAAGGTCAGCAACAAGCGAAGCCAAAGAAACAGTAGCAGACAAGATGTCACCTCCAAAAATGAGCTGAGTCCACAGTGCTTGTAGATCAGCAGCACGCTTTTACCAAAGTGAAGAACTTCCCTTAGTATGCCCACAAGGACGTGATTCCTTCTACCACATCTTATTAATGATGTGGACATTTGAAACACTAAATTCCACAACAATTTAATTGGCACCTGCAGCCCTGAATTACCCTTCTGGAAAGATCTTGTCAGCCCCCACTGAATGCTTCTTCTGAATTGCCAAATAGCACTTAGAAGTGTGGGAAAATGGTCTGCTGCCCTCCACTGTCATGTCATGCTTTCTTCTTCATGTTGCCCCATGGTCCGCTGCATCCTGGCCTCCTGTTTACAATAGACATAAAGAAGATATCCAGCAATTTCAGGTCATAGTTCCTCACCAAAGAGTTAATGATCTGGTTGAGGCTGAAACCCCTACTGTACATTGGAATCACCTGGGGACCTCCCACAAAACAGCGTGTAGAGTAAAGCCTGGATATGGGTAAATTTTATAAACTCCCCAGAAAAGTCTAATATCCATCCAGGGTTGTAAATGACTGTCCAACTCAAGGCATTACACATAAGCAGCAAACAAATGCAAGGCCACAGAGAGCACAAGCACAGTGTACCACAGATCAACGTCACTGCCGTCGCAAGTCAACCACGCTAAAGCATGCACAGAGTCATTTTGTTCTTTGTTTAATAAAATGGCAAACCTGAAAAGCCAAAAATAAACTTAAGTTTACAGTCAGTTGGAAAGTAACTGGGTTAAGTCAGTTGGCTTCAGCCTGACTACAGTTCTCCATGAACGGCATTGCTCAGGGACCGTCAGTCAATTCCTTGGCATAGAGGCTAGCTTATGCTGTGGTAACAAACAAACCCAAAATTCCTCAGCAGCTTAAAGCAACAAGTTACTTCTCACTAATGCCTCACATCTGTTACAGTTCAACTGAGGGCTTTGCTTCTTCATCATTAGTTCAGGACCCATTTCCCAGGAATGTCCCAGATAACAGGGCAGCCATTATCTGGGACATTCCTGGGAAAGACAGCATGATGTGCCACGTGAACACTTTTAAAGCTTCTGCTGAGATGTACCACACCTCATCTCTCCTATTTCATTAACCAAAGGAAGTCAGGTGATCACACCTAACATGAATCCTACTATGTACCAAAACAAAAAGCCAGAAAGGCTTGGTGAACAGAAAAACTGACTACTTAATGCACTAGAGAGGTATGGACAAAGCGAAGCAACATAGACAAACCCATCTCTATTGTGTAATTCTTGTATTTCCTAATGATAGCTAAAATGTATTGAGCACTTATTATGTGCAATGGACTGCAATAAGGACAGACAAGTACTATTTAAGATTCATAACAACTCTACAGTAGATACCCTTAACATGACCACTTTATAGATGAGTAAACTAAGACTAAAAAGAAGTGAAATAATTTTTCCAAGCTCACAGAGCTCGGAGCAAGCTGTTGAGTTGGGGTTGAGTAGCTCCAGAGCTAGCCTACTGGTAAAGCAGTCCAGTTTGCTCAAGACTAAGAGGTTTCCTGAGGGGTTTTCAATGCAAAATCCAAGACCATCCTGAGCATTACAGGTATTAATCACATTACCGTCTTATTGATCAGGTTTATAGTGAATGACAGTGCTTACTGTTTTCCACACCGGGAAGAGCTCTGAAATCTGCTAATCCCTGTGCATAATAACAACACAGCATAATTCATGCCCTCCAGAAAAATCATTCCAAGTCTCATGTTTTTATTTTGATTTGTGTCTGTTTGTTGAGTTACTGCAGTGGTGATGATAGTATTAACATATCAGCATCCTATCATGAATATGCCTAAGAATCTCCAACCAAGATATCCTCAGTGTTATGTGTTCATTTAACCCAGGCTTCTGTGAACCACATAGACTTTCAGACCAACATTACCGTGGCCTTGGGGATTATCACAATATGACTGATTCTATCCCAAATATCCCCATTCTGTCCTCTGGTTCCCTGGAAGTTCCAAGTGGCTCACATCCTTCCTTAACAATCATTTCCATTTTTAAGCAGCCACTGTCACAGTTGTCAATTCTCCTACCGCTGCCAGAATGGAAGCCTAATGACATAATTCTGTTTATTGACCAGTCCCTACATATCAAGCCAGAGGCTGCTGCCGTTACACATTGTTTCATGTCATCCCTGACCAATCAGGTTGGGTTATTAACCTGCTGACATACCCAAATAGTTCACTCTACTTTCTGACAAGAGCTTCTCTTCCTTCCCAGATCTGGTGATTGCCTGTTTTCTTGCCTGTATATCTCATGTATGCAGCATGAGAGTAAGTCTATGTTTTAAGCCATCATTCTATTCCCAACAATCCCTCTTTCTCCCTTTAGTACAAAGCAGGACACTCTTAGGGGCAGCCCTCCAAGAGGCAATCTTCTAAGAAGCACCCTGACACTGAACCAAACTACCTGACTTCAAATCCTGACTCTGTTACCTACTAGCTATGGAACCCTGGACAAGTTTCCTAACCTCTTTAAGCAAGCATTTCCTCATCTGCAAAATAGACATAATAATAGTACCTACCTCGCAGGGTTGTGTGAATATTAAATGTGTTACCAAATATAAAGCTTTAAAACAGCACCTGGCATCGAACACCAACGTTCTGGCTTGCCTGGGACTTAGGGGCTTCAAGGATGCAGGACTTTCAGTACTGAAACTAGAAAAGTCCCACGCAAAGCAGGTAACTCCACCTGGCACATAGTAAGCAATGTTTCTATGTAAGCTTTTGTTGAAGATGTGGTTGGTGATACATGGAAAGATAGTACCCTCTTTTGAACCATAACTAGATTATTACGTATCTCCAATTTCTGTTTCTTTTCTGAATTATGTCATCTGAGCAAGCAGCATGCATACACACCTCCTAAACTAAGCACCCAGCTTATGGGCTCCTAAACTAGGCACCCAGCTCATGAGCTCTTTTGTCTTCAAACACATCATCCTAAGCAGAGGCCCAGTCATCTCTGGTCCATCTCTCCCAAGGTTTTTACATTAGAATCACAGGTTCACATCTCATTCATTTATTTACTCCTAAGGTCTGCTTAGGAGAAACAGAAATGGGGCTTTCTTCTTATTGGCTCTTTTGTTTGATCTTGTTTAATGAGGCAAATTTTTATAACACTAGGATGTGACACATTTTTACTGTCGACAGTGCCCAATATTATTTGGCTTTCCAATCACAGTGATTGCTGTGCATAAACAAATGACATTTGTTCACCTATCCTCAGCTCTCACAACTACATAATCACTAACAGAATGTTAAATATATCTCTGATGCACTGGCCCAAACTTACATAGGTATGTACATGGTCAACATAATTAAAAACTATTGTAAATTTTCACAAGCACAACAGGACTTGTAATTCCAAAATGATATTGTCACCTTGAATGGAGATGACAGCTGTAGAAGAAAAAATTAAAATTTAGTCCCAGTTAACTCCCAAGTCTACACTAGTTTAAAGAGACCTTAAATTACTTAAACGTTTTAAGTCTATTTCCTCATCTGAATAACATGAATAATACCTGCTTTATAGGACTTCGTGAAGATTAAATGAAACTGATGCATATCAGTCACCCAGCTTACTCCTTCCCAATTTTAAATCTAAGTTATCCTGGGATAGGAGAAGAGGCACATAGCCAATCCAGAGAGAGTGATGTCGCACAAAATATTTGGACTTGCTTGCACCATATCCTTGTAAGTTTCTAAACACAAAAATTCACTCCAAGTGAAGCTTGGTGAATAAAGTGCCCCAGCAAGGCAACACCATCTGTAACAAAAATGTAATTCTAAAGTGATAAGGAGACGCAGATGAAAAACTAACTCTGAGGCAATTCCAAAAGAAGAGTTTCAAAAACATTTTGAGAAATGGTAGAGTATTTCAAATTAGTTCATAGCTTCTCAAGGTGACTCCTTGAAATAGCAACCCTGACCTGAATGGTTGCATCTATGTTTATTTTTTTAAATCACATTTATTTTCATTTCTCTTATATAATTAAAATTAATCCTGATTTCAAACATCAGTTTAGATATTCTAATCACTGTTTATGCTTGAGAGCACCCTGATATGTCATAAATCAAAGTTGAAAATTTTTTCTTGTTGTGCAAACTTTAGGGTTGGTGTAAGAAGGAATAAAGTTGTGTGTGTTACACATATGGTACTCCTGCAGATGGCCACGTGGAGGGCAGATTTCTATAGCCAGAATGTAGAATAGATTGTGTTTCCCATCCTAACATTTACAATAAAACACCCATATAAGTTGGTTAAAAATATTTTGGTTTCAGCATGATTAAATAATATGTTTGCAATTAATATCTATTCACTTTGCTGTGAACTCTTGGCCCCAGTGTGCATTATCAGAAAGAGAAAGACATGCTCCCCAGTTCTCTGATTTCTCAAAGCAAGAGGTTTTTCTTCTAGTACTGACTGCCATAACTGTCTCAAAGAAAAAAAATATGTCCCTGGCCACAAAGTTAAATTACAGGAGGATTTTTTTTAAGTTAGGTTTGCTGATTTAAAAGGCCCTTGGTGAGCTTTCAGATCTCAATTAAGGCTGTGATTTGAGAAAAAGAAAATGAATTTTCCAAGCAATTAGGTGGTAATAGATCTAATGGCTTTGGGGGGAAAGAAATGGGTATATTTAACTTTGACAAGTAGCTGCCATGCATGTGTTATATAACCTCTTTTGATAAGTTTTTTTGCTCCATAGACCAAATACCTTTTTTAATTATCTGAAAACGTCTTTCACAGGGAATTATAAAGAGTAACAACCACAAAGCAGACAGGCATCCTGCCCTACTGAGTCAATAGCATTCACTTTTCTAAAAACATCTCACGTTAATTTCATAATACTCATTTTAAAAGGTCTAAAAATATGTGCTTACTGATAAACCATATGGTCTCAGAAGGATATTTTACAAGAAAATGTGTCAGCTTTCATAAACTTCCACAGGGGACCCTTTTCCTTTTGAAAGAAAAAAAACTGACATTGAAAACACTGTGGAATTTGAACATGAAAAGACTTTTTAGCAGCATGAGAAGGTAATAGAATCCAACAAAATCAGTATATTTCATATTGAAGTAAGGCCCTATCTTCAGCTCATTTGTGGGACAAAAGAACATACCATTGGTTACAGTGATGTAGCACAGGTATTCAAAATAAATGGAGGTTTAGATGTTTCATTGATTTGTAATTAAAGGATAGGCTAAGACTGATTCATCTAAAAACAGAGCTGCTTTCCTAGGGCTAATTCCATAGGTAAAAACCCCTTTAAAGCTTTCTTGTTCATAGGTGCTATTTTCTTGATTATTTAACTCTACTTTTTTCTTTGCCAGTTCTTCAGAGAACCAAACTGTGTTCTACAAGGTCTTACAAGGGAGGAAATTCTCCACCCAGCTGCTGTGTATGAGCAGGAAATAAATTCTGTGAGTTTTTGTTGCTTTCCTCTTTCAGGCCCCAGAAGGCTAACCTCTAACCTACAGGACAACAAAAATACTTGGCTTTTGGGTGACAGTAAATATTTCAAGCTAATGACTGAATGAGAGTTCCCTAAAAGACGGCATACACAATTAAAACAAGTCATGGTCAACCTAAAACATGGCTGGAAACAAAAGAACTTGAATATCCACATTGCTGGCATTAGAATCATTGCCCATGGCATGAATTCTGCAGGCATACCTTCAATTAATCAATGAGTGATGAATAGAGCCATAGTAGCCAAGCGAGTCCCACCAATGATGAACATGGATTTCTAAAGTTGAATCATTCAGGAGGTGATCTATAGTGTTTATTCAGATGACAAAACCAGCAGGTCAGTTCCACTGGTAATCTGATCTCTTACCTGGTAAGATCTGAAGGGTGTTTGCTATTGCCTGAGATTGAAGAGCAATGATACTGAAGCAGCTCTCCTAACCCCCGGGAACCCTCTGCTTCCAGGAGTGGAACTGAGGGAGAGAAGCAGAGGGTACACTCAGATTGAAGAAAGCTAGGACAGGACATTGTGCCACAGAATTAAGCAGAAGACAGCAACACCAGGTCACAGAGCCACAGTAACGTAAGGTCAAGCTAAAAGCAAAAGCACCCTAAAAAAGTAATAATAACAATAATAACAACAACTGGCACGTATTAAGCATGAATATTTATCAGAAATTGTGCTTATCTCAGTGAACATTGACAACAACCTTCTGAGATGGGTTCTATCCCTGTTTTAGGGAGAAGGAAACTGAGACTCAGAGAGCAAGCAATAGAACAGGAAATAAACCCAGGCAACCTGACTTCAGAGTCCATGCTTTTGCCAGAAACTTTAGAAAGCACCAACTAGAAGTGAGGAAAATAGCCAAATTGAGAATGAAACTGAAGTGAATCAGGGAAGCAGTGAGGGAGATACAAATGGAGTCAGATGGGCATACATTCAAGGGGCAGAGCCCAAAGCCAGGATGAGCAGGTGGCTATGTGATGTGACTTTTAGAGCCTGTGCTCGGCCTCATCCAGAACCTACGATCTGTTTATCTTTAAGCATTTACAATTATAAGCTACCATCAGACAGGTACAACTGGACATAGCCGTCTTAGTAAGTATAGATAATTCAAATGCAAATTCTGCAAGTCAAATAAAATTCTTTCATTTCTCCTCACTTTGTTTTTTTTTTAATCTTTTTCTCTCCACACTTTTAGAAAAAAAATTATTATTTTGTAATCTATTTGAAAATCTCACCTGAAAAGAGTATATCATGTATTTTATTTGAGGAGCTCAAAACATTTCATGAACACTCTCCCCACAGCCATTATAAAATTAAATAAATAATAGTGCTTATTATTCAGTGCCTCGAAGCTATGGTTGAAGTACTAGAAAAGAATGCAGTGTCTTTCCATGGCCCTGTGGGTATTCCGCACTTTCACCTAAGGTAGAGAGGAGACTATGATGATTTAGAAATTGGAAATTCTCTGATTGTTTTATAGAAATTACACGTACTTAGGAATGAGGGAATCGGTGGCAGAGCCTGTAGGGCATACCAGATTGTTATGCCTGAGTTGATTTGTTAAATAATTAGAACATGTATCATATAAAGTCTTTCACTCACTATGCCATGCTAGTAAACAACCAGCTTTAATCTTCAGTATCTTTAAATGGTTGCCATTATATTATAATGTCCTCAGTGGATCCATGCATTTCTGCTTACACTTCTTTTATTTCTAGAAGTGTGGTTTATAAAGAAATATATCTGACCAGTAAAAGCCATGATATGGAAATGATTGTCTTTATTAAATGTATCTATAGCACTTCATGTTTACAAGAGTTTTTGTTGTTGTAGATGCTAGTTGAATTTGTCAATGGATCTGTTTAGGTGAGCATGGCTATTTTCATCTTACCCCTGAAGATTAAAGGAGATCACATTGCTACAATTCACCCACCAAACTGATGACCAAAACAGTTAGAAGTCATATGGGGCCACCCGGAACAGTGTTGGCCCATTTTTTCTTTTATTGAGGCAAAAGGTAGAGGAATTTGGACAATGAAACAATTTCCATTTAACTAATGATTATATATATATAATGTGATGGTTAATTTTTTGTCAACTTGACTAGGATTTGGAGTACCCAGGCATTAGGTCAAGCATAATTCTGGGTGTGTCTGTAAGGGTGTTTTTGGATGAGATTAACATATGAATGCACAGACTGAGGAAAGCAGATTGCCTTCCCTAATGCATGTCGCCCTTATCCAATGAGTTGAAGGCCTAAATAGAACAAAAAGGCTGATTCTTTGTAAGAGGGCACTCCTCCTGCCTGATACTTGAGCTGAGACATCGGTCTTTTCCTGCCTTTAGACGCAAACTGAAACATCAGTTCTTCTTGGATCTTGAATTTGGCATCTTTTGGACTGAAATTTACACTATCATCTCTCCTGGTTCTCAGGGCTTTGGACTTGGACTGGAACAACACCATCAGCTCTCCTTAGTCTCCAGCTAGCTGACTGCAGATCCTAGGGACTTCTCAGCCTCTGTGATTGTGTGAGCCAGTTCCTTCTCATAAACCTCCTTCTCTCTCTCTCTTTCTGTCCCTTTCTCTCTCTCCCTCCCTGTCTCTCTGTCCCTGCACTGCCACCACCATCACCCCCCCCCCACACACACACACACACAAACACACACCCTATTGATTCTATTTCTCTAGAGAACCATGACTTACACATATGAACTGAATTATTCAGGCCAAATCCTTCCCTAATCCTAACACTTATTTTACATCAGTACTAGTATTTCTGGCAAAAATTACTCATTAAAATAGCATGTATACTGAAAAATTAGTCTTCAGTGATTAAGGACTGATCACCCCTTCAGTGATTAAGGACTGACTGCTGGAGACTGCTAGCTCCGTGGAAGAGTAAGGACAAACAGGAACAAAAGGCCCAGGCCCACCTCAAGTGACAGTGCGCTTAGAAAGAGACAACATGTACCCATAAAATATCCTGAGAAACCAATGTAACCAAAATGTGAGACAATATTCAGCTCAAATTCTAATAAATAAATCCAACCACAGCGCTACAAAGAAAACAGTTTCTGAGCCACAATCAACAGCCATTCAGTTTCAAATAATATTTAGCCAAGCCAAACTCCAGTATAACAAACAAATAAGGAGCATTGTTTGGACTTTGCTGTGATAGTAGTTGATTGCATAAGCTGGGTGAATACACGCTAAAACAGTGGCTCTCAAAGTGTGTTTCTAGACCAGCAACATTAGCATTGCCTGAGAGCTTGTTAGAAGTACATATCCCAGACGTTCTCTAGACCTGCAAAATCAGCAACTCTTGGGGTGGGGCCCAACATTTTGTGTTTTCACAACTTCTCCATAGGATTCTGCTACACATTACAGAGGCACGGGCTTCAGGTGGAATGAGATCATGAGTGTTTTCCTGAAAGAAAAGAATCCCGAGTTAGACTTGAAATAGAAGACTGGCCTGATTTTCTCTCTTGATTAAAGGCTCTATAAACAAGACCAGAAAGACAGATTAAATATTTACCTTTTCATGTAAGTTTAGACTCTGTCTAAATGGTTAACCACATGCAACTACTTTGCCCAACCTATTTTCTACTGATCTTCAAGCCTCAAAAATATACGTTCCCCAGCCAGATGGCCAGACAGCCAACCATCTTGAGAAAATTCATAATCACTCCCAAAACACTTGAGACCTCACATATTACCGCTCAAGATGAAATGTGTAGTATTTCCCTTCACTGGCAATTGTTTCTTTTCTTTGTCCATTTTGTAAACCCTGTATTTAGTTTGAAGGTGAAATTTGTAGAAAATTTACAAACTATAAAGAGGCTGAAATTAGTGTGAACATGAGGACACAAAGATTACTAATTTTTAGTAGACTTTTTAAAATTCTTTTTTCTTATTTCTTGCTATAGTATGGTTTTTCTTAACACAAATATGTGACACCTTTTCATGAGGGCCATTTCAAAGCACTTTTAGTGTTCTACTCCCACCTTGTGGAGAAAATTAGAATTTCTCTCTTTCTGAACTCTAAAGGCTGACAATGAACAGCAAAGGCTTTAATATCCAGTGTGAAGTTTAAATAAAGATTGACAAATTCCATCGATCGTTTCATTGATTTTTCTTTATCATCCAAATTCAGATATTTTTGAAATATCTGATGGTTGGTAGAGTTTGTTCTCTGTCATTCAAGTGTATAGTACGATCTAGAGGCAGACAAAAACAACCTGTGGAAGTGGCCTGCACATTTTTCTCCAACATTCAACTGTTTACTATTTTAGGGTGACTGAAAACAGAATTGCAAGATAATGCAATTATTACTGTTAAATATAGAGTCGCTAATGACTACACAGAAGGATTTGTAGTGGGTTTTTCACCATTCATTTTCCACATACTGTGCTAGTTCACAGAATAAATACCACTATTTTTAAAAAGCCCAGTTTAATCAAAATTTCGTTATAAATCTAAAACTTACAGCCCTAGAATTGACTTATCACTGGCGCCAGATTAAGTGTCACCACAGCAATAAATTTTAGTCAGTCATCGGTATGTACTTCAAGTTGAATTACTAGGGCTATGAATGTAATGCTGCTATGATTTGAATGCATCCCCAAAGGTCATGTGCTGGAAATGTAATCTCCAGTGCAACCATGTTTAGAGGTGAGACCTTTAAGAGGTGATTAGGTCATGATGACTCTGCCCTCATGAGTGGACTAATATCATTATGGCAGGAGAAGGTTTGTTAAACAGTAGGTTTGCCCTACTTTTGCTCTTTCTCACGCTCTCTTGCCCTTCTGCCTTCCACTGTGGTATGACACAAAACAAAGGCACTTGCCAGTTGAGAGCCCCTTGACCTTGGACTTCCAAGCCTCTAGAACTGTAAAAACTAAATCTCTATTCTCAAGTATTCTGCTATAGCAGCACAAAACAGACTAAGACAAGCGTCAAGGTCAAAAACTTAAAAATATAAAACCCTCCAATGGAAAAAAGTAGGAGAGATGATCATTTCAACAGCTAATTTAGTATTCATCATATGCCAAGCTTCTGCTCCCATGTCCTATGTAGGGTCCATGTGATAATCTCAGGAACATGGTCGATTTATAGGAGTCCAATGATGCCACACCAGGTAGGGGTCTGAATGAGAAATGGGTCTACCTCAATCCAGGCAGAAAATGGAAAAACAACAATGGACTTAAATTTCAAGGAATTCTAGTTTCCTCTATCTTTGAGGTTATTAGGCAATGACATTTATTAAGGGTTTGCTGTATTCAGGATGCCAAGCTAATGAGATACTGAGAAACCGTCTTGTCCTCCAAGGCTGAGCTCAAATGCCAGTGTGTCTCTAAAGCCAGACAGAATTAATTTTTTCTACTCTCAATGATACAATGGCCTTTTATTGCTACAACTAGGAATGGACTTCACATTATTTTGTAACTATTGTGTGCCCATAATTTCCATCTTCTCCACTAGGTTCTGTGTTCTTTCAAGACAAGAACCACATCTTAATGATTTAGAATCTCCAACATCCAGCACGGCATCTGGCACATAGAAGATGCTCAGAGAATGTTTGCTAAATGCATTGAATGAATTAGGCTGAATGGTGTGATACAAAGGCATTGAAAGCATAATCATTGCCTTCAGTTAGTTTACGGTTTATCTGTCAACGCTCGTGAGTCAATTTCTGTCGCTTCTTCTTATACCCTAGTGTATATTGGTTTAGCTTTTTGTAGAATTGTAAAAAGCTCAAGAACATGGAAGGGCATCCTCTGGGTTTAAATGCATCTGAGAGAGGGTTTAAATGCTCTGTTGGCTAAATGCCCTCTGAATCAACTTTTCTGTGGCTCCTTCCACAAGCTCCTCCCTGAAGGCACAGAACTTGTTATGCAGCTTGATCACTTTTCATTCTTCACATTATTTTCCTCTCTCCACAGTAGCTTGGAAATGCCCCACAGCAAGGTAAGTTCGGTAGTACATGGGAGGAATTAGGAAGTGGTCAAGATCCTGTATTTTGTAAGGATATGAAGTCCCCTGTTATCCAACAATATATTCCCCCACAATTATGGTAACTAAAAATCCCTCCAGAAGGATTAATTTCGTTGTTTTATAAATCATCCTAACCTCTGTCAAAGGAAATTTCTCTTTGAAGGGGCAGCCCATGCAGTTCCTAACACCTTCATGTATGTTTATGAGACTACCTCTCATCCGCTCTAACAAGAACTGAGAGAGAAAGCGCAAGGATTCTGGGCACTTAATAAGGGAAGCTATGCGAGGTGGGATGAGAATGAACAGAAATGCTCTGCCAGTGAGGCAAGGAAGCCCTGCCATCCTAAAGCCCTGCACTCCTGGGGCTGCTCAGGGACCCATCCAGGTGGCCTTCCTGTACATTCTGCACTTTCTCCTGTGCACCCACAGTTTCTCACTGCTATGCCCCCCTCTTCAGAGCAGATTCAGGGTTAATTTGAGAAAAGATATTCTTCATACTATATAAACCCTCAGAATCTTCTTTCCCTCTCAAGTAGCATGTGATAGCCTACATGGTGTGGGCATGCTCTGGTTAAACCAAAATGGCCTGAGCTTAGCCTCCATGCAAAAGTGGCCATTTCCAACAAGAAGGACTAGAAGCCCTTATCATCTAGCCTTGAAGAAGAGTAGCCTCATTGTCCCACGAGAGACAGCCAGCCGAGAGCACACAGACCCCAGGACAGGATGAAGAGGGAGGGACTCGCATAGTCATGTTTCCTCCAAAACTCATGCAGCAGGCATCCAGCAGCTTCCAAAGGGTCCTGGAAGGACACTATGCCCTGCAAATTAGCTGATGGTAATTCTGTACTTTAAACTCGCTCTGAGCAGAGCATAAATAAAGGCTAACCACGCTCTGTGAGAAATGGCAACAGGTAGACCTCTTCTTTCAGACAGGGGGTGCCAAAAACAGCCTACTAGGGCCAGGCACAGTGGCTCATGCCTGTAATCCCAGCACTTTGAAAGGCTGAATAGGGAGGATTGCTTGAGGACAAGAGTTTGAGACCAGCCTGGGCAAAATAGTAAGACCCCTGTCTCTACAAAAAATAAAAAAGTAGCCAGGCAGGTGACATGCCTGTAATCCCAGCTACTCAAGGGCTGAGGTGGTGGGATTGCTTGAGCCTAGGAATTTGAGGCTGTAGTGAGTGTGACTGTGCCACTGTACTCCTGCCTGGGTGACAGAGTGAGACCCTGTCTCTAAAAGGAAACAAATGTAATTGAACTTAAAACATCATAAGACAAACTGGAGAGGAGCCACCCTCATCAGATCACCAAATCAGAAACAAGGAGTTAAAATTCAGTGGACATTTCTTGCTATTATTATTGTCATTGTTGTTGTTACTGTTTGGCCAACCAAGATTGCTTCCTTCTTCCTAGTATTATATCAAGTCCTTTTTGGGAGAATTACTTCTCCACCTCTCCATGCAGCCTTAGTCAAACTGTACCTTACCCTAACCAGAGATTCGTCACCAAGTCATGGAATGAGATTCTCCCTCCCTGGACTTTGAACACAGAGAGAAGTGATACAAGGATAGTTTTTTAAAAATTAAGTTTAGGGCACATTCATTGCAGGAGCAGAGCCTACAAAAGATGGTCAGATAATTTCCACTGCCTAGAGACCTGCCAAACTATTCTGGTTTCTGTTATTGTTCTGTGATAGCATGGAAGCCAACATATTTCTAAGCTTATACATTCTATGGTGAATACCTCAAATAAATTTTCTTTTTGCTAGCATTAACAAGAATTAGCTTAGGTTACTTATAACTAAAGAATCCTGGTTGACATACTTTATAGCCTTTAGAGATTATGGCAGATCAACAGATGATATATAGTTAGATAGACACACATACAAACACATGCATACACATACACATATATGATTAAATAATAAGTCTAGACATTACTATATTTGAATACCTATACCAGCTATCTTAGCTGGTTAATTGAAGATGCCCATGGTAGGCAAAACCAGGTAAGCCAGACACAATTCTTAGCACAAGTCATTTCTGTCTGGATATGCCATGTGCTACATTTTAATTTTATCAGCTTATTTCCAGCCTCTCATTGTGAATGATCCCTTAGTGAGCCAGGAGAGGTAAAGCAAAGATAAAATGTTGAACACAACTCTCTTGACCTCATCACATGGGCCTATTGAACTGAGAATTCTATTCCAATCTCTTGAAAGGGTGAAAGAGGTTAAACTTTAGATCAAGGAAAGGAATCAATAGACACCAAGCCTTTAGTCCATCTCATCTCCAACTCTCCCACTCCCAAAGAAGGTAATTCTTGTGGTTGGGATGTTCCACCCTCAAGGTACGTGTGGCTGGCAGCAGGTTCACATTAAAGGGATTTTTTTGGATTGTCCCTGGGCTGAGTCACCACTAAGGCTCCCACGCAAGAGTTGAAGAGGCCAGTCAGCTTCTCCAAATGGCAGAAACACAGCAGTGCCAGGTTAAGACTCAAGCTCAGTTTTCTGGTCCATCTTCTCCAAATTACCTTCTGCCCCCAAAAAAGCAGGGTTCATTTTTATTGGCTTATTTAACCATAAGCTTCACTCAGAAAAATTGGAGTTTAATAATTATGAGATTAATTCTTCATTTTGCTTAAGAGAATGAAGTTTATTAATTAATAAAAACATTTTTTTAGCCACACTTTGCTGGCTTGCACATTTTGATACCTTTTTTTTAATCACTGCATTTGCAGTTTAAAACAGGCTAACACTTACTCCTTTTTCTTCATATCTACAGATGAGATCAGCACAAACATGGTTTGCTCCAACGAAGATTTAAGGCACCTCTAAAAACATCCAAACAATAGAACAAGGTAAATGTATTTGTTTGCTAGGGCTGTATGTTAGTCCGCTAGGGCCAACACAAAATACCACAGTCTAGGTGGATTAAATAACAGAAATTTATCTTCACACAGTTCTGGAGGCTGAAAGTCCAAGGTCGAAGTGCCATTGGGACAGGTTTCTAGTGAGGACTCTCTTCCTAGCTTGTAGACAGCTGCCTTCATACTGTGTCCTCTCTTGGCTTCTTCTCTACATGGAAAGAGGGAGCTCCCTCGGTGTTTCTTCCTCTTCTTCTTACGTCACCAGTCCTATCAGATTAGGGACCCACCTTTCTTAATTACCTCCCTAAAGTCCCTATCCCCAAATACAGTCTACACTGGAGGTTAGGGTTTCAATATATGAATTTTGGGGGAACATAATTTAGTCCATGACAGGCTGCCATAATAACATACCATAGACTGAGAGGCTCAAACAAGGGAAATTTATTTTCTCACAATTTCGGAAGCTATAAGTCCAAGACCAAGGTGCCATTGGGGTTGATTTCCAGTGAGGCCTCCCTTTCTGCCTTATAGATGGCTGCCTTCTCCCTGTGTCCTCACATGGTCTTTTTTTCTGCGTATCTGTTTCCTAATCTCTCCTTATAAGACACCACCAGTCATGTTGGATTAGAGCCTGCCCTAAAGGCCTCACTTTAACTTCATTACCTCTTTAAAGATCCTATTTCCAAATACAGTCACATTCTGAAATACCAGGGGTTATGACTTTGACATATGAATCTTAGAGAGAAACAATTCATCATATACCAGTAAAACAGTAAGTCAAAAAATTGGGCAAATGGGCCAGGCGTGGTGGCTCACTCCTATAATCCCAACACTTTGGGAGGCCGAGGCAGGCAGATCACCTCAGATCAGGAGTTCAAGACTAGCCTGGCCAACATGGTGAAACCCTGTCTATGCTAAAAATAAAAAAATTAGCCGGGCTTGGTAGCAGGTGCCTGTAATCCCAGCTACCCAGGAGGCTGAGGCAGGAGAATCACTGGAACCTGGGAGGCAGAGGCTGCAGTGAGCTGAGATCACGCCGCTGCACTCCAACCTGGGTGACAAAGTAAGACTCCATCTCAAAAAAAAAGAAAAGAAAGAAACTGGGCAAATGATAAGGATAGGAGAGATGTTAAGACAATAAAGGGTGATGATATACTTACTAGGACTGGGTCACAACTCTGGCTCGGAGGCTCATAGCTGCCAATGCACAGAGGGAAATTTGATCAGTTGTAAGACTCATCCTGCGTTGAGTTTGGATTTAAACAATGATCCTCCAGAGGCAGTATGCTTTTGTTGTCTAAAAAAAATAGTGACTCTACTTGGAAGAGACTTTGGCCAGAGAGGAAAAAAGAAGAGCACAATGGCAGCCCAGTGAGAAATGTATTCGGATATAATCATAATCTTATGTATTCCTTAAAAGCACAGTAATTGGGGCAACCATCTATGCTTCGAGATTCTGGGGAGACAAATAGTGTCCCCAAAGAAATGAATGTTTTGTAAGTAACATGTAGTATAGTTATATATGTTTACACAGAGAATTTTCAAAAATTATCTACTGTGGTCACTTTAAACACTCTCCTAAAATTAACTGCAGTTCTAATTTCTCAATCAAATCACAAAAGTCATAAGCAATTCTTAGCTCTATATAGGCTCCTCATAGTCTTCAGCACGTCTGTGTCTCTCCATGACCACTCCAGCTCAATGGGCCAAAGATGATGGATGTCCAGGTGCTGGAGCACAAAATATAACATGAGACCCCATGTCCCCATGTCCTGCAGGCCACACAGATTACCTTTAAGGGGGAAGTGGATATCTGGAAGTGAGTAGACAGGAAGATATAGTCCCAGATGAATGGTAGAGGCTGGGGATATCTCATTGGCCCTTCTAGTCTCATTCACAGATCAAGTCTATCCTCCAAACTAAAGGGACTTATCTAGTTAGCTTCTTTTCTGCCACAGACAGGGAGTCTAGTGTAGTGCTAAAGGAGCATGAACTCTGGAGATCCTCTGCCTGGGTTTGAATCCCTGAATCACCATTTATTCAATGTGTGACCTTGGGAAGGTCGTTAAGCTCTCTGTAACTTGGATTCTTCATCTACTGAAAGTGGGGGGACAATTGCACCTATTGAGGGGGCTTGTTATGAGGATTTATTTACTTAAACATGTAAAGTGTTTACAAAAGTGTCCAGCACATAGTAAATGTGATTGTTATTAAATAGTTCTTTACAATCTGAAAATTACAGTTTGGGATAAACAAGTTTCTATAAAATTATTTGACTAGAAATGATAGTTAGAGTAACAGTTTCAGCTACATTTTGCATATTCACAAATCTCAAAATGCATTGTATATTGTGGGCATGGTTCATTTATTCAGATATGTAATGAGGATCTCATTGTGTTTGCAAAGAGACATGAAATGCTTTATCAAGGTTTCATAATGAGACACCTCTGCGTTTAAAACCATAGAAGGGAATTCTCACCTTTCTGAGCTGTTGTAATCCCCTGCAACTCGAAATTTTTCTATCTGCTTTTACTCCAGGTCCAGGCTTGACACATTTTTTTCTCCATCTGAGTATCTTTATTTAAGATTACTTTCCCCAGATGTGTTTGTGTTCACTTTTCTCAGCTGAATATTGTTAATCTTTTTTTTCTCTCTCTCAAATATCTGAGCTCCATTAAGCCCTTGTAAACTATCTCGGTTTGTGGTGTCGTCATCACCAACCTTCAGAGCTATACGGTAAGCCCTGCTGGCACATCTTCTCCTGCCAAATCATTCAAGATCATTTCAATATTTACTCCCAAGGCTTTTCTGAGTCTTTTTCTTGCATCCCATATGTGTTTCACTAGAAAATGTCACTGGCAGACTGGTTCTATTCTTTTTTTCATTCTCGTTCATTCTCTCACTTATTCTCCCCCTTTTCTTTGTTTCTTTAAGAATTAAGAGAAACTTTGTTACTGAGAGTCCCCAGCTAAATTGGGGTTCCAGCACGAGGGCAGCTAGCAATCCTGCCCTAATGGGAAATGTAGGGAAGCTCTATGTGGGTGTTTGCAGTGGGCCTTTCAGGGGATGCTTCTTTTACTTGGCTGATGACCTAGTGCCTAGTAGTCTGATCAGTGACCAAAAATGGGTAGAGAGATGGTCCCTCACGTGGGAAACTTATTTAAGCCAGCAGATGCCCTATGGCTTTTGTCTGACCTGCATCCAGGTTATACCTGCCCAACCATTGCCCTGGCACTGGGAGCCCAACCTTGAGCTCTCCCTGGCTTCCTGGGAGAAACCCAGCCTGGGGCAGCCCCTGGTTCCTCAGATGGAAGGTGCAAATCCAATATACCACCACCATCATAGGAAACAAGTTCCAAGATTTTTATTTACAGAGACTGAGTAGGGAGAGCACAATGAGTCAAGAACAGTCTTCATCCCTGGGTCACATCAGGCAAGAACGAAGAGTCAGGCAGAGAGAGACAGAGAGGGCAGCCAGCAGTATATGTAAAGGAATAGGGTGTGGGGCACTTTCAGTTCACAGGCAAATGCCTGACTGGTTCATTTAAAGGAATCAATGAGAAAGCAGGGAGCCCTGGTATGCAGAAGAGATGCCTCTAGGTTCTTATCTCTGGCCACGTCTTGAGCCATTTGGGTGTGGTGTAGAACCAGAAACTGTGTCAAGGGTGATCGAGCTCTGCTTCTGGTATAACAAACTTAAATTTGTATTCAAAATGGATGCCAAGACAACATAAAATTATAAGAATTCACTGCAATTACCCAAATCGGCCCCGTTCTTCCAAGATGGCTTTTCTCTTAGTGTACTCAGTGTAAATGCGTAATTACTATAGAACATATTCAAATGGGATAATTTGTTTTTTAAATTACAGCCATAGGCTCATCTGGTTTTGCGTTCTTTCTCTTTTCCTTACTATCTAAGGTAATCAGATTTACACTGCCGCGTATATTGACTCCTGTTGTTCTTGTGAGATGTGTGACATGTTATTTTACGGTACTTAACTCATGTGCACTGACAGCCAGACACCTACTGGAAATAACAATTAAAGGCATAAATAACACACATCTGCATGTGTTCTAGCACTCGCCCACATATTAACACTGCTTACCACTTTACAGATTAACTTCTCTTCGGCAGTGTGATAAGCATTTGGTTTTAAAGAGTTTAGCTTTCCTTCCTGTGGAGATTTTGGCATATATTTTATATAATTGTCTATTTTTGTGAGTTGGGCATGTGTGGTTGTGTGTATACCCACGCGAGCGTGCACTTCAATAACTGAACATTCAGGAAAGGGAGGCACTCCCCACCCTATTCTCTTATTGCAGCGCCTGCCTGCCTACCTGCATAGTTTTTACAACATGAAGCATGACTCATTGGTAATCCCCGCTGATATAAAATTCATAGGCCCGTGTGCTTCCTTCTGAAGGCAGCAATTTGCATTTCTATAGAGCTTTGAAAGAATAGGAGAGAGTTATTAACTGTTATTATTTGCTGACCACCCACAGCACTTACAGTGGGGTACAACAGACAAGAAGGGGGAAGGTCAGCTCTTTAATATGTATGTGTAACTAGCTCAGAGTCGCTGGAAGCATCTTGGTGGCACTTTAATTAGCAGCTTCCAGGGTCAGAGGACTCTAGAAAGCTTCGCAACATCTACTCTGAGCCCATGGAAACTGTCACTTCACAGACTCATGAGACATGAGGGCTGGCGGAGAACAGCTGTGAATCCCTCTGCTTCTCTGTGAAACAGGATGGTTAGCTCTACCTCACCCCTACTTTGTAGAGCTTGGGACTGGGACTCTCCATGAATACTATTGGCATCTGCTGAGCATCACACATAAGTATTAAATGCTTATTTCCGGCCAGGTACAGTGGCTCATGCCTATAATCCCAGCACTTTGGGATGCCGAGGCAGGTGAATCATCTGAGGTCAGGAGTTCGAGACCAGCCTGGCCAACATGGTGAAACCCCATCTCTACTAAAAATACAAAAATTAGCCAGTCATGGTGGTGCATGCCTGCAGTCCCAGCTACTTGGGAGGCTGAGGCAGGAAAATCGCTTGAATCTGGGAGGTAGAGGTTGCCGTGAGCTGAGATCACACCACTGCACTCCAGCCTGAGCAACAGAGCAACACTCAGTCTAAAAAAAGAAAAAGAAATGCTTATTTCCTCTCAAGAAAATAGAAGTGAGGGAGGAAAGGATGAACTCACTGATTGAAGAGATGGTGCTGCAGTGGATGGCATTATAATGGCAGGGAGAGAATGGAGCCGGAACAGAAGCCTGAGCAAGAAGCTCCTGTGGTAGTGAAGTCAGACTGGAATCGAAAGCCAGCACTTGGTAGAACTAGGAAGAGAACAAAAAGATGTTTTTCCTTTGTTTTGTTTTGTTATTTTAAAAAAGCATAGCTTCTAACATGTATTTAGAACATCCTAATTTTTTTTTTCTAAAAACCTTTCAAATATTTCTAAATGGCAGAGCATGAAGTCACAGAGTTTTCTGTTGATTTTTTGGAGGATAATAGATGAATGAGCAGGTTGCAACAGGTTATAAAAAACTACTCTTTCCAAACAATACCCAGGAGTCTAGCATTAGAGATAAGAGTAAAGCCTTCCGTACTAAGATACATCACAACATGATCATATTAAAACAAAAAATCTAGGCCAGCCATGGTGGTTCACACCCCAGCACTGTGGGAGGCTGTGGTGGAAGGATTACTGAGTCCACAAGTTGGAGACCGGCCTGGGCAACATAGTAAGACCTCGTCTCTACAAAAAGTAAACAAAATTAACCTGGGCATAGTGGGGTGCACCTGTAGTCTCAGCTACTCAGGAGGCTGAAGTGGGAAAATCTTGTGCCCTAGAGGTCAAGGCTGCAATGAGCCAAGATCCCACCAGTGCACTCCAGCTGTGTGACAGAGTGAAACCCTGTCTAAATAAATAAACATCTAGATATCTACATGTCCAATGACAGGGAAATGTTTAGTGATATCTATATGATGGGATTATTAGACAACCATAGAATTATGCTTTCAAGTCATTTTAATGAACTAGGGAAATGCTTGCTATATAATGTTAAGTAAAAGAATCATGATAGAAAACTGTACCTGCAGTTTGATTTTATTTATAAGATATCTATGCACATATACTCATACTGGAAGGAAACACATCAAATTGTCAATAACATATCTCCCGATGGGGAAGTTATGGATGATTTTAATTTTCTTCTTAAAGAAAGATTATTTTTCTAATCTTTCCATGATGAATGCATTGTACTACGAAAATCAGAAAATACAAAAAAATTTTAAATTCCAGGCCAGGCACTGTGGCTCATGCCTGTAATCCCAACACTTTGGGAGGCCAAGTCAGGTGGATCACTGGAGGTCAGGAGTTTGAGATCAGCCTGGCCAACATGGTGAAACACTGTCTCTACTAAAAATACAAAAATTAGCTGGGTGTGGTTATTGTGACTGTAATCCCAGCTACTGGGGAGACTGAGGCAGGGGAATCACCTGAACCCAGGAGGTGGAGGTTGCAGTGAGCCGAGTTTGTGCCACTGCACTCCAGCCTGGGCAACCGAGTGAGACTCCATCTCAAAAAAAAAAAAAAAATTAAATGCCTGGCCTACTGTGAAGAGATGATTCAACCCATCAGCAGAACAAACATTCACTTGGATGATAGAAATTTCAGGTTTTATAAAAGTCCATCTTACCCAAAAATCACTTCCACCAGTATCCTGCAGGTACCCAAAATTCCCACAATTAGAGATTTACCCCACAACAGATTTTGAGCAGACCGTATATATTGTATAATCCTATTTTTTGTTGTTTTTTTATAGGAGCATATATTTTCATGTCTGTTTATTATTTATTCATCTTACTATACATATGTTTGAAACTGACCCAAATCAATTTGTGCACAATCCTCAGATTGTTCTTGATAGCTGTTGCCTGTAACAATTAGAAGTGGGGAATAGTTATGATGTCTTCTCCTACAACTCCTCACGAGGCAGTGCAATGAAAGCAGGTCTCAGACGGGCTTTTGCTGAGGGAACAAAAATTTTATTAGCAGGCAGGCACAAACATAGTCACCATCTCCCCTTGTAAGACCAAGTGCCAGTTCTCTGTTCCTTTAGACACTCCAACTGACCTTGTATTAAAGGTTCATCAGAGGCAGATGTGACAATAGTCTACCTACAGTACTCAGTAAACCTAGTTGGAAGTAAATGATAAAATTATCCCTTTTAAATGCACAGAGGACAGAACGGACTCTTAGACCTAACATGCCATGCAAAGTGTACAGAATTGGACTTAACTAGACTCTTGTTCCCTATTCACCAAGGACAGGAGTGCCTATATAATATTTCTAGCCAATTCACCCATCTTAATCTCTAGTAATTTTACTAAGGAAAAAATATCTCTAGTATCCATTATACTAAATAAATTAAAAAAATAACTGGAAAGCTTGCAGTGTGCTCTAGGTTCTTCTAGAGTGTGGCCTTCTAATTAGTTTTTTATTGGTAACTAATCATCTCTGGAGTATTTGCCTTGACTAGGGCATGTCAAAGGTTAACTAATCAGCCCTAAGGTATCGATTAAAGCTAAAATACAGATATTCAGTATTTTAGAATAAATTATAGACCATATAATGACATGCATTTTTTAAAGTCTGAAAGAATAACCAGCTAATTATTATTAGTGGTTATCTCTAAAAGAATGGAATTAAGAAGACAGAACATTTTTCTTGGCACTCTTTGGTGTTATTTGAAGAAAAAAAGCAAATATTACCTTTGTGATATAAATATACTAATAAAAGTTGTTAAAGGCTAGGATCAATAATAAATGGAGATTTATTTGTTTGAATTAAAGGTTTACCTCTGCCCACCTTCAGAAGAACACAGCAGTGTGCCAGGTGTGTTGCAAAAGCACAGGATGAATAAGGCATGTCTTTCTACAAAGTGAATTTTGCTAGAAATTTTAGAAGGGTTAGGCCAACTAATTTAAAGGGTAGGCAATTTAAAACAGATTTTAAGAACTTTCCCTCAAGACTTCTTTCCCCAAAGTCTTCTTTCCCCCAGACTTACTCCCTTACCTCCTGGTATGGCTGTGTCAGATTTTGGCTATGTCCCCACCCAAAATCTCATCTTGAATTATAATACCCATAATCCTCACATGTCAAGCATGGGACCAGGTGGAGGTAACTGGATCATGGCGCAGTTTCCCCCTTGCTGTTCTTGTGATATTAAGTGAGTCTCACGAGATCTGATGGTTTTATAAGCTTCTGGCATTTCCCCTGCTTGCACCCATTCTCTCTCCTGCCACCCTGTGAAGAGGTGTCTTCTGCAGTTACGATTGTAAGTTTCCTAAGACCTCCCAAGCCATGCAGAACTGTGAGTCAATTAAATCTCTTTTCTTTGTAAATCACCCAGTCTTGGGTATTTCTTTATAGCAGCATGAGAACTGACTAATACACCTTCCATCCTACCTCCCTGAGCCCCTTTAGAGATACTCATTCACTTTTTTCTATCATTAGAGGATTTTAGTGGGAATGTTTGAAGAACAATGCTCAATTTTATTATTTTCTATTAATACTTGTGAATTAGCAGACTCTCAGAAATCATTATCAATCATTTACCTACAAGGGCCAGAGAATAACTGAAAAAGATGAGTAACTGGTGGCAGTTGGCGGTTGGGGGAGTTGAGAAGGAAATGCGTGAAGGAGAGGAAGAAAGAATAGCCTGAAATTCAGGTAAACTGAGAAGGGGTACCCTGAACCCTGGGGACAGCCAAGCCATTAGCCCTCTGGGGACTGGAGCTCTAAAAAGGTGCACAGAAGGAATGAAACAGAGAAGGAGGAAGTGGAGCCAAGAGGTCAGGGAGCATTAACACCAATTAATTTTCCTTCCCAATCTTATCCTTTCCCAGGAAAAATACAGACATACGTTTAGCAGCAGTCGGGGCTACGTCAGTTGTAAGATTTGCTGCCAATGATACACATCTGTCAGCTTATTTGCATCAAGCAAAAGAGCTGAAGCTACAATTTGTGTTCATGATAAATGAATATTTGGAAGACATTTGCTTTCCTCCATCTTTTGCTTACTTAAGCATCATGCAGATACAAAAGACACTGCCAGAATTTGCTTAGACAACACTGAACATGGGGGTATGTGCGAGAAGGGAGAAAATCACTATGAAATATTGCCACTTTCACTGCAATTCTGGACCCATCATTTTAAATTGTGAAACGCCTGCTGCTGCACGTGAGAAGCAGGAGCCCTTCCTGATTTGAAGGCATTGGCAGGAGGCTTCATTTGTCAGGGAAGGAAAAATGCATAATTCAAAGCGAAAGTCACCTGGCCCTGATAAACTGAAACAAATGAAGCAAAACTTCATTCTTTGGTTCAACGCCAAGGAACCAATCCTGTACCTCCAGATAGGGCAAGTTTTTCCCCCCATTTCTTACTCCCTGTTAGGTGCTCTAAGCACCTAATGAAGGAAGAGAGATGAGAGTTGACATCAGAACATCATCAGCATAACTGCTTTTGTGTATTTGACTCCAGTGGTCTTAGGGTTTCCATCTGTTTCACTCGCTCTTGCCCTCTCTCCCTCTTCCTCTGCACAAAGGCAGATTTAATTCTGTGTCCCTGTGTCTGAATGATTATAAGCCACTCCAGAATGTTTGCTTGCTTCTCTGATATTCCTCTCTTTCCCCTGCCTTTTCTTTGCTTCATCACAATTTCTGTCCCAATACCCCCCACCCTCTGCCACCACAAATCCAAAGTTTAATTCAGGTAGCGAGCACATGACAATGAATCACCATTCATCCATCCCCTATCTTTTTTACAAATATTTATTTACAGCCTCTTATAGATGAGATGCTTAAGAAGGGAGAAAAAGCACTCCCTGCCCCCATCCCCACTTTTGCAATCTATATTCCTAAGAGATTCTGAAAACTCTGCCCCTAAAGTGACTATAAGCTGTTCACAGTTGTTATCTGTATAGATTTATAAAGAGAAGGTATTACATAAAAATTACAAATCTATTCTTACGATGCTCAGTGATCCCTGGCTGAATGCAACTCTCCTCCTTCAGCAGCTAAGTAAAATGAGCCAGCTGAGCAAATAGAATCTGGTGCCCATGGCAACATGCATTACTGCTTTGAACTTGTCAATCTGTCACTAGGAAGTCACATTAATGGGATGTTTTTCTGCTACAAATAGCTTTTGTTTTCACATTTTAATTACAGGGCTAGATTTTTCTTGATTTCTAAATTCTTCAAAGACCTAGGTAAAAAGGAAAATAAAAAGTAAAGTTGTATCAAAAAATGTCTTTGAAATTCCAAGCAGCCTTTTAGTTGGGAGAAGGAGGGGTAAAAGGGAGAGACCATGTATATTTGTCCCCATGCTTCCAGCGACATGACCAGAAAGCCAAAGGCTTAAGCAGATACTTTACCATTTTGCTTCTTTTGGATAGTTTCCTCATCTGAACAACAACAACAAAAAAGACATCTTCCCCACAAGAGTGTTATGAGGTTTAATTAAGGATAACTGCTAAGGATTATCAATTAATATTGCTAGTTAGTGCTGGATAGGGGAGCCTCCCTTTCCCCTTAGGCCCTGAGCTACTTTATTCAGTCATTATAGGCCAGAAAAAATGTTCATTTTTTTACATCTTTAATTGCTTAAGGGTAGTCCGTGGTCGTAGAAGTTTATGAACACATTTTCTGAACAAATTAGTAAGTTCATTAAAAGAGCTAAATTAGAATTAATTTCCACTACTGAGAAAGCTGGGGAAACAGGAGGTGGCAACTATGTACTGCTGTGTTTTCCAAGGGAAACTCCAAGGAAGAAAGAGTTGGACAAGATAGAAAGAAACCACGAACATTTCTTTTAAGTTGCAAATCTTAGTACTCTTCCTTCTGACTTCAAAACTAGCTATACGTTAAAAGGCGGGGAGGAACCACTCTGATTAAAAAAAAGACAGTTGGTAAACTGAGTTGTGAAAGTCTATCTCTGTAACTCTTTCTAAATCTTATCATTCTGATTTCCGAAAAGTGTGAAAAGAATAAATCTATGCAAGATGTTTTAAATTCACTCCCAGGCCCTGGATTTACTCACTTTGCCCTCCAGCAGGTGTTTGATTGAGATATAGATACACAAAGAACTGTATATGCTGAATGAGCGCAGTTTGATGAGTCTGGACATCTGCACTAACCCATGATACCAGGACTGCAATAAAGGTAGTAGACAGACGCAGCACCTCCCGTAGATTTTCCTTAGGACATTGTTGCCAGAGGAAATCAAACCAGCCTCAGCTACTTCCTAACAGTCAATGCCTCCTGAATAGTGCCTCCCAGTAGAACAAAACATCTACAGGGTTCAGAATTCATTGTTGGAAGAACTGGACCCATGGGTCCAGTTTGGTCATGTCGCGGGAAGTATGGGGACAAACATACATGGTCTCTCCTTTCTACCCCACCTCTCCCAACTAACAGGCTGCTTGGAATTTCAAGGACATTTTTTGAAACAACATTATTTTTTATTTTCCTTTTTGCCCGGGTCTTTGAATAATTTAGAAATCAAGAAAAATCTAGCCCTGTAATTAAAATGTGAAAACAAAAGCTATTTGTAGCAGAAAAACATCCCATTAATGTGATTTCCTTGTGACAGATTGACAAGTTCAAAGAGTGCAAGCAGAGGACAGCCATTCCTGCTCCCCTCAGTGACTCACACTGGCTCTCACAGCTTGCTCTTCTGTGTCCTTGAAGGAAACCCTAAGCAGGCCCTGTATATTTTCAGGTCAGTCTCAGGTAATTTAAAGCCCTCTGAGCATTTTAGGCAATAAAATATCTGACCAAATTTACTACTAACACTTTAGTCTTTTATCCAGTTTTGCTCTCTTCTTCCTTCCTCAGGCCAAAAATCCTGCAGTGGAGAAGTGCAGAACGTCCCACTTCTTTCTCATCCTTGCTATACTTAGTATGACACTCTGGGACCTCTGGATGGAGCCACAGTGAGAGAAGAAGGAGGAGTGAGAAGGTCCCAAAAGCCTTTACACCTGGGTACAGTTGTAATCTTGCCTTGGGGCCCACTGGGCTGAGAAAATGGCCCAAGAGAACTCTTGTGGAGGACTTCAGTAGTATCTTTAGAGGCCACTCCCCATGACTCAAAGGATCTCTTCTCTGTAGTTCCTTTGATGCTGGGGGACTCCTCCAGCAGGTGCTGTTCGACTTCCTGCTCAGCCCCCAGTACTCTGCTCTTATGTTGGGGTCACTTTGACCTGCAAAGCATTCCTCTAGGATGAAGACCCTCTCAAGGCAACCCAGTCCAGTTGCCTTCCACAGTATCCATATCTAGCCAGATACTGATGCACCCCTGCTCCCCAAACCCTGGAAGAAGAGGCCATCCCCAGCACAGTCCTGTCTCCTTCCCCGAAGTCCTGGGACAGCTCTAGCCATACCCTCTCCCATGAGATCTTTCAACAGCGGTCAGATTTCAGTTTTCCTGAAGTGCATGTTGGGTGGGGACAACAGAGCCAGGTTAAGTGTCTACAAAGTCATCCTCACTCTGCATCTTCCTTGCTTCTCTTCTGTAGACCTGAGGTGGTCATTGGAACAATGGCGGCAGAACCAGAGGTCGCATGTCTTTGCATGTCTGGTCCATTGCTTTAGACTGTGAGAGTACTTGACACCGCTGTATTGCTCCCAGCCTTGTGGCCTCGGCCTTCCTCTGACACAACAGGAAGTGTTGCATTTAGTATCCTGTTACAAGAAGTTGTTTTTGCTTGTTTGGGGCTTTTGATAATAAGATGTCCAATGATGCAGAAATACAATAAATAATATACATGTATATGATGGGGGTTGTGGCAAAGTGAGACTTCTGAAGTGTCCTGAAGGATATGAACAAATTTGCACAAGTAGCTCAGAGGCCTTCTAAGAAAGAAAGGATCAAGGCCGGGCGCAGTGGCTTACGCCTGTAATCCCAGCACTTTGGGAGGCCGAGGCAGGTGGATCACAAGGTCAGGAGATCAAGACCGGCCTGGCCAACATGGTGAAACCCCGTCTCTACTAAAAAATACAAAAATTAGCCGGGTGTGGTGGTGGGCGCCTGTAGTCCCAGCTACTCGTGAGGCTGAGGCAGGAGAATTGCTTGAACCCGGGAGGCGGAGGTTGCAGTGAGCTGAGATCATGCCACTGCACTCCAGCCTGGGTGACAGAGTGAGACTCAAAAAAAAAAAAAGAAAGAAAGAAAGAAAGGATCAAAACTCCAATACTTTATATCAAGATTCACCACTGAAATCTGTGAACTGCATTGGTACCAACCAAACTTAAGGGGCAAAGAAGGCCGAAAGGCCCCTTGATTTAAAAACAAAAAAAGAAGAAGAAAGAAAGAAAGAGAGAGGGAGGGAGGGGGGGAGGAAGGAAGGAAGGAAGGAAGGAAGGAAGGAAGGAAGGAAGGAAGGAAGGAAGGAAGGAAGGAAGGGAAAGAGAAAGAAAGAAGGAAAGAGAAGGAAAGAAAGAAAGAAAGAAAGAAAGAAAGAAAGAAAGAAAGAAAGAAAGAAAGAAAGAAAGAAAGAAAGAAAAGAGAAAGAAAGAAAGAAAAGAAAGAAAGAGAAAGAGAGAGAGAGAGAGAAAGAAAAGAAAAGAAAAAGAAAATAACCAAGAGAGAGGAAAAGAGCCTGTGAGCTAAGCCTAGCATCAAGTCAGGCAGTCAGTGAGGGTACTGATGTTAGGTCTTATCTGAAGATGACTCCAGCATTTCTAGGGCAGAGTTCCAAAGATCCTTGTCCTTGGAGAATTTGGAAACTCACAGTTTTATTTTCCTCATATCGATAAGCCTCAATGTGAAATGGAGTATTTGATTTACTGAAACATGATTGTTTAATAGCTCACACAATTCAGCCCTTAGATGAGAAAGTATATGTTAATATCCATGATTTCCAATAAATATAGCCATTAGATTCACGACAACCTGGGACAACTGAAAGCCATAATCCATAATCTAGGAATTGACATTAGAGGAGAAGAACTTTCCAGGTAATGCCAGTCATTAAACCTGATGAAGTACTAGAAGATACTGACCTCCTAATATATATGCTATGAAAAGTGACACAAGGCCAGGCACAGTGACTCATGCCTGTAATCCCAGCACTTTGGGAGGCCGAGGCAGGCAGATCACCTGAGGTCAGGAGTTCAAGACCGGCCTGGCCAACATGGTGAAACCCCATCTCTATAAAAATACAAAAAAAAAAAAAAGCCAGGCATGGTGATGTGTGCCTGTAATCCCAGCTACTCAGGAGGCTGAAGCAGGAGAATCTCTTGAGCCCGGGAGGTGGAGGATGCAGTGAGCTAAGATTACATCATTGCACTCCAGCCTGGGCAACAGAGTGAGACTCAGTCTCAAAAAAAAAAAGAAAGAAAGAGAGAGAGAGAAGAAGGAAGGAAGGGAGGGAGAGAGGGAGGGAGGGAGGGAGGGAAAGAAAGAAAAAGAAAGAAAGAAAGAAAGAAAGAAAGAGAAAGAGAGAGAGAAAGAGAAAGAAAAAAAAGAAAGAAAGAAAGAAAAGAAGGAAGGAAGAAAGGAAGAAAGAAAGAAAAAGAAAGAGAAAGAAAGAAAGAAAGAGAAAGAAAGAAAGAAAGACAGACAGAAAGAAAGAAAGAAAGAAAGAAAGAAGGAAAGAAAGAAAATAAAAGTGACACAATAAAGATGCCATCGTTGGTTGCTTCCATCCTACTTCCTGCCAAGAAGATTGACAATTCACCTGCTGTTCTGGGGATTTGGCTCCCTGCTGATCTCTTTCTTCCCTGTAAGTGCTGTGAAGATGCTGGCTAGAACTAGCAGTATTCTGAGTAGCATTTTTAATGCGAACATTTGATCTTCCAGAAGAATGTTTGTTCTATATTAGGATGTCCGTAGACACCACAGACACCTAAGGAAGAGTTTTGCAACCAAAGGTAGTAGAAATATCATTAATGGGATGAGTGACAGGGTGAAGACTTTCAATGGCCATTAGTCACTGTGGAAGAATCAGGGAAGTCCTACAATAAATAGGCCTTTTTAATAATGTCTGTCCCCACATACTCTGAATTTATTGGGCCACAATATTGAAATATTGTGGAAATGTTCACAAGCATGCCAATTTAGAAGACATGTTTAGCATATTACCTTTCCAGAATAGCTAATTGCCACCTGGCTGAAAAATGGATCATAACCTCAGCTCTACAGAATTGTGAGAATGAGATGGCTGATGTGATAATGCTTGGCACTGTACCTAATACATAAAAGCTGCTCAGTGAGCACAGTATTTGATGAACCCAAATAGGAATCCAAATCTATGTGAGGAAACAGGACACTGCAAAGGTATATTTCAAAATATACCAGGTGCACCCAAGAAAGACAGGCCCCAGGCAACCAGGCACAACCGTACACCCAAAAGCAAGGCAGGGGAAACCAGTGAGGAAAATAGAAGGAAAATCTCAGCCTTCCCACAGTGGAACTTAGGCTAGCACTCGTTCTACCCTCTGGTGCCTCCTTCTAATTTAATCCTCTCTTTTATGGCCCACTCCAAAGGGCAAAAGCATGCATGAGGCACAAATAATAGCTAACAATAGAAAGACAGCAACAGAACATAGAAGGAAAAGAAAAAATCTGTAGATCATTTTACACCACACTGCAGCATCCAGGCTGTACACAGCTTTACAGCAAAGCACGGCCCCCATCTAGTGGGGAAGCAGAGATGTCTAACATTGGTATTTGCAAATGTGAAACCCTCCTCCACCCTCCATATTAAATTTGGCAGCTGTTCCAAAGCTATACACCAACCAAATCATGCTTGACAATCATATTTGTTTCTGGCTACTTAATTCATTCATTTAGTCCAGTAATAGATATTAACAACACTATATTCCCTACAGCAATGCAAACAATTACAGACATTTGTAATGTTCCAGCTTCTGCTGTGTCACAAATGCTAATACATCAGTGAAATTAAATGAAAAAAACCCTGTCCCTCAGGCAGTAAGTTAAATAGAATAAGGGTGATTTTATCTTCTTTCCTAGTAATAGTGAAAAAAATAAAGAATTTGACAATTTTGAAAAAAAGTTTTCACCCTTGGGCAACATATTTTTTAATCCAGCTGATTAAAACAAATGATACATCTTAAACTGCAATTAGGACAATATATACCAAGTGATTTTTATAAGAAATAATAGCACTAAGACTGCAAAGTTACTCTTTACATGGTAGTTTATTATAGAAAATACTTCAAGATAAGTGAAAAACAGCAACTGACCACCCAGTCGCAGTCAACAAATAAAATTAAGTATCTGAGACTTTAGTCTACAGTTTCCCATCACTACTCAGAGTAAATGGAAAAATAAAAGAGACTTTGGCAAATATGTGACTACATACCACCAATACAAGAGCTTTCTAGCCAATTAGTAGTATGCTTCTTTCTGAAATGAAATTGAATGTAATGTTTCTGCATTTTTATTATGCAGCAGCAACTATATAAACTGTTACAAATCAACTTCTAATTAAAAGCTTTAGGCTATCAATAACAAAATGATAATCATTTTTAATAATGTGGTGCTTATAATTCAGTGGAAAAGTAGTAGGAAGAAAGTAAAGTCAGAGAGTGTAATAAAAAGAAAGCTTTAAACAAACTGCAACAACAGAGTTTAGAGAGTAAGAAGTTTGGTTATAACCATAATAGAGAATAAATTCATAGTCTTTTATGATGTTCTGTGCCTTTAAGATAGCAAGACCACACAACATCCTCAGAAATGAGAATGGAAAGAGGGATGAGGAGACTTTGAGCCTAAAGACATTCATGCAAGTAGGAGGGGTGGTCAATAATAGGAGAAGAGATGAGTTTTGTAGTTAATGGAGTGCTGCTCAAAGTGGAAGCAAGTTGAAAAAGAGATCACCAAAGTTTAGTGACAATCAACACAGATGAAGTAGTGTTATTGCTGCTGAGAATAACATCAAATGGGAGAAGTGCATAAAATTCAAGTAGTAGAAATTCTCCAGAAAAAAAGACAGACACATTTGTAAAGGCATGATATTCAGTCTGGGAGTGGTTGCTCACACCTGTAATTCCAGCAATTTGGGAGGCCAAGGCGGACGGATCACTTGAGGCCGGGAGTTTGAGACCAGCCTGGCCAACATGGCAAAACCCTGTCTCTACTAAAAATACAAAAATTAGCTAGGCATGGTGGTACACGCCTGTAATCCCCACGACTCAGGAGGCTGAGACATGAGAATCGCTTGAACTAGGGACGCAGAGGTTGCAGTGAGCCAAGATCACACCACTGCACTCCAGCCTGGGCAACAGCGTGAGATCCTGTCTCAAAAGAAAAAAAAAGACATGATATTGGTAATTGATTCAAAAAGTGACTTCAAGAGAGTGTGAGTGAATAAGATTCAAAATTGATGTTACATAATTGATAAGGCATATTATTGGGTATAAATTTGTTCCATGACATTCTGGTCCAAGAACCTAACTTTCCAAATCAACTTAAATCTGGTTTGGATCTCCCACCTACCTGCTGATGGGATGGTCAACATCACCATTATGGATGCACCTGCCATCCCTCTGAGAAATCTACAGGAATCCTAGGACTAACACAATAATAGCAAAATTGGGCAGGCCTGGCCCTTAGTCCACATCTGTCATCATTGTTCCTGATCCTCTTGCTGTTGCCTGCATTGCCATCAAGCACAGAACTTCCATCCTTAGGACACTTTATGAGTTTCCTCTTGCAGCTGTAACAATGTGCCACATACTTAGTGGACAAAAACAACACAAATTTATTAATTAGAGTTCCAAAGGTCAGAAGTCCACAGTGGGCCTCAGTGGTCTCAAGTCAAGGTGTCAGGAAGGCCCATGTTCCTTTCTAGAGACCATGGGAGAGAATTCATTTTCTTACCTTTTCCAGCTTCAAGAGGCTGCCTGTATTCCCCAGTTAGTGGCCCCTTCCTCCATCTTCAAATCCAGCAAGGGCAGCTCCCATCTTTCTCAGGATGATGCCATCTCCCAGAGATTCTAACTCTTCTGCTTCCCTCTTTCCCATTTAAAAACCCTTGTGATTACACTGGGTCCACACGGATAATCCAGAATAATCTCCTTATTTTGAAGCCATCTGATTAAACAAACTTAATTCCATCTGCCACCTTAATTCCCCCTTTCCAGGTAACCCAACATATTGCAGGTTCTAGGAATTAGGACATGGACATCTTTGGAGGATGATGATTTGCCTACTACAAGCTCTACAATAGAAACCTCACATGGCAATCCTCTTCTAGTGCTTTCCAATCTCTTTTTTTACATCAGGGAATACAGTAAAAATGAAAAAAATTTTACAGCACACTGAGGCAACTGGATAACCCTGTCAGGCCATGGCACAATATTTTGGGAGCCCTATACCCTACACTGACCACAGGATTGGTCACAGGCGTTACTACTGCTCTTAAGGCTGAGGCACTTAAGGAACAAATCACAGGCATGCATGTGCCATCTCTATGGAATCCTCCAGCGTAGCTGAGTGGGAGGAAAACCCTGCCATTCATTAATCAGATACCCTGCGTCCTTCCAACCTCTGGGGATTTTTCTCTCCACCTGGGCAGCAGTTTCTATCTTGAGATATAAACATTAGCTTCCCTTGTGCTTCTTTCTCCTTCCTTCTATGGGGAAACTCAGTGTAACTCCTTGTTGCTCTTGACACTTGATAAAGGGTCCATGTGAGTGGCAAGTGCTAGAATTCAATTCAAATTGGCTTAAGTGAAAAGGAGACTTTTTTGTCTCACATAACTGAAGTGTTCAAGGAAAGATGGCTTCAGGCATAGCTGGATCTAGGGCTAAATGGCTCTGAAATCCTCTATGAAGCTCTTTTTCAGGTCCCATAAAGTAGCCATTGGTGATATCAGGTTCACATCAGTCTTTTCTGTTAGCAGTCCCAGTTGAAACATACTTTATAGATTGTCTAAACATGAATTCATAGAGACTTCTTTTGACCTCCTATATGACCAATTTGAAAATATTCTAGAAGTGGAGGAAAAGAAAGAATTGTTTTGTTTGTAACTAACAAATAGGGGAAATTTTCGGTATACAATTTATTATGGCTTGAAAATGAAATTTCAGTTGCATGTCACTGTGCCAATACAAGCAGCTCAGAGGAATTGAGACAGGGAGGAGTTGCTCTTTTAAAGGTCCTCAGCTGAGCATGGTGGCTCATGCCTGTAATCCCAGCACTTTGAGAGGTGGAGATGCAAGGGTTACTTGAGGCCAGGAATTCAAGACCAGCCTGGGGAACATAGTGAGACTGTCTCTACAAAAGAAGAACATAAAAATGAAAAAATTAGCCAGGTGTGGTGGCATATGCCTTGCAGTCCAGGCTGAGGCTGAAGGATGGCTTGAACCCAGGAGTTCAAGATTGCAGCGAGCTGTGATCATGATCATGCCACTGCCCGGCTGACTGTCTCTGAAAAAAAAAAAAAAAAAGATAACTAAAAGTCCTTAAAAAATAAACTCACAGAAAAGGTGTCTACATAAAAAGAGTTCATACTTGACTTTAACTTTCTAACAAGGTAAAAGTCTTTTTTCTTTTAAGTTCCCCTCTGATCTCATAACTGAGGGGATGTGTCCTAGTTTTCTAAGTATCTCAAGATCCACCAGTGTTGATATATAAACTGATTTTGTTTCCTTCCAATCATAATTCCTTATAAGATAGTATCTCTGACAGTTTGGACAATGGCATTTGAACAGAAAATTATTTTCTCACACTAAAATATCTGGAAGAAAAATAATGATAGAAAAATTATAGAAAAAGAGATGTTATCATTTGGGATTAAAAAAGCATTTTGCGAGCTGGGCACGGTGGATCATGCCTATAATCCCAGCACTTTGGGAGGCCAAGGTGGGTGGATCACCTGAGGCCAGGAGTTCCAGACCAGCCTGGCCAACATGGCAAAACCCCGTCTCTACTAAAAACACAAAAATTAGCCAGGTGTGGTGGTGCACACCTGTAATCCCAGCTACTCAGGAGGCTGAGGTAGGAGAATCTCTTGAACCCAAGAGGCGGAGGTTGCAGTGAGCCGAGGTCACATCATTGCATTCCAGCCTGGGCTATAGGGCAAGACTCCATCTCAAAAAAAAAATTTTTTTTTTAAATGTAAAAAAAATTTGTGGATGACTAAATCTAAATCCCAATATCTTTATTAACAGATATCATTTATTTGGTGTAAGGAATATGTCCCAATGCAGATGAATCTATTTTATCATATAAGTAAAGGATTTTGTAATGTTTCAGAAAATCAAATTATGAGATATACACATATGACATCTAATTTGCTTATTCACTAAATAGTTATGGAAAATTAACCCTATACCAGTCACAGATATAGGCACTTGAGACACAACAGTGAAATATTCCTACCTCCAAGTAGCTTATATTCTATCAGGAGGAACCAGATAATAACATAATAAGTAATCAAATAAGGTGATAAGTGTCATGTGAAAATAAAAACAGAGTAAGATAAAGGGATGGAGAATGTGAGAGAGGAGGGACACAGTGTGGTATTAAATAGGGTGGCCAGCAAGGCCCCATTGAAGAGATGACAGGTGAGCCAAGACTGGAAGAAGCTAAAGGGATTGGCTGTATAATGGAAGAATGCTCCAAACAGAGGGACCAGCTTGTGCAAAGACCCTGAAGAGAAAGCATGCCTGGCATGTTCCTGGAAGACTGAGGATTCCTGTCTGGCTAGTACAGAATGAAGAAGGGTGTGATGGTTAATATTGAGTGTCAACTTGACTGGATTAAAGGATGCAAAGTATTGTTCCTGGATGTTCTGTGAGGGTATTGCCAAAGGAGATTAACATTTGAGTCAGTGGACTGGGAGAGGCAGACCCATCCTCAGTCTGGGTGGGCACCATCTAATCAGCTGCCAGTGCAGCTAGAATAAAGCAGGCAGAAGAATATGGAAGAGTAGACTTGCTGAGTCTTCTGGCCTTCATCTTTCACCTGTGCTGGATGCTTCCTGCCCTGGAACATAAGACCCCAAGTTCTTCAGCTTTTAGAGTCTTGGACTTATACCAGTGGTTTGCCAGGGGCTCTCGAGCCTTTGGCCACAGATTGATCCACCACTGGCTTCCTTGCTCCTCACCTTGCAGACAGACTATCATGGGACTTCACCTTGTGATCGTGTGAGTCAATTCTCCTTAATAAAGTCCCTTATTTATAATATATACCCTATTAGTTCTGTCGCTCTAGAGAACCCTGACTAATACAAAGGGGAAAAGCAGGCAAAGATAAAATCGGTGAGGTAAAGGGAAGGTAAGCTGATTGTGTAGGACTTTGTAGACTATTGTAAATGATTTAGCTTTTACTGGGAATGGGGAGGGAGTGAATGGAAGGCTTTAGGCAGAAGAATAACAAGTTCTCACGTATCTTTAAAAAGAATAACTCTCATTGCTGGCTTGATAACAGACTAATAAGGGGTAAAGAATGAAAACTTACTTTTGCCTAATAATCCATATGAAAGATGGTGCTGGTACTAACATTGGAGTTGATAGGAAGCTGTCAGATACTGAAAATATATTGCAGGCAAAGCCAGTGGGATTGCCTATGGAGTTTGAGTGCTAAGAGTATGAAAGAAATCAAGAATCACTCTGGGGTTTTAACCTAAACAACTGGAAGGATGGCTTTACAATCAGCTGAGCTGGAGCAGGTCGGAGTTGGAATATCCATGATACCACATTAGACATGTTGAGTTAAGTGGACAGTTGGATATATGAATCTGCAGTTTTTAATATATGAATCTTGGCTGGAGATAAAAATTTGGAAGTGGCAGGCATGTTGATGGTTAAAACTATGGGATGAAAAGAGTTCACCAAAGGAATGAGTATAACCAGGAGTAGAAGAGAATGGACATGATGAAAGGAGAAGAGGAAGGAAGGGAAAGGAAAGGGAATGGGGAAGGGGAAGGGGAAGAGACTCAAAAAGGAGAAGAGGGAAAAGGAGGAGATAAGAAAGAACTGGAGGGGAGAGAGGACAGAAAGAACCAGAACTGAGAAGATGCAAAGGAGAGGAAGAGGAATCAACAAAAGACACCGAGAAGGAGCAACCAATGGAGGAAGGAAAAACCCAGAGATCAGTGTTCTGGGACATAAGTAAAGAAAGACTATCAAGGAGGAAAGTGTTGAACTGTACGTAAGATTAGGTCGGAGAAATGACCGATTTATTCATTATCTGACATTGCTTTCACAATGTGCAACGCATTGATAACCATGACAAGGGAAGTTTTGGTGGCATGGTGGGATTGAAAACTCTTAGAAAAAGTTTTGCTACAAAGGAGAGCAAAGAAATGAGACCACAATTGGTTGAATAAGTGGAGTCCAAAGAAAAATTTGTTGACAGAAATAGCAACAGGTTTGTTTGCTGGGGAACTATTGAATGGAAAGAAAAAAACAAGTAACATAGGAAAAGAAGGGAGAAAGGAGAGGGGAATAATCTCTGGAGCAGTGCCCTTGAAAGCCCTGAGTGAGGTGATCCAGTGTACAGTGGAGGGGACAGCTGTAAGTGGGATTATTAATAGTTTGTTACTGGTAGTGCGACTTACAGAAAGGCAGAGAAAGTGAAGCCACTGCTATGGAAGGATGATGGGGAAACTTGGGGAGTTCTTTTTAGATTACTTCAATTTCTTTATGAAGAAAGAAGAGCACCAGCTATGAATGAGTGGGTGCAATTATCTTTGTCCTTTTTTTCCATCTAGGTGAAGTTTCAAATTTCCCCAGTACTAGCCTTTTATATTCATAATTTTATATCATTTTCCAGGTGGCAGGCAAACACAGAAGTTAATAAGCACTCCAAGAATAAGAAAAGAAGGACTTTCATGCTTTTGCTCACTAAGATGGATGCATATTGTATCTCTTAAATCACGAGTATTCTGTCTTTAGGACCAGTATCTAACTTTAATCTGGAGTTTCCTAGTGTCCGTAACAAACAAAAGCAAGGTAATACTATACACACATACTTTGCACTTTAAGGTCATGACTTTCTCGTCAAATCACTCTTTTAGTAAATTTGCTTTAGGGCCCATAGTAGCTCCATAAGAAACATTCATCCTAACACTTGTTCATGGCAAGCTTTTAAAGTAAAGTTTTTAGGGGTTTGCCCTTACCCTTACTACAAAAGTTAGTTCTTTAATTAGGTTTTTAAAGGTATGTGTAGTCTAGAGCTTCCGAAGAGCATTACACGGAATTATTCTTTTACTTAATTGGTCCACAGAGATGCTCCTTGAAAAAAGTTTTCTTGATTATATATATTTAGAAATGCCTCAAACTGTATCTGCTTCAGGACTTCCAATGAAAATTAGCATATTAACCACTCTGAGAAATCTTCATGTAATAAGGAAATTTTTGAAACTGGGAGTTTCCCATACTTCACTATAAAATTCTTATTTTCATTTAACATAAATAGAGCACACTTTGGAAAATGCTGGTTTACAGCTATCCCTTATGTAAAAATACAAAATATAGAATTTATCTATAATAAAGTTATTAGAAATATTTTATTTTGATAGTACTATTCCATCATTTAAGGAAATGAATTTGAAATACATTTTACTCTAGCATGTTCTATTGCCCTTACCTATTCTATTCTTGTATAGAAAACACATACATTCCATTGGTGTAGCCCTGTTTACTTTCACACAATTACTATGATGTGTATATTTACTGTTGCAAAATTGGAGATCATCTGTCTCCTGAAAAATTTTCTATGACCTAGAAAGTACCTCTCTGAGGTAGATACTGCTAACATGTACCATTTTCCAGCTCTACTCTACCTCCCAGTCACATAAAAGATTACACTTCCACATCCCTTCTCTTAGATGGCATAATAAGACCATACCTGGCCAGTGGGGTGAAGTATATGTGTCGCTTCCAGGCCAAAGCATTTGACAATGGGAGACTCTTATTTCTTTCTCTGATAGCCAAAAAAGCCTTGCATTAAGCTTGTAGAGTCGTAATTTATGAGTCAGCACTGATGTCTTATCAGGTGGGAGACAGCTGACATGGAAAGAAACCTGGACCCACAGCAGATTTTGTATGAAGGAGAAAAAAAATGTTTATAGTGGAAGTCACTAAGATTTTGGGGTGGTTATCACAGCATCAATTAACTGATGCTGACCAATAGACTCTTTTACCTACACAGAGAAGGGAACAGAGATGAATGGATCATAACTCTCCCTGATAAGCAAAGAAAAATGTTGTTCTCCATATCTTATGTCCCAGATCTATATGGGCCTATATTACTGATCTATGTGTCAGAGAATAAGAACCAGTATTACCTAAAAGATAAAAATGAATAGAAAGAACCAAATAATATTCATTAGCAAACACCATCCCTTCCATTTCTAATTATGAAATATGTAATATAAGACCTATCCTAGAATAATCATTTAGAAAATGCTAAGGTAAAATTTACTTAAAACAAGAAAATATTGTAACACTTTTAAATTATTACCTACATATTAATACACTTAGTTGTAACTAAAAGTAAACTGTGAAATGTCAGTGGAGAATTGTAATAACTTTTCCCTAATATATGTAATGAATCATGTAATGCTTCTTCAAGTAATTATTATATGAAATTATATTTAAATAATATGAAATTAAGCCTAAAGTTGAATAGTTGAAAGTGTCTGCAATACTGATTGAAACTGAAAATTTAGTGAGTGATAATTGCATAATGTGTCACAACTCAAAAAGACACGACCAGAGGCATCCTTGGGACCTCAACAGCATCAATTGTTTGGGAAAGAGTGAAAACAAGGAGTTTCCAGGGCCAAGGCTAAGGGAAATAATCCAGGTGTAGATTTGACTCCCTAAAGGCCGGTAGTTTCAAATTCAAAGCCAGTATTCAAATTGATGAGGGAAATTTAGGTGTGACCATGGCAGGATGAGGCAGAGCGGAGAAAGGTGGGCAGCAAAAGATTTGATTGAGTAAAGGAGCCATGATCACAACCAATTCCAGGCAAAAAAAAAAAAGTATTGACCTTGATTAAAGAGACTCGGATCTCTAATGTAATGAACACCATTTATCAATGCCTACGTAAAGTAATCTTTACCCAAAGATAAAGATAATTTTATTTACAAACCACCCAAAGACATCTTTATACATAGATGTTGAATTGGTAGCTATGCTCGCTTACTACCTGAGTGAAGAGTAGACTATTAAGGCATGCAATTGCAGTTCAATTTTATACTTCAAAAAAATCATAAATTATTACATCATGAAACTTTGGAATCTGTCCCAAATAGTTGGAACCAAAAATGTCATCTACCAAGGCCAAGATTCCATAGTATTTAAGGTGAGGTTTGTTCCTAACTGAAAAAAAAAACCCAGCCATCATTCATGGGTACAAAAAGAGCCCAATCCTTTTTAAAAAATATAAATAATCTAATAGTAAAGAAGAAATCATAAAGAAAATAAAGATGCTAAAAACCAGTGAGGTTTGTTTTTAAGTTTTAATATTCAACTGGTTGTAGGATACACATCCTTCTCTCATTCCCCTCTAATATAATGTCTTTTTTTCTTGGTATCCACCTGCTACCATTTGAATGTGTCTCCCAAAGTTCATATGTTGGAAACTTAATCCCCAATGTTACAATATTGAGAGGTGTGGCCTTTAAGAGGTGACTAGGTCATGAGAGGTCTGTCCTCATGAATGAATTAATGCCGTTATCATGGGAGTATGTCCCTTATAAAAAGATGAATTCTCTCTCTCTCTCTCTCTTTCTCCCATATGATACCTTCTGCCGTGTTATGACACTGCAAGAAAGCCCTCACCAGATGCCAGCACCTTGATCTTGGACTTCCCAGCATCTGGGCTGTGAGAAATAAATTTATCTTTATTATAGGCTACCCAGTCTGTGATATGCTGTTATAGTAGCACTAAACAGACTAAAACACCACGCTTTGCCATGTAATGATGAGTTTCAGGGGAGACTAGACCAGACCACCATTCTGGGTCTCAACTGTTGACCTACATCAGTTGTGGTCATCATATTCCACTTACTAGTGATTAGTTTGGGCATGGACTTGTAGCAACAGGTAGCATTTCTGGCCAATAAAGATGGGAGGGAAAGTGTTTTGAGGACATTCTAGGAAAGGTTTCATTTCTCATAACAATCATTTTATTACCAGCCTGAGGATGCGGCCAACACACAGAGAGGTCAGAGCCAAGACAGCTACTAAGAAGCAAAACCAGATTCCTGGAATACCATTCCTAGAGCTGCCTGACCTCTGTACCCCTTGTTAGAGAAGAAAATAAGTCTTTTATTGCTCAGCTTATTTTATGTATTAAATTTAATTTAGGGTTTTCTGTTACCTGCTGCTGCAGGCATCCTCACTGATACACCAGCGTTTGTGGTGGTTGTTTTCCTTAAAAATATACTAATGTGGGAGACATGCATTCACAAACAAAAATTCAAACATTACAAATTGAAGTAAAATGCAAAGTAAATCTTCCCCTGACTCCCAGTCACATTCCTTAAAAGCTATCATGTTACCTGTGTCTGTTGTCAGATCTTCCATTTGTCATTAAAATTTAAAATAATGTGCTTAAATCACCAGTCTTTGATTTATAACTTTAGATAGAGTCAGTTGATTACCTACTACAAAAGATAATAGAATTAATACACTAATCTTTTCTTACACTTCACCTTCCATTTTCCTTTCTCCTTCCATTTCCCGATGTTAGGTGCATTTCACATGATTATCCTATAAATATAATTAAATCCTCCCTTCTTTGTTTACACAGATTGGAAAACATTATAATATAATAATGCAAACAACTTCATTGTAAATTGAGTAATTAGATCCATGAAACAAGATATTTCTTGTTTCCCAAAAGAAACTTTCAAGTGTCAAATTCTAATATATACTGTCAATTTCCTTCTAGCTTTATTTTCTCCTGAGGATGTATAACTCAGCTGTCATCGTCTCTTGTCCTCAATATTGTTCCTTTTTTTGTACATTGTCATGTAGAATAAAAGCCAGGTTTTTTTTATAAAGGGTACGTGGGTGGTAATCTTTCAGTTCTTACATTTTCAAAATGCATTCATTTGGTCTCATCCTCTATTAATAATGTGTCTGTTTAGGCCTCAGTTCAAAAGCACTTTCCCCTCAGATCTTTGAAGACATTGCTCCATCATTTCAGCACCTGATGTTATTTTTCATAAATATGTTAAACTAATTATTACTGCTTAGTAAGGAAACTTGACCCCACTACCCCACCAAATACTGCTCATTTATTTGCAACTTTTCCCAACAAAACTCTACACATTGCTTTTCTAGACTTGTTGTTTTTCATTTCTTTCCCTTTTTTAATGATTTATTTTTTGGTGCATCATTTGGGTTCTCCCACAACATGAGACCATTTTGTAGGCACTTACTGGAAACCTTATTATAAAAGTGTACACGGAGTACAAGATGAATAATTTTTCATTTATGCATATATGCAAAGTAAAAAAATTTGTTAATTCCAGCAAGACTCTGTGATTAACTATTCATTTATATTAGTATTTTAATCTGTTTCTGTTCATCACATTATTTTGCAAAACCAAAGGATATTTCACCAAAATATGTATAGAGAGAGGTGTAGTAAAAGTGTCACAGGATCCTTAGGGTGTCACTTCGCCAGCTGGAAACCTCTGTGGCCAGCAGCCCCTTCTTCCTGAGTATTGCTCACACCCACTGGGGTCATTCTGCCCACTTGGCCATGCAGACTGTGCTCAGCTCGTGCTACTGGCCCAGATCCCAAACCAGCCAAGGGCAAGCCAGGTGCAGCATGGTAAGGGGTGTGTGAGTGAGTGCAGGGTCCAGCCACTGCACACAGCCAGGCACGCCAGCTGCTGTGGTGGGGTTGGCAGCTCCAGGTGCCGGCACAGGTGCCAGCTCTGTGCAAGGCTACAGCTGGACCAGATGTACCACACACAGCTTCTGCTGCAGGCACTCATGTCTGGACAAGGGGAACACAGTGGCACCCAGAAGCTTGGAGACACCAGGAACTATAGAGCCCCAAAGAGGGTGTCACAGCCATGGGTTACGGAGCCCCTAGGTCTGGGTTCCCCAAAGGGTGCAGCTCTTCTCTCTTCATCTCCCACAACATGGCAAGTGGGAGAGTGCATGTTTCGGCCCTGTTTGTGTTACGGCTCTTTCAGTCCTGCCATTTGGTGGATCTGGAGTTCTTGTCCCATGTCCCGGAAGAATGAGGTATGCAGACAACTGGAGGGTGACCGAGGCAGAGAGGACCTTCATTGAGCAACAGAACAGCTCACAGGGAACCCCAAGCGGGTAGCTCCTTTCCACAGGCAGGTAGTCCTTACAAGTTAAGGAGACCCAAACTAGGTAGCTCCTTCCTGCAACTGGTAGTCTCCACATCTGTGTAAGTCTGGCTGAATCTGGGATTTTTATGGGCTCAGAAGGGAGGAAGCGTGTGCTGATTAGTGCATGGTTAGCCATGGGTCGGGGGGGGTCCAGAAAAAGCACCATAACTTCTCACTCCAGGCGGCAGACTACACCTGGAACTGGCAGTCCAGCCCCAGGCTTCACGCTGTTCCTGGCTTGAAGGAGAGGTTTCACTGGGGACCGGCCCCTTCCTACCAGGAACCTGTCTGCCTCTTGCCACCATCAACATGTTGGCCATGGCACCATGGCTGTCCGTACTCAGGAGCACCTGCAGGCCCATGCTAAGCCACCCTCAGCCCCACCTCAGCCTCCCTGCCATGCTCATTGGCACCCAAAGTCCAATGAGGACTGAGGCAGCAGGGAGCTGGTGTGTCAGTGCCATCCCAAGCACATGCACACACCTGGCCAAGTTGTGACAGCATGTGGGCTGGGCCTCAACATTGGTCCAAAATTGGAGCAGGCACTAGGAGCAGGGAGTCCATGGAATGGGAGCAAGCACTTCCAAGCCTGGAGGGGGAGGGGTCTTCCCAGGCACCCTAAGAGCACAGGGTGGCTGCAGGTGTGCCTGGGAGCAGAGGGCTCCCACCTGTTCCCAGCCCCTGCAGTCTCCATGGAGCACACAGCCCAGCTTTGCCTCCCCCACTGCAACTGGCGTCCCTGCAGCGGCTGTTCCAGATGAGCCACTGCCGCCACCAAAAGGATTAGACTGTCTTGGTTTGTTTTGTGTAGCTATAAAGAAATACTTGCAGCTGGGTAATTTCTAAAGAAAAGAGGTTTATTTGGCTTACACTTCTGAGGCTGTGCATCATGGCTCCAGCATCTGCTTCTGGTGAGGGCCTCAGACTGCTTCCACTCATGGCAGAAGGCAAAGGGGAACCAGCATATACGGAGATTACACGATGAGAGAGGAACCAAGGGAGAGAAACAGGGGAGGTGTCAGGCTCTTTTTAACAACTATCTCTTGTGGGAATTAATAAAGTAAGAACTCACTCCTGAGAAAGGGCATTAAAGTATTTATGAGGGATCTACCCCTATGACCCTAACATTTCTCATTAGGCCCCACTTCCAACACTGGGGATCAAATTTCAGCATGAGGTTTAGAGTGGACAAACATCCAAACCCTAGTAGACTGTAAGATGATTTCCCATTTATCTTAATCAAAAGTCACAGTTTGATTTTTCTGTCTGCAAATACTGTCTTGTAAAAATATAACAACAAAAATTACCAGCTCTTATTTTCTTGGGAGAATAATAAAGGAGTTTTCATTTACATAAATTATCCTCTTATAATTTGCTTGATAGTGGCTATTGTAGGTGTAAAATAGTCCTGAGGAAACAATATTATTCAAGTAGCTACAACAGTGATCAAAAGAAGGAAAGCTTGTTGATGAAATGTAGGCTAAAGCCCATCATAATGGGCTCTGATAGGATAATCTTTTTCAATCATAGTAAATTCAGATACTTTTTTTTATAATGCAACACAATTACCAACACAATATATGCTATCATCCTTGCTTTGGTACGTGTTCATGCACATGTTCCAAAGGTTTATTATATGATTTTTTTCACTTTTATTTAGGCCAGTATTTACCAAGCTTTTACTGTGGCACACTTGAATATGGTTAAGGGTACTTAGTAAAAATGTTTCCATGGTCCAATAAATTGGGCAAACAATATTTGGTATCCCTACCAAAGATTCACAACATAGATTAGTATGTTGAGAATTCTGAGCAGCTCACTGTCTCAGTCTGTTCAGACTCGCAAAACAAGATGCCATAGACCGCGTGGCTTATAAAAAACAGAACTTTATTTCTCACAGTTCTAGGGGCTGAGAAGTCTAAGATGAAGGCACTAGCAGATTGACTGTCTAGTGACAGCCCTCTTCCTCACAGATCTTCTCTAACCTCACATGGTAGAAAAAATGAGTGATCTCCCTTGGGCCCTTTTTAGAAGGGCACTAATCCCATTCATGAGAATTCTGCCTCCTGACCTAATCACTCAAAGGCCCTATCTCCTAATACTATAGGAATATGGGGAGGACATAACCATTCAGACCCTAGCACTCACCTAAAAAGAAACATATTTAACAAGGTTTGAATCCCAACCCAGATTTCACAAATCTATTTAAACATGATTTTTTTCATAGCATACTTCTTACTCCTGTAGAACATCATTCTGAAGAATAAGCTGTTGCTACATGGATTGAATCATAGCTGATACTCTACTAGTAAAGTCCATGATAAAAATTCTGTCCAGAAATGTTTTTTCAAATGATTTAAGAGCACTTAATCTTGCTGCCATTCTGTTTTAAACCTGCTTCAATCAGGCTCACCCCTACAACTTGATAGAAATTGGCATCCAGGTCATTTTTGATATCAGTATTGCTAAAAACAACAATGGTTAGTTCTCAGCCATCATCTTACTGGATTTAGTGGCAGTATTTTACAAAGTTGATCACTTCCTACTTTTTTTTTTTTTTTTTTTTCCTTGAGATGCAGTCTCACTTTGTCATCCAGGCTGGAGTGCAGTGGCATGATCTCAACTCACCGCAACCTCCACCTCCTGGATTCAGGTGATTCTCCTGCCTCAGCCTCTCAAGTGGCTGGGATTACAGGCACCTGACACCACACCTGGCTAATTTTTGTATTTTTAATAGAGACAGGGTTTCATCATGTTGGTCAAGCTGGTCTCGAACTCCTGACCTCAAGCAGTCCACCTGCCTCGGCCTCCCAAAGTCCTAGGTTTACAGGCGTGAGCCACCATGCCCAGCCGCTTTCTACTTCTTGATATATTTATTTCACTTCCTTCCAAGACATAAAACTCATTACTCACTGCCTGCTGCTTATCAGATGCCTTTGTAGGCTCCTCATTTTCTTTTTGCATTTTTAGAGTACTAGGGGACTCAGTTGTTCAATTGCTTTTTATATCTCTACACATTCCCTCAGTAATTTCATCTACTCTCAAGTTTTAAGTATCACGTATTTTGACAATCCCAAAATGTGTATTTCCAGCTTCACTCTCTCTCCCAAACTTCAGACATATCTCCACCCATTTACTCATCATCTCAAATTTGATATATCTAAGCTGAACTTCTGATTTTTCCTCCTAAATGTCTTCTTTCTGCAGTCTCTCCCATCTTAACGGCAACTCTGTATTTCCAGTTACTCAGAACATGAAGCTTAGAATCATAGTTTCTCCTCTGTCTTTCACATCTACATCTAATCCATAAGCAAATCCTGGTAGCTGTACTTGCAGAATACATCTGGAATCCAACCACTTCCTACCACTTCCACTGCTGCCACCCTCATGCGATGCACAAGCTGCAACAATTTCTCATCCTAGAATACTGAAATAGCCTCCAAACTGTCTCCCTATTCCACCATTGCCCCTCTGTCTATTCCGAACAAAGCAGGTGGAGTGACCCTTTTAAAATGATTTAAAGATCAAGTCATTTATCTGCTCCAAGCTCAGCCATCACATCACATTCCAAAGTCAAATCCTTTACAAAGGTTGGCAAGGCCCTAGGTGATCTGTAGGGCTGCTTTCAACCCCTCTTATCTATGAATTCATCTCCTACTACTCTGGTTTGCTCACTGGCCTCCAGTTATGTGCGCTTCTTTGCCATTCCTACAACTTCCCACATATGCGTCCACCTTCGGTACAAACAATTCCCTTCAAGTATCTGCTCAAATTTACCTCTCAATGAGGTCAACACTGACAATCCTGTCGAAAATTGCAACACATCCTCAACCTGCCTGCCCTCACAATTCTCCTCTCCTGTGCTACATTTTCTTTTCCCATACTTTATCAATTTATAACTTATTCCTATGGTTATTGCTTGTCTTTTTCCACAAGAATGTAATCACCCCCAACATCCTGCTCACCACTTACGGTGTATCATGATGAATAACAGTAAAGAGAACTGCACAACAAAGTATTTAGGTAGCTCCACATTAGGGCAACCTCTGGAGAGAAGTTTGCGAGGGAGTTGAGTAACAAAGTTGAGATATGAGGAAGAATATGAATTTCACAGGAAAAAGTAGGCCTGCATGGTAGGGAACACATGTACCACACATCTATTACCTCCCATTGACTTTGGTTGTTAGATGTAAATGTAAACCAAATGTGAGTTCACATTACTTCATCTGTTCTGACACCATCATTAAAGAAAAGAAATCCTGAAGTAAGCAGGTTAAGAACTGTCCTTATCTGTTGATGCAATATTCTATTAAAAAATCTGATACTAGAATCTTAAATTCTTTCAATCTCTGAATTATATTGTCAGGGCTAATAGTTGGGGCTTCTTTTCCTAGCTGTCAGTTTTCCTTAAATGTCTGACATTCTTTGGACATCAGTATGTGTTTATGAAGGATTAGATCAAATTGCACAGATAGCTGAGAAAAGCAGTTTCTTCAGCAGTTATGTGTCTGCATTAGATCTCCTTTTTGAATAGGAGCGATGGTTCTCAGTAAATTGTCAGGCAGTGGCCAATCATAGCTCACTGCAGTCTTAAACTCCTCCCACCTCAGCTTCCAGAGTATCTGACATGTGCCTGTCATCACACCCGGCTAAATTGTCAGGGTTTTTTAACCAGCAGGTGCCCACAGGTGAGTATGTGGTCTGCATGCAGTTGTTTCCCACCAAGCCAACATAAGGAGGCTTTACTCTGGGAGTGCTGCCATTTCTCACCAGCACCTTCTTGACCTTCAAGTGAAAATTCACTTCACCTTTACTCTGCCTTCACCTCACACCCTAATACCCTCAACTGGGAAGTCTTCCCCCAAATAACCCCTTTCTTTCAAGACTTGTTTAGTCCCTTGCCTGAGAAAAAGTTACTTTGGTTAACAACGGTTTACCTGGAGGGAGTAGCAAAGAGCAGAGCTTTCCAATGCAGTTCTTCAATAAATTAATATGAATGAATTCTGCACCCTCACCCAAATCCAATCCTTGAAGCTTCTCCAGGACATCCTGATTGTGGTTTTCTGATTTATCTCCCAAACCACACTCTTCTGCTTTATATATTACTGGAATGTCTCAAAACTTGATTTTTTTAAAAAATAGGCTACAGATAATCCTCAGCCCAAAATTCAAGGTATAGCTAATTTTATTATTATCAAACAAAACTAGTAGATATAACTTTCAGGAAATAAGTTACATAAATATAACAGAATAAATTCATTTTCTTAAGTTTCAAATTAAAGATGATTAAGAAATACAGCTTTATGTAAAGTTTCTGCTTTTTCTCAACCATGCCTAAAGAGGAAAGAACTGGCAGCAGGAACACTTGCTCCTAGCAAACAAATACAACAAAATTATAATTAAAAAGATTCTTAAGCTATCAAAGTTTGTGAGAGGAGGATGGTAAGAATGCAGTAGAAATTACCAAATGACAAACAAAATCCTATCAGTTTTCAGGTTAGTCAAAAGTAACTTCATGAATATAGCCTGTGATCAGCGTATGTCCCATAGCTTATATGCCCTCTATACCTCCACAGTTGCATAATAAACTTTTACCAATAAAACAACAACGAATATCAGGTTGTAAATATTTATATTTCTCTCACATACAATGTTGTATGAGACATTTAATATGTATCCATAGGATTAATACTCATATGGAGTATAATGTGGAAAAGTGCAGAACTAAAGAAAGAAATAAGTCTATCCAAAAACAAAAGCACACATTTCTCAGGATTTAAAAATATTGCACATAGTAAGGTTACACAGAAATTACTGGCTGGTTTTACAAACAGAATGAGGTATTAGTCAATCTCTAGATAAAGATGAGTAGAGAGAGGATAAACTAAACACACAAACACATAAATCCGTATTAAGACCTAAGAGTGCCAACAACTAAGAAAGAAATGTGAAAAAGATATGTAAGTAGCTATGATTTCAACACTACAAAATCATTTTTAGCCTGGGACCAAACACATGACAATCTCTTGGCAATATTTCGTTAAGTTTTCAACTTTTTTCCAGCCTAAATGACTATGGGCAATAAAACCATTTCCTTTACCCCAGTTCTACTGTAGAAAGGCACAGGGCTGTGGTAAGTATCAAACCATCCCTTTCTCAACCTTTCAGTAGCAATTAACCAAGATACTGTTCTCCTTTGCTGAATGACTCAATTATACAGTTTCATGTACATTCTGCAACCCAAGTCACAGATGTTACAGAACATGCAACTTCGAATTAGTAAAGGTTTCACTGCAAAAATCATTAGGTTCACACAATTTAAATCTACAATAACTTTTTAAGTTTAATCAGGTAAACTCAATATTTTCTTGGTAATAAAACTGGTGATATTAGTGAGCCCAAGGGCAGGTAGAGAAAAAGGACTAGGCAAAATTACTTGTTTTTTAAAGAAACTTTCCTAATCAGGGAAATAATTAGCATTTTGTCTACTCGTTGAATGTTGAATTTGTCAAAAAAAAAAACCCTTAAATATATTTAATAGCTATATCAAATTGTTTTAAGTGAAATCATGCACTTGTCGAAATAGTTCACAGAAAATTGTTTAGCATCAAAGATAATGAGGAAGAGTCAACTAGTTGGATTTAGTGAGAACAGAAAAAGAACTACTGTCCTGAACAGTCAGTGTATGTAGTAACCATATTTCCTCTTCGTTGAGTGACAGTCCTGCAGTGCTTGCTAGAGCCATGAAACCTATTTTCAGTCTGTACTGTATGCCCATTGGTAGAGTCAAAACCACTAAAAGAAAACATTTTCTCCATATCTTCAAACATGTCATCAAATAATCCACCTCCAAAAGAAAACTCTTGGAAATGATGCCTTTGTCTACTGGAACCATCCTGGCGTGTCTGGAAATGATTTTCAAAATGCTTCTTGGATCGAGCGTTTTGGTTCTGACCAAAAAAGCCGAAGTCTTTAAATAAGTCATCAAAATTGAAGTTAAATGACTGCTCAAAAGAACTTCCACTACCTCTTTGTCCTTTACCGTTAGTAAAAGCACTGTGTCCAAGTGTATCATACTCTTTTCGTCTATTAGCATCTGAGAGTGTTTCATATGCTGAAAGAGACAAAAATATTTTTAGTAACTGAAGGTAAAATATTCAAAATTACACACATTCAAATCTCTTCAAGTAAGTGAACCGAATACTATTATTTTAGGGAAGAATTTCACATCAGAAATAAAAGCAAAACACTACAAATATAAGCATCAAGTTAATCAAAGTTATAAAATAAGGCAGAAACTGTCTTATTAACTGCTGTATTATCAGCAGTTGGCACAATGCCATCTGTAATATTCAATAATTATTAAATGTTACCATTACTACAAATAAACATGTGGGCAACAATTAGAGTTCTTTAACCTTCATATTATTTGTGTGAAATCATTAATTGCATTCAAAAATTAAACCATCAACTGTAACCAATTAATAGGAATTAAGATTTTGCACGTCCTTACTAAAGTAAATTGTTTAATTCTAACTCCCCACTCAGTTACCTCCACCCAACAATAATTACTGAATGCTCAGCAGGTGCAATTTGTTTTAGAGCTAGTCTGAAGACAAAATTTGTTTCAATTTTTTCTTTAAAGACAAATACGGCTTTTCAAGTGAATAAAGCACTTTAGAGTCTAGTTTAATTTTTAAGTATTTAATGTTTAAAATGTAAAATATTCTGTTTCATAAGTTAGTTGATAAGAATTTTGGGTACCTAAAATTCTTTTTGTCATAGACACAACAGTGATCTTATAAGTAACATAGAATAGATTTTCAATATTTTTAGATATGTATACCAATAAAATTACCTATTATTCTTTCATGTATTTATTCAGGAATCAAAGCATCTGTGATAAGAAAATAATCTCAGAGAATCACCCAATATTTATACATAAATCCCACTCCACCTCCCATCTCCACAAAACCTTCAAATACAAACACTTCTTAGCTATCATTCTCCTTACTAGTTAATACCCATGACACTTCAGAGATTGTCATTTATTTACCTTCTGCAATCTCTCTGAATTTTGCTTCAGCATCCGGGCTCTTATTTTTGTCAGGGTGGTACTTCATGGCCAACTTGTGAAAGGCCTTCTTGATTTGGCGCTCTGATGCCGATTTTGGCACACCTAAGACATCATAGTAGCTTTTTGAGGCCAGAATTAATTCTGTTATCATTAAAATGCAGATTGCAAAGATGAAAATTGACTGGGGAGTAGCCATTTCTAATATCCTAAAACAGAATAGAAAAAAAAATGTTATGGATGGAGCTAATCTTAAAATTTCTTTCTTTTAAAAGAAATCCAACACAAGGTAAACCTAATGCAGTATCAAAATAGTAAGCATACAGTATCTATTACCTGTTCACATGTAATTTCACTTATAGTTTTATAACTCCCAAACTGGCTTAACCTTATTGAGAACAAAAATAATTCTTGGCTTTGTCTGTCTACTAATACTCTGGCCATACACAGAGGAGATAGAAAATTATCAATAACTGACTTTTAACCAGTTTATATTGAAGATTCATCACATGCAAGCATTGTAAGAAAAACCAAATAATATAAGATCCCAACTTTCCTTTCAAGAATTCATATCCTGAAAGTAATATTCAACTTCACAGAAAAAAAAATTAAAAAAAAAAAAGGTGGAGCACCAAGGTAAATAGCCCAGTATATCTAAATTAGTATTAAACTCGCTCTAAAATTTCAGCTTTCATTTCAGCAGGTGAGCCAAGGACTGCAAATAGAGAATCTTAATATCACAATACTAATACTGACAATACAATAGAATGTTGTCTTTTTCCCAAATGTAAGATCCCAAATGTTTAACCAGGAAGCATGGCTAAATACTGTTTAAAACTCACGATGAACAGAATTTAAGATTTCTGCTAAAGCTGCCAGAAAAATGAACTTTGATAGTTCGTACTGTGGTTAAGGCAGATTCTTTCAAACTCAGTAGTTAAAATATTTCTTTTACCTTTAAACCATTAAAGAAATGTTAACTTAGAATTCTTGACAATATGTGTTCAATGACTTGAGATTCAAAATGAAGGGATGGATCCTGTTTTTTGAATACGGTACCACGAGAATCCTTAGTAACCTATGATGCCATAATAATGCTGACGAAAAACACTACGGTTTGTGGAAATTGCCTGGCTTCCTCTCCAGCGGCCTTTCCTGAGAGTAATTAGCAGGCAGGTAGATTACTTATTTCCAGAGAGTCACTCGTAGTCACGGGTACCAAGGATCAAGAACCACCTCTCGGTTTAAGGAACACAGTGTGTCCCATGGACGCTGCGTCAACTGCACGTTGCTCCCTAGTCAAAGGGCGGATCTAAAACTGACAGGGAGGCGCCTCACTGGTTCAGTAGATGTTATTCCACGGTCTCAAGGTGGACATCTAATGATTTTTTTTTTAGCAGACTAGTTCTGTATTGTACAGACTTCTCATCCCCAAGACGGCCCCGCCAGCCAGCAGCCCGTGCCTTATTCCCCAGCCTCGGGAGGCGGCTGGGCTGGACCCTCCAACCTTCACCTAAAGGCGACTGGCACCTTCCCTGTCCGCCCAGGCCCCGCCGTAGAAGCTGCCCGAGACCCGGGCTCTAGTCCGGCGCCCGTGAAAGCCAGCGCCACAACCCAAAACACGATTCTGTGATGCGGCTCTCTCCGTTCTTCCATTCTCTGGGTCAAAAACATGCAGCCCGTTGTCCCTGCGGCGACCGTGGCGGACACCGAGGCCAAGTCAGCTCACAAAGACAAGCCTGGGCTACGGGGACCCTCCGAACTCCCCTCTCCACGACCCCGGCCTCGTCCCTCACCTGCACCCTCCGACTACTGCTGCTCCTCCACAGAGCTGACGCGCTGGCGACCCTGACGATCGGCTCGGGTCGGCTGCTTGGGCCCGGCCCCTCACCGCGGCCTCCTGGAGCTGGCGCGCGCCCTAATCTCGGTCGTACACCGACCTAGCGCTCCTCCTTCACCGCTGGCGCCCAGTCCCCTCTCAGCCAGCTCCTCACTGGCAGGAGGTAGCCGCTGGCGCCACCACCTCAGAAGACCTACACGAAACGCTTCCCCATTGGCTTCTGCCTCCCCACGTGACCCCGGCGCCCTACGCGCACGTGGAAAACTGTTGTTGCCGCTAGGGCTGTGCGCCACTTCCGGCCCCAACCCTCGAAAAGGCGGTGCTTAAACCGGTGGAGGCGGAAGTGAGTCGACAGACAAGGCGGCTTTACCGGCGGATGCCAGCGCAGACGCAGTGGCTCGAGAGGCCTGGACTTGTGGCGCAGCCTCAGTGAGGAGGGCCGCTCTGCACCCGTCGCCGGCCCCGGTCTCCAGGGGCCTTACCCGAGTGATGCCTCGCTATTGCGCAGCGATTTGTTGTAAGAACCGCCGGGGACGAAACAATAAAGACCGGAAGCTGAGTTTTTATCCGTAAGTTGTTTCTGGAACAGAAGCGTCAGCCTCGCCGTGAGGCCTTGGACCTGTGGCCTTTGGGCTTGGGTATCTCCTGTCCGCTCTGCCTGTGAGTCCTCAGCTCTCCGTACGTCGCCCGCGGCAAGATGGAGGGAAGGCGCTAGTTCAGTTTACCTAGCTATGCCCTTCTTGCGCGAGGACTACGGGCTGGTGGCGAGGCCCAGGAGCCTGTTTGGGTGTCAGCAGTTAAAACAGTAAAGTTTGCGCGGGCTTCTGTGGTTTTCAGAGTCTTTTCTCCACCTCACGTGATCTCATTTCATTGAACAACATTAACCACCATTTAAGATACGTGAAACCTGCGAAGTGGAAAGGTGCATGCAAAGTTAATTTACACCCCCTGCGAGTTAGGTCGCATAGGTATAATTTCATCCCACTTTTCTCGTGAGGAAACTGAGGCCCGGAATGACTAGGTAACCGACCTTGGAAGTTTAGTGTCAGAGCCAGAATTATAAACTAGTCTTCTGCTTAGGGCTGTAGATGCTCTGCAGAAAACAAGGTTTTATTCCGTTATTCTGAATTACTAGAGCCACAATATATTTCCATCAAACTATTGAAGCACTGATTTTTATTCAGAAGTATAGAAAAGCAGTGTCGTATAATAATTAGGGGTCCAGGCTTCAGTGCTAGATCCTGGTTCCACTATTCTGTAGCTTAATGACCTCTTGGAAAGTATTTAAGCTTTGGTGTCTCACATATCTCATCTATAACGTGGAGGTGTTAATAGTATTTACATGATTAATAACACATGAAAAGCAACATATTTAAAATACTGCGTTTCCATTTTTTCTTGTATTTAAAAACAATTCATTTAGATCTAACCTGGTTCAGATTTTCAGCAGTTGTTTTGTGCTCATTTTACTTTAGACCTGAAGGACTTATTCACTAATGATTCAGCTGCTTTCCAGTATTTTAATTAATGGAAAAAAAAAAAAAAAAACTGGTAACCCCACCAGGCGTGGTGGCTCACGCCTATAATCCCAGCACTTTGGGAGGCCGAGGCGGGCAGATCACCTGAGGCCGGGAGTTCGAGACCAGCCTGACCAACATGGAGAAACTCCGTCTCTACTAAAAATACAAAATTAGCCGGGCGTGGTGGCGCATGCCTGTGATCTCAGCTAATCAGGAAGCTGAGGCAGGAGAATCGCTTGAACACGGGAGGTGGAAGTTGAGGTGAGCCGAGATCACACCATTGCACCACAGCCTAGGCAACAAGCGTGAAACTCCGTCTCAAAAGAAAAAAAAACTGATAACCCCGAGTAATTCACAATCCTTTCACAATCCATGGCAATATTTCCAGGATTGTCTCCCTTGAAGCCCAGCCTCAAGATGCAAAGAGATGTTTGGGGGAGGAAAACAATCTAAAGCACTTTCAGTTTATAGGGAAATACTACTGTACTAATGGCTCTATCTCTGAGAATGTTTGTAGCAAAAGATCATGTTGAACTTGATTTAACCCCGTATTTCCCAGATTTTTTTGGCCTTTGATCTTGGAGATGGGGTATAACTCCACACTAAAATTTTTAACTAACCTTTGTGGACCTTACGGTGACTTTCTAGGAAGGAAAAAATAATGCAAGTGAATTGTAAAGATTTTTTTCACTGAAAATGTGAATTTAGTAAAAGTCGTATTATTTCTAGGGTTTTTAAAAAATTTCTTATGTAATCCACAAAATAAAAATTGAATTAGTTTTATTCTCCAGTAGCGTCAAACTTGAATTGAATTTGCTTATGTTAACACTACAGCAAACTGTAGTTTAAATGTATATGAATTTGGGAATTCAGTTAATATAGTGTCCAGTTTGTACTATGATTATGTTATGCTTTTTTGGCAATTACATAAGACAGTGAAACAAAATTATCAAATGAATTGAACCAATATAAAGATATAGTTTATTCAGGAAACATGATCAAGATTTCTTAGAGATTTACCTATTGAAGCAGTACAATCCAGTAACCAGTAAGGATATTCACAAAGTATTTTTTTAAAGGTTGATAACTTAGCATATAGGTACAATGGAAATAATTTGCAAACAGCATCCATATACATGAATTTACAGTAAAAAGCATTATTGTAAAAGGCCTATTTTCATTTCAGTTGTAACAAAAGAAATGAATTTACCAATGGCCAGAAGAAGTCAGGTCCTCTAAAAGAAAATTTGTTTGCCTTTAAAATTCCTTTTCTGGTTATGCTTGTCATACTTACAATCTAATATTTGTAAAGTTAAAATATTTTTAAAACAGGATTAATATTGTTTCCGTGGTTAGAATTTCCAAAGGTAGTTTATCTGATTTTTTTCTGTATGAGGATATCAGGATTGAAAGTTATATCTTACAGAGTACCCAGACTTTCCATGGCATCTTAAAAAGTTACCAGAATTTAGGGGGAAAAAATGATGCTACTACAAAACATAAGCTAAATGATTGGGATTAGGGGAGGAGAATGTATAACAGCTACATTTTATATGAGAAACCTTATATTGTTACTATTTTTAAAAACAGGAAATTATGTGGTGTCTTGGACTGTGTTCTCGGAAAATTACCAAATGGAATATAAACCATTTTCAAATATTGTTTTGTATACCTTGACCCAAACCTTTTTAGATTGATAGGAAAAATTTTCTATCAAATTCTGCCATACATTGTAATGTTAGCACCAACTCTAAATCCAGATTATTGTCAGGTACAGGAACAAAATGTATACAGCGCTGTCTTGCCATTTCTATTTGATTTGTTTCATATAAAATATCTGAGACTGTCCCTTTTAACATGTTCCATTCTTTTCTTGTATCAGAGTTTCTCCTTCAGAACTTGAAATTTGGAGTTCCCAGTTCATCGGTTATAGAAGTGTAGTACTATTAGACTAGATTACTTATAGATAGAATTAAGGCTGATGCTAGTAAAGAGAATATTTTCAGTACTCTTTCAGCTAAATCATTTGTTTGAAATAACATCTTATTTTTTAAATACTAACAAATAAGATTGTAAAGCTTAATACTGCCTTGAATTATAGACAACAAGCCATTTGACATGTGGTGGTATTATGAAATACATTTGAATAGGAATTTATAATTTATACAAAGCTCTTTTCTAGTTCTAGGCAAACTGTACAGCAATATAAAAATGGAACATAATCCATAGAAGATACAAATAGATTTTGTCCTTTGTAGGAACACATATGTTTTACTTGAAGGGACTCTGAATTATGTTCAGCTCTTATCAGATAAGAGCCTTGGCTACGTGTCTTACATCTTAGGCCTCTTACTGCAGAGATGATAATGGTACTAGTTGTCATGAAGATGCTCTTATTTGGTAGGGATGGTTGCCTTCCTCTTGTAGTACTTACTTGATGCATAGGTTACCCAGATATATAGGGTTGGAATTTGGCAAAATTGTAAAAATATAGCAAAGTTTTCCCTTTTTTCTTCTTTTTTTTTAAATTCCAGATTTCCTCTACATGACAAAGAAAGACTGGAAAAGTGGTTAAAGAATATGAAGCGAGATTCATGGGTTCCCAGTAAATACCAGTTTCTATGTAGTGACCATTTTACTCCTGACTCTCTTGACATCAGATGGGGTATTCGATATTTAAAACAAACTGCAGTTCCAACAATATTTTCTTTGCCTGAGGACAATCAGGTATTGCAGTATGGGAGAGGGGTAATGCTGAGCAGAGTGGCAGATTTCAGGGCGGCAGGTGATCAGGTGGGAGAGTAAGAGGGAACTAACTTGGGTAAACAGATACTTGGAAAAAAGGGAGCACTAATTTGTGCTTTTACTAAAAGTGATAATTAAAAATAAACGAATGAAGCACAGCTTAAGAGAAGCAAGAGATAATACATTAAGTTATTAACACAAGTTCATGAGTTTCATTTTTTATACTTTTTTTTGAGACAAGGTCTCATTCTGTCACCCTGGCTGGAGTGCAGTGGTGTGATCTCAGCTCACTGCAACCTCTGCCTCCCGGGTTCAAGCCATTCTCTTGCCTCAGCCTCCTGAGTAGCTGGGATTACAGGTGCCTGCCACCACGGCCGGCTAATTTTTGTATTTTTAGTAGGGATGGGGGTTTCACCATGTTAGCCAGGCTGGTCTTGAACTCCTGACCTCAGTTGATCTGCCTGCCTTGGCCTCCCAATGTACTAGTCTTTTGAATGATCTGAAATGTTTCTGCCGTATATTGAATGGGATTAATGCTTTTTAGAAAATACTTTAAGGTATATGTATGCAGAACTTTTTTTTAACTAATTTGCTTGGCCAGTATACTGCTTAATATTATAATTAAGTAGCACTAGCATAATAAGCCAATAAAGGTCATCTTTTTCAGAACATGAAAATATTATTTTCTAGGGAAAAGACCCTTCTAAAAACAAATCCCAGAAGAAAAACTTGGAAGATGAGAAAGAAGTATGCCCAAAAGCCAAGTCAGAAGAATCATTTGTATTAAATGAGACGAAGAAAAATATAGTTAACACAAATGTGCCCCCTCAACATCCAGAATTACTTCATTCATCTTCCTTGGTAAAGCCACCAGCTCCCAAAACAGGAAGTATACAAAATAACATGTTAACTCTTAATCAAGTTAAACAACATACTGGGAAACCAGAATCTACCTTGGAAACATCAGTTAACCAAGATACAGGTATAGGTGGTTTTCACACACGTTTTGAGAATCTAAATTCTACAACTATTACTTTGACAACTTCAAATTCAGAAAGTATTCATCAATCTTTGGAAACCCAAGAAGCTCTTGAAGTAACTACCAGTCATCATGCTAATCCAAACTTTACAAGTAATACCATGGAAATAAAGTCAGCACAGGAAAATCCATTCTTATTCAGCACAATTAATCAAACAGTTGAAGAATTAAACACAAATAAAGAATCTGTGATTGCCATTTTTGTACCTGCCGAAAATTCTAAATCTTCAGTTAATTCTTTTATATCTGCACAAAAAGAAACCACGGAAGTGGAAGACACAGACATCGAAGACTCCTTGTATAAGGATGTAGACTATGGGACAGAAGTTTTACAAATCGAACATTCTTACTGCAGACAAGACATAAATAAGGAACATCTTTGGCAGAAAGTCTCTAAGCTACATTCAAAGATAACTCTTCTAGAGTTAAAAGAGCAACAAACTCTAGGTAGATTGAAGTCTTTGGAAGCTCTTATAAGGCAGCTAAAGCAGGAAAACTGGCTATCTGAAGAAAATGTCAAGATTATAGAAAACCATTTTACAACATATGAAGTCACTATGATATAGAATAACTAGGTTTTAAAACTGGCTGTTAAATAAGCTTTTTCCAGCCAAACCAAACTACATGTAAAGTGAACTTTTTCCTGTATAAAGTTCTCATCTTAATGAACCTATGAGAGTGTTGTGAAGTTATGAACTGTATCCTATTCTTGTAATGCTCATTAAAGAAAAACCAGAGAGTTGGGCTGGAGAGAAAAGCTGTTTTATTACTTGATAATTTTCCAAATTAAAATTTAGCACATAGAAGGATTCAGTTATAACGAGAAAACAAAGAAGTGTTCAAAGAGCACAGACTAGAAGTCAGGTTCAGGAATCAGTCCTGGTTCTATCACTGGCATATGACGGGCAAGTTACTTATGATTGTGCCTCAGTCCCTAATTTGTAAAATAAGCACTTACTAGATTTCTAATTGTCTGGTTCTTTATAGTCCCTTCCCTTTTTATTAAGATACTTCTATTAGAACACATTTTCTGTAAGATAATATATACTTAATACTAGAAGTTGGCTAGAATTTGATGATATTAACTATTTTCAATATTTATTGAATTCTGTGGTCTTTGACCTTTTGGCTGTAGTTACATATTGCAGTTATGTTATCTGTAATAGAAAGGAAGATAAACCTTTTTTTTTTTTTTAGATGGAGTCTCACTCTGTAACCCAGGCTGGAGTGCAGTGCAGTGGCCTGATCTCGGCTCACTGCAGCCTCTGCCTCCGAGGTTCAAGCGATTCTCCTGCCTCAGCCTCCCAAGTAGCTGGGATTACAGGCGCACACCACCACATCCAGCTTATTTTTGTATTTTTAGTAGAACCGGGGTTTCACCATGTTGGCCAGGCTGGCCTCAAACTCCTGACCCCAGGTGATCCACCTGCCTCGGCCTCCCAAAGTGCTGGGATTACAGGCGTGAGCCACTGCACCTGGCCAAGATAGAACTTTTATAATTTTATTCCAGTTGAACTAAACTAAGGAACCACCCATTAGCCCAGTTCTTAGGAGAGGTACTTCAAACTTGAAAGAATACGTATTTCAGTTAACTTATATGTGGCTAACCATCAAATACATAGTCATCTAAGCTAAACTTTCTGTATTTATACAGTTATAAACCAAAAATTTTAATGAGGTTAATTTTAAATATATTTTAGAAATCACAGTTTGTATCTGTTTCTTAGTAGGTGTGGCCCTTAAAATATATGCTTATTCATTGTTAAATTCCAGAATAATAGAGTAATACTTAATACTGTACATTCCCACTTATGTATATTTTATTAAAATTTGTAAGCAAGAAATACATAAGTGGTCATGATCTTACAGAGACAAAGAATTTCTCTTAGGAAAGAGAAGTGATGGTAATGTAAATAAAAATGCTGTTTATATTCACATGATTTTAAGAAAACTGTAAAAGCAAAGACTGTAGTAATGACACAAATGTAACAAATAGATGTTTTCTTAAAATTGGCAGTCAGTATAATTATGTTTCTGCCTATGATGTTGAGAAAGTTCTATCAATCTGATTCTTAGTTTTCTCATCGGTTAAGTAGAACATACTATTACTTACCTTAAAGCGTGGCTTTGAGAATTTTGTAAGGAACAAACATGGTTTTGGTTCTGGAATATAGGAGGTGCTCAATAAAAGTTGACGGAATGGCAAATAATATTCTAATTGTTTTGTAAATGCATGATTATTTTTGGCCATATTTGACTTAGTTTCATTAGGCTAATATTAATTGGTACTATATGAAAGTGAGTCAACTAATAAAAGAAGTGTCTTAGGTGATGATGGGGGAAAAACTTAAAATTTTTGCATAAATTATGGGCAGATAATTGATAGTTATTACAGTGTTATTAAGTATTCCCATGTTGCATTTTGCAAATACTTATAATACAGATGAAAATAATCTTGAGTCACAATAAAGTAATGATATATTAACTCAAGTTTCAACAGTACATTGTAGTAATTTTCTGAAAGTTACAGGTTCCTCAGGAAAAATTTAAACTAGCTATATTTCTTTAATAAATTATAAGTAAAAGTTGACTATCTCTTCTCTGAAAATTCAGAATGCTCCAAAATCTGAAGCTTTTTGAGCACAAACATGACACGCAAAGGAAATGCTCACTAGGGCATTTCAGTCTTCAGATTTTTGAATTGGGGATGCTCAGCTGTTAAGTGTACTGCAGATATTTCAAAATCTGAAAAACAGTACCCTTTCTGTATTCACATCCAACCTTACTCTGATTCTCTGGACCATAATAATCATTCTCTGGTAAAACTTTGAACAACATTGCTCTTTTGCCTATTGTTCTCACTTGCCTAAACTACATTCCTGGTTGAGTTCAAATATCTCTTTGCCTTTTCTCTTCCTACATCAGAAGAGCTGGTAGAATAGAAAAAAATCAGGATTGGACAGACTTGATTATAAATTCATGACCACAAATCAGATTAGCCCAGCAGTGTTACTGTATTTTTCTAGTAAGTTCATAACCCCACACTCATTCTCTCTCTCACTCCTCCCTTCCTTTCCTGCCTCTCCTTCCCGCTTGCCCAAGATGAGGATCTCATCACATGCTTCATTTAAAAAATCAAAACAATCATTAGCTCATCCTGTCTCTTACAAAGTCATTAATGGTCTTAAAACTAAAAACCAAAAATTATTTTTATTCCTGTATTTATTTGTTGAGGCCTAATGGATACAGGGTACAGTATTTATTGCTGCCCACATCAGAATTAAAAAAAATTGTCATTTCACAATAATTTGTTTTTGTGGAAACCCACAATCATCCATGTAAGGGAATGGGCTGATGAAATTCAATACTTGTGTCACCTGAGGTATAATAAGCAACAAATTTGTTCCTAAAACATACATTCTAAAATTGAAAGATTTCCTAGGATTTGGAGTAAGAAAGTCTTCAGAAATTTGTGAACCTCCTGAAAACTACAGTGAATATTCCTCAAAATCTGTATGGAAGAAAGTAAGGGTAAATGAGATGGATGAAAGGGAAGAAATCTGGATGAAAGGGAGGGAGGGAAGGAGAGTGGATGAAAGGATTGATTGTTGGATGGATAGATGGGTGTGTTTAGGCTCCACCTTTTTGTTTAACGACTGTTCTTTCCTAGGTAGTAGCTAGAGTTCGAGTCTGAACAAAATCCAGTGAGGATTCTACAGTCCCCTCAACCTAAAGCAGCAAAGCAGAAAATCCTGTGAACTGAATCTGGATTCCTCACCCCTATCTCAGTAAATAAGATAACCTAATTACTAAAAGACCCTCATCGATATAGGATGTGTATCTGAGATAAGTCTCAAAGTTTATTTTGCCAAGGTTAAGGATGTGCCCTTGACACAGCCTCAGGAGGCCCTGATGGCATGTGCCCAAGGTGGTTGGGGTTCAGCTTGCTTGTATACATTTTAGGGAGACATGAGACATCAGTATGTGTAAGATGTACATTGTTGATCTGGAAAAGCCAAGCAACTCAAAAAGGGGCTTCCAGGTCAAAAGTAGATAAGAGACAAAAGGTTGTGTTCTTTTGAGTCCTTGATCAGCCTTCTGCTGAAAACAATTTAGCCTGGCTCAGTGAATCTGCATTTTTACATAAACAGTAGGGCAGGGGAAACAATCGGATATGTAGGTCTCAGGTGAACCTCAGAGGGATGACTTTGAGTTCTGTCTGTCCTTTTCCACAAGGAATTTCCATGTTGGCAAATTGTGAGGGAGGCATGTAGCTCTATCATTGTGGCTGTCTTATTTAGGAATAAAATGGGAGGCAGATTTGCCTGACATAGTTCCCAGATTGACTTTCCCTTGGCTTAGTGATTGGGGGTCCTGAGATTTTCCTTTCCCAGATGTCAAGAACCAAGTCTGTTTGGATCTGCTTATCACTAAATCCAGATTTTTGAATAATAAAAATAATACTGGCCAGTTGCAGTGGTTCATGCCTGTTACCCCAGCACTTTGGGAGGCCCAGGTAGACAGATGCTTGAACTTTGGAGTTAAAGACTAGCCTAGGCAACATGGCGAAACCCTGTCTCTACAAAAAAAAAAAAAAAAAGCCAGGCATGGTGGTGCGTGCCTGTATTCCCAGCTACTCAGGAGTCTGAGGTGGGAAGATTGCTTGAGCTCAGGAGGTAGAGGCTACAATGGGCTGAGATCGTGCCACTGCATTCCAGCCTGGGCACCAAAGTGAGACCGTGTCTTTAAAAAAAAAAAAAAAAAATGGTATGTTGTTTCCTAATTTAGAATGTGTTTCATTGTCATCACTACCATGGCACATGCCTAAGGTTTCAGTCAGTGACCAAAGCACCACTTTAATAATGCAAGAGAGGATTTGAGTTAGGGTTCTTTGGGTTGCAAGGAACAGAAACTCAATCCAGCTCAAGAAAAGAAACAGGGAAGAACAGAACTGAAAGGCTCAAACCAGGGTCTCAGGAATCCAAACACAGAAGTTGCAGTACAGGCAGGCACAGTGGCTCACACCTGTAATCCCAACGCTCTGGGGGGCCAAAGCAGGAGGATCACCTGAGGCCAAGAGTTCGAGACCAGACTGGGCAACATAGTGAGACCCCATCTCTACAAAAAATTTAAAAATTAGCTGGGCATGGTAGTTTGTGCTTTTAGTCCTAGCTACTCAGGAGGCTGAAGTGGGAGGATCTCTTGAGCCTAGGTCAAGGCTGCAGTGAGCTATGACTGCACCACTGCACGCCAGCCTGGGCAACAGAGTGAGACCCTGTCACAAAAGAAAAAAAGTTGCAGTACAGTTGTGCCCCATAGTAATTGGTTCTGGAAGACATCGGAAAAGAGGCTCCCTCATGTCAGCTGCCTCCTGAATGGCATCTGTTTCATACTCTCTCTCCCAGCCAAACCTTATAATCTCAGTTTACAAATAGACCCCTAAGTTTCTCTACCTTATGAATCTTCAGCTTCCTGTTAATTAGCTCAGTCATTCGGTTTTTAAATTCCAGATTTCCAAAAGAGGGATCCAACTGGACCTTGCATATATTTTTAAGCCAGTGGGTCTCTAGTAAACCTGTGAGTTGGCATCCTTTGGGTCCTGTCTTACAGGCTGCAGTTGCATCCAGTGAATAGGATGGGGAAGGGTCACATGGTATAGAACAGACTCATCTACCTCAGTAAACCCTTGAAAAGGAGCAATTTCCCTTCGAAAAAGAGGCTGTGGGTGAGCAAGCAGGTAACTGCTCTAGTTCTGTGCTGCTGTAAAATATGAACTATATGAGAATGACATCATTTGTACATCATTCTCTCCTTTGCAAACAAGGTCCTTCATGCCTTTCCTTGAGCTTGTAACTAAAGAAGTGGCCTACTAAGCCATTTCTGTTTCCAGAGAAAGTAAGAACCAGGCAGTACTGTACAAGATAACATGTAATCTTATAAGAGAGTAGGTTCAAAGCTAATATGAACTAATAGTTTTAACATAATAAATTTAGAGCTATTCACATCCCCAAACAATTCTGAAATAACCTGAAGACTTTAAGATCAGACTATAAATATTTAATATTTTAATAAAGGAAGCTCTAAAATAGTGATATGGTTTGGCTTTGTGTCCCCACCTAAATTTCATCTCAAATTGTAATCCCCAGGTGTTGAGGGAGGGATCTGGTGGGAGCTGATTGGATCATGGGGGCAGTTTTCCCCATGCTGTTGTCGTGATCATGAGTTCTCATGAGATCTGATGATTTTTATAAGGGGCTCTTCCACCTACTCTCGCTCACTCTCTCTCCTGCCACCATGTAAAATGTGCCAGCTTCCCCTTATGGCATAATTGTAAGTTTCCTGAGGCCTCCCTAGCCATGCAGAACTGTGAGCCAATTATACCTCTTGTCCTTTATAAATTACTCAGTCTCAGGTATTTCTTTATAGCAGTGTGAGAATGGACTAATACAAATAGTAATCTCACTTCATTCACAATCTCTTTCGTAGAAACCTTAAGGAGAAGGAACAATACATCATTAATCTGTTAGCACATCAGTCGTTTGGTTCCAAGGTTCAGGTTTTTAATAGTGTTTGTGGCATATATACGAATAGTATGCAATGTCTAATTAAATTCGGTGACCCTTTGTTCTCCTGCATCACCAGTGAATGTATTCACTTATTTTCTCTCTCCATAGAGACTACACTTTCATATAATAAGAGAAAACACTCTCTTATATTTTCATGGTAAAAAGAAGTCATTTTCTAAAGCAAACATTCCTATTCAGACTTTCATTCTGTCTTTGACTCCCTCTAGCTCCCACACCCTATGTCAAGGGCCTCCAGGCTGCCCTGCATCCCAGAGCTTTTGGCTGTGATACTGACTCAATCTCATGTATCTATGCAGTAACTTTTACCAAAGTGTTAGCTTTTCCATCCATGACTGTATTTATCTGTGTTTTGTTCCCCCTTTAAGCATTGTGATACAGCACTGTATTTTTGTCAGCATTACATACATTTCAGAAGGGCTTGATAGCATACATTCAGGTAATAGAAACATGAATATTTCACTATAGCAAATGGAACTGACAGATCTTAAATGTATTTTAAATGTTCTTATAGATGTCTTTTAAACTATATTTTAACATAAGCAAGCAAAATATGTTGGATGAATTCTTAACAAGTTATTCCCTTTACTTTCTAATAACATTATCTAAGAGGATAAAAATATTAAAACTTTTTATTTCATGATAACCACACAGATATGCTATATCAATGAACACACATTTAGATATTTCTGTATATTTGAAATAGAGATTACAATAATATTTAAAAGAAAATATAAGATTAAAAAATTAGAGGTCAAGCACGGTGGCTCAAGCCTGTTATCCCAGCACTTTGGGAGGCCGAGGCTGGTGGATCACAAGGTCAGGAGTTCAAGACCAGGCTTTTTGTATTAAAAAACCAATTTTGTATTAAAAATACAAATATTAGCCAGGTGTGGTGGTGCATGCCTGTAATCCTAGATACTCAGGAGGCTGAGGCAGCAGAATTGCTTGAACCCAGGAGGCGGAGGTTGCAGTGAGCCGAGATCATGCCACTGCACTCCAGCCTGGATGACAGAGCAAGACTCTGTCCCCAAAAAAAAAAAAAATATATATATATATACACACACACACACACACATAAAACTATCTACAAGTGGCCCTTAAAAGGGCAGGAAAGTTTTATTTATTAATAAAGTGGAATTTTCAAGATTTGCTAGGTTGAAAATGACATAGGTTTTGCCCTTAAAAGAACTTAAGTATGATTTTCATTTTAGGCATTTGATGTGATTTAACTCTGACCCCACCCAAATCTCATGCCAAATTGTAATCCCCATGTGTTGGAGGAAGGGGGATCTGGTGGGACATGATTGGATCATGGGGGAAGACTTTCCCCTTTCTATTCTCGTGGTAGTGAATGAGTTTCCACAAGATGTGGTTGTTTACAAATGTGTACCACTTGCTGCTTCACTTACTCCCACTCCACCAAGTGAAGAAGGTGCTTGCTTCCTTTTCGCTTTTACATCATTATTGTAAGTTTCCTGAGGCCTTCTCAACCATGCTTCCTGTACAGCCCATGGAATTGTGAGCCAATTAAACCTCTTTTCTTCAGAAATTAACCAGTCTTAGGTAGTTCTTTATAGCAGTGTGAGAACAGACTAATACAGAAAATTGGTACCAGGAGTGGGGTACTGCTATCAAGATATGTGAAAATGTAGAAGCAGTTTTGGAACCAGGTAAGGGGCAAAGGTTGGAACAATTTGGAGGGCTCAGATGAAGATAGGAGAATGAGGGAAAGTTTAGAACTTCCTAGAGACTTGTTGAATGGTTGTGACTAAAATGCTGATAGTGATATGGACAGTGAAGTCCAGGCTGAGGAGGCCTCAGATGGAGATGGGGAATTTATTGGGAACTGGAGTAAAGGTCACTCTTGCTATGCTTTAGGAAAGAGACTGGTGGCATTGTGCCCCTGCTCTAGGGATCTGTCGAACTTTGAAGTTGAGAGAGATGGGTTAGGGTATCTGGCAGAAGAAATTTCTAAGTGGCAAAGCATTCAAAATTTGATCTGGCTGCTTCTAACAGCATATACTCCTATGTATGAACAAAGAGATTACCTGAAACTAGAACTTATATTTAAAGGAAAGCAGAGCATAAACCTTGGGAAAATTTGCAGCCTGGACATGTGGTAGAAAAGAAAAACCCATTTTCTGGGGAGGAACAAAAGGCTGCAGAAATTTGCCTACATGAAGAAGAACCAAATGCTAATAGCCAAGACAATGGGGAAAAGGCTTCCAGGGCATTTCAGACACCTTCGTGCCAGCCCCTCCCATCACAGGCCTGGAGGCCCAGGACAGAAAAATGGTTTCGTGGGACAGGCTCAGGGCCCTGGGACATGGCACCCTGCATCCCAGCTACTCCAGCTCCAGCTGTGGCTAAAAGGGGCCAAAGCACAGCTCAGGCTGTTGCTTCAGAGTGTGCAAGCCCCAAACCTTGGCAGCTTCCATGTGGTGTTGGGACTGTGGGTGTGCAGAAGGCAAGAGTTGAGGTTTGGAAGCCTCCACCTAGATTTCACAGCATGTATGGAAATGCCTGGATGTCCAGGCAGAAGTCTGCTGCAGGGGCAGAGCCCTCATGGAGAACCTCTACTAAGGCAGCACACAGTGAAAATGTGGAGTTGGAGGCCCCACACAGAGTCCCTACTGGGACACTGCCTAGTGGAGCTGTGAGAAGAAGGCCACTGTCCTTTAGACCCCAGAATGGTAGATAAACTGACAGCTTCCCCCATGCACCTGGAAAAGCTCCAAGCACTCAACACCAGCCCATGAAAGCAGCTGTGGGTGCTGTACCCTGTAGAGTCACAGGGGAAGAGCTGCCCAAGGCCTTAGGAGCCCACCCCTTGCATCAGCATGCCTTGGATATGAGACATGGAGTCAAAAGAGATTGTTTCAGAGCTTTGACATTTAATGACTGCCCTGCTTGGTTTTGGACTTGCATGAAGCCTGTAGCCCTTTTGTTTGGGCCAATTTATCCCTTTTGGAAGGGGAGCATTTACCCAATGCCTGTACCCCCACTGTAGCTTGGAAGTAAATGACTTGTTTTTGATTTTACAGACTCATAGGCAGAAGGTTCTTGACTTATCTCAGATGAGACTTTGAACTTGGACTTTTGAGTTAATGCTGGAATGAGTTACGACTTAGGGGAACTGTTGGGAAGGCATGATTGTGTCTTGAAATGTGAGAAGACCATGAGATTTGGGAGGGGCAAGGGGCAGAATGATATGGTTTGGCTTTTTGTCCCCACCCAAGTCTAATCTCAAATTGTAATCCCCATGTGTGAGAGGAGGGGCCTGGTGGGAGGTGATTGAATCATGGGGTGGACTTTCCTCTTGCTGTTCTCATGATAATGAATGAGTTTTCACGAGATCTGATTGTTTAAAGTGTGTAGCACTTCCTCCTTTCTCTCCTGCCCTGCCATCTGAAGAAGGTGCTTGGGCCGAGCACAGTGGCCCATGCCTGTAATCCCAGCACTTTGGGAGGCTGAGGCAGGTGCATCACCTGAGGTCAGGAGTTCGAGACCAAGCCTGGCCAACATGGTGAAAGCCCATCTCTACTAAAAATACAAAAATTAGCCAGGCATGGTGGTGCTCGCCTGTAATCCCAACTACTCAGGAGCCTGAGGCAGGACAATCGCTTGAACCTGGGAGGTGGAGGTTGCAGTGAGCCAAGGTCATGCCACTGCACTCCAGCGTGGGTGACAGAGTGAGATTCTGTCTCAAAAAAAAAGAAGAAGAAGAAGGTGCTTGCTGTTTGCTTCCCCTTCACCCTTCCACCATCATTGTAGGCTTCCTGAGGACTCCTCAACCATGCCTCCTATACAGACTGTGGAACTGTGAGTCAATTAAACTTCTTTTATTCAGAAATTACCTAGTCTCAGGTAGTTCTTTATAACAGTGTGAGCACAGACTAATACAACATTAAAGTTTATGCTGTCTTTTTCCTTTGAAAGAAGGTGTTAAAAATCTGTTGTTTGGGGCCGGTCACAGTGGCTCATGCCTGTAATCCCAGCACTTTGGGAGCTGAGGTGGGTGCATTGCCTGAGGTCAGGAGTTTGAGACCAGCCTGGCCAACACAGTGAAACCCCCTCCTCTATTAAAAATACAAAAAAATTAACTTGGCGTGGTGGCAGGCACCTGTAATCCCAGCTACTTGGGAGGCTGAGGCAGGAGAATTGCTTTAACCCAGGAGGCAGAGGTTTCAGTGAGCCAAGATTGCACCATTGCACTCCCCCTGGGCAACAAAAGCAAAACTCTCTCTCAAAAAAAAAAAATGTTGTTTGTAAGTAATCAACGGATTTGACCGTTGGTCACTAGGTGGCAACCAGAGAGAGGGCAGTTAGAGGTTGATGGACAACAGGAATTCTGCAGGGCTAGGAAGAGAATGGAGCTGCCATTGGGAAATATGCCCTCTTGTTTTCAGGACAGAAGCTTCTGGCAATCCTCAGCAAGGTTCTCTGCCACTACTACGAATAGCAGCTTACCTCTGTCAAATTACCTTATGTCTGAGAGCAGCACCCCTGGATTTTATTCTTGACTGAGTTTTCAGGAACTGAGACCTATGTTTTTGGTATGGGCAAAAGGAAACTGAAGTTCTTACAATTCAGTCACAATTCAATCACAGGAAACAAAGGTTAAAATTTCAAATCCATGGAAGGAGAAGTGGAGTTCCAAAGAGTAAGTACAAATAAAGGTTCCTGGACAGAATTAGCAAAATATAGTTGGGAGCACTAGAAGTGCAATTACAGTTATGCTGGTTTATGGAGGGCCTTCAGCTAAGTTAAGAACTAGAGACAGAGCTGTCGGACAGAGCTATTAAGAGTGGCATCAGCCAGGTACACTGGCTCAGTGCCTGTAATGCCAACACTTTGGGAGGCCAAGGCAAGAGGATCACTTGAGGCCAGGAGTTTAAGACCAGCCTGGGCAACATAGCGAGACCCCGTCTATTAAAACAAAAAATTTAAGAGAGCAGCATCAAGGGCCTCAACTGAAGACATTGTAATTTAGTAGACCTAGGAAAAAATGTTGCTGCATTTTACTAAGTGTCAGGTAATACTATTGTGTATGGTTCTTGGACCACATTTTAAGAAACAGAGCCTTAGAAAATTAGTGGCTCCATTCCTGATGGGAATGCCTCTTCATTTATTTCTACTAGTTCTATTTTTTATGCCACTGCCAGTTTTTCATTCTTTTCCAACTCTTCTGAAATACAGAAATCTATGTACAAGCTAGAATATAATAAAGTATTATTTTATGTATAAAGAGTTTATGTAATTTGCCATTTGAGATAGCAAATGCAACAAATATATTTAGCTCTTCTCCCACCTGATATCCTACTATAACAACTGTAAAGAGATTTTTTTTTTTCCTGAGACAGAGTCTCTTTCTGTCACCCAGGCTGGAGTGCAGTAGCATGACCTTGGCTCACTGCAACCTCTGCCTCCCAGGTTCAAGCGATTCTCCTGCCTCAGCCTCCCGAGTAGCTGGGATTACAGGTGTGCATCACAACACCCGGCTAATTTTTGTATTTTTAGTAGAGACAGGGTTTCACCATGTTAGCCAGGCTGGCCTCCAACTCCTGACCTCAGGTGATCCATGCCCCTCAGTCTCCCAAAGTGTTGGGATTACAGGCGTGAGCCACCATGCCCAGCCTAAGAGATATTTTTAAAAGGTAAAACCCACAAGGGCAAAGTGAAAGAGGAAGCAAACACAACAACATTTTGGAAGCTGGAAAGTAGATGTACGAGTGGTAGCTGTCTTTGTGGTCCTGAGATTCCTAAGTCAACAAGAAAGAAAGCTAACAAGTAAACCCAATTATTATTACAGAACCCAAAAGGCTTAGTAATTGAAATCAACAGATACCTCTGGAATTGGGGAGTGTGGGGTGCTTAAAGCATGTCAAAAAAAGAGGATTGGTTAAAGTTTATTAAGAAGCAGTAGTCACCCCACACAGTTTGGTAGCTGTTTTGCTTCTTACCTGGCAAAAGATTGGAAGTTTATTCTCTAAAGAGGTTAAAACAGAGGGTCTCTAGCTGGGCAGGGGCATTATACTGAAAACAGCGATTAAGTGAAAGTGTATATACTGAATGGTGAGCTCCAACCCCCACCCCACCTAGCCTCTATCACATACTCAGTTCCCAGATCTCTAGCAACCAAGTGTATACCCTCCAGGCATAAGACTGCAGGTGTTTTCTCTGGAGAATTTGACAAGCCCCAAGAGAAAAAAACAAAAATATTTTACATCGGGTAGGGGACTCCAAATGGGTCCAGCTAAGTCACTCTGCAACAGTGATTCTCAACACTCACTGTGCATTAAAATCACCTGGGAAGTTTTAGAAACTTTTCCTGGCCTGGGTTCCACTCTCAGAGAATCTCATTCAATTGGTCTGGTTTAAAGCCTGAGCATCTATATTTTTTAATGTTTCCCAGGTGATTCTAATGAACAGCAAAAGTTGAGAATCATTGCTGTACAGTGAAACTTAGGGCAAGACTCATCCATAGGTACAGAGTTTTTCACCAGCTTTTAAATGTTCTGTCCACTGATAGTCAACAAACAATTGAGAAGAGCAGGTAATAATAAAGATATGGCCATCTTAGTCTATTTTCTACTGCTATAACAGAATGCCTGATGCTGGGTAATTTACAAAGAAAAGCATTTCTCTGAAGGCCAGGAAGTCCAAAATTAAGGCGCCAGCATTTGATGAGGGCCTTCTTGCTGCATCCTTATATGGAAGAAGAGCGAGAGAGGATGAACATTGTGTCCTCATAGGGCAGAAGAGTGAAAGAGAGGGAACACATTCTTGCAAGCCCCTTATATAGTGACATTAATTCATTCATGGTGGCAGAGCTCTCATGACCTAAACACCTTCCAAAAGGCCCCACCTCCCAACACTGTTGCACTGGGGATGGAGTTTCCAACACATGAATTTTGGGAGACACATTTAGACCATAGCATGGCCCAAATAAATAAGTAAAAAACAGCAAATTAGCAAAAACAGATTATGTAGTCATAAGAAAACACAGGGGAAAGAACCCAACTACAGTTCATGTTCTTTCTGAGCAAAGGCTATATTGCATTTCTGAAAACAAAAACATGATACCTTTTAGAAAAGGGATATTATAAAAAAATAAAGAGCTCTAGTAATTTAAAATGTTATAAATGAAAAGTTAATAGGAGAGTTAGAAGATTAAAGTTGAAGGAATCTCCCAAAAAGTAGAACCAAAAAGCCAAGAGATAGAAAGGAAGAGACCCAAATAAGAATTGTGTCCCCTGAAAATTCATGTGTTGAAGCCGTAAAGCCCAGTACCTCAGGACATGACTGTATTTGGAGACAGGGCCTTTAAAGAGATTAGGTTAAAATGAGGCCATTAGGGTGAGCCTTATTGCTATCCAACTTAGGTCCTGATTAGAAGGAAAAATTCGGACATACAAAGAGACACAAAGGATGCAAGGGCATCCTAGAAAGACCATGTGAGGACACAGTGAGAAAGTAGACATCTGTAATACAGGGAGAGAGGCCTTAGGAGAAACCAAACTTACTGATACCTTGATCTCAGAACTGTGAAAATAAATTTCTGTTGTTTAAGCCACACAGGCTGTCCTATTTTGTTACGTTAGTCCTAGAAATCCAATACATCCAGGAGACGCAATATCCACATAATCGGCATTTTAGAGAATTGTAATAGAAAAAAAAATGGAACAAAGAAAATAGTAACAGAAATAATGCAAGTAATTTTTCTGAACCTGAACATGTATTTCCAGACGGAATGACCCATTATGTCCTGAGAACAATGGGCAAAAACAGGTACTTACCAAGGCACGTTATTTTTTAAAGTCAGAGCTATAAATATAAACAGAAGATTTTACAGACCTTCAGCAAGAAGAAAAAAACAGACACAAAGGGTCAAGAATAGAGTAGCTCCAAACTTCTTAATAGCTACACTGGAAGTGAAAAGTAAAAAGATTAATAATCTGAAAATTCTGAAGGAAAAACATAGAATTAATTCTGTATATCCAAGGTCTCAAAAAATTGCCTCCTCTGGACCCTTTCTAAGGAAGCTGTTGGAAAATGTATTCTAGGGAAATAAGGCCATAAAATCAAAAAATTGTTTATCTTCTAGAATGATTGCCTAGATGATAGTTTATTATTCAGTTGATCTAGAGATGAAAATAGGAAAAAAGGAAATTCAAATCAAGAAAGAAGCAAAAGGAATTCCAAGTTGGTGGTGAAGGAAGGCCCCAGTCCAATGTGCCTACAGAGCCACCAGTCCAAATAACAACAATAGGTCTGGAGGCTCAGAAATATCGAGTTCTTCAAAAGAAACATAAAGTTCTTCAAAGATGAAAATCGTTAGATTAATTAATGTGTTGAATATCTGGAGAGGAAACTCACTCATCTGGGGTAGAATTTAGGGTTAAATTAATGACAAAGCACAGAGAAAACTATGCAAAGAATCCAGACTAATATTGACATGAAATGTGCATGGAAGATCAAACTGTCATTTCTTCGTACATAGCTGCATTTACATGGTCAAAATAATGTAAATACAGTATAACCACTTACACATGTATATTAGGAAGATAGAAGGTAACATAGAAGGGTGTGTGTATGCTCACGTTTGCGGTTGGGTCAGAAGCAAGGAGTAGAATGACAAGGTAATTAAACACAGCAAATCCTCATCTACCATAGTGGAGTGTCAAAAGATAGTGCCTAAATCCAAAACTTTAAAAATATAACAAATGGAAGAACATTCCATGCTCATGGGTTGGAAGAATCAATATCGTGAAAATGGCCATACTGCCCAAAGTAATTTATAGATTCAATGCCATCCCCATCAAGCTACCAATGACTTTCTTCACAGAATTGGAAAAAACTACTTTAAAGTTCATATGGAACCAAAAAAGAGCCCGCATTGCCAAGTCAATCCTAAGCCAAAAGAACAAAGCTGGAGGCATCACGCTACCTGACTTCAAACTATACTACAAGGCTACAGTAACCAAAACAGCATGGTACTGGTACCACAACAGAGATATAGATCAATGGAACAGAACAGAGCCCTCAGAAATGATGCCGCATATCTACAACTATTTGATCTTTGACAAACCTGACAAAAACAAGAAATGGGGAAAGGATTCCCTATTTAATAAATGGTGCTGGGAAAACTGGCTAGCCATAT